>NC_034595.1:35389239-35397306 GCF_900095145.1 Mus pahari | reverse complement strand
TAGCTCAAGAACAATGAAGACCCTGCTGTGAATTGCATCAGATTGGCTCCTGTACTGACTCCCAATGGACCAACTGGGTTTTTTTTTTTTTTTTTTGGGGGGGGGGATCACTAACATTTTCCTGGCACTACAATATGACTGATTTTTATATAGAAGGTTAGATTTGTGATTCTCCTAAGAGTCTTATAAGATTACTTTAAAACATAAATAATAAAATAATTGATCCTTTCTTTGTAACCACACATTGCTGCCTGCCAGTAAGAGAAACTGGCTGAGAAAACTGCCTTGCTTGCTCACACTTTATTAATCTTGTAAACATGTTGCTTAGTTACGAATGTATGTGGGTTCTTGGGAATAATTTGTTCTCTTTACCTGACTACTTAATGTTATTTCTTGTAAAGATATTGGGGAACACACTGTTTTTTTTTTTTTTTTCATAGTCATTCACTAGAAGAAAAATAGAATATAGTCTCATTGTAATTTTATACTGCTTGAAAGATTTTTTGGGGATATATAAGCTATGGAAAGAAAAATAAAGTATATGTTGGAGCTTGCTCCATCCACTAACTGTATGTATATATGTATTTATGAATATATGTATATATGTATATATGTGAATATGTGCATATATGTGAAATGCTTGGAGCCTGCTTGTTGAAGGTTTTCTCTATCCATTCAACGTGTGAATGTGTATATGTCTATCTGTCTGTAGGTCTGTAGGCATCCATGTATGTACCATTTTGTGTGTGTGTGTGTGTGTGTGTGTGTGTGTATGTGTGGTGTAAATTTTCATTCTTTCCTTTCCTTTCTTGCTGCCCCTAAGAGTGAAAAGAGTTCTGAGGTTTGGTTTTTTGGGGGGGCTGGGGGGGCTGGCCACAGGCAGTGCCAGCTCCAGTGAGCCAAGCTTTGTTCCCTCAGAGAAAAGTTTGCTGAGTAATTTCTCTAATAGCTGACTGACGTGCACAGCGGCCCCCAGCGGTCGATATCTGGGCTCACCTTCACCAGGCCTTCTTAGTGCTGACCACCCCACCCGCAGTCAGCTGCCTTTAGCACTAACCCCAATTGCTGATATCACATCTTGATACCTGCCTCAGTTTACCCACTGGATGTAAAAGCTGGGTTCTGACAAGTCTACAAACCTAGAAGGTGTGCACCAAAGGCATGTCTGTATTTCAGCCAGAGGCATTAATGATGTCTGTCATGTCTATATTCCAGCTTGATCCCACAGACTTAGCTCCTTCGATTTAATCTCTGGCCATAGGATCCATGTTGCTGGATTAAATTCTACCGTTGATCAACATTTCTCTTTAGTGAATATACACTGAGATAATAAAGCTAAAAATCAAATTTAAAGTACAGACATTTCTTTGTCACTAAACAACTTGAAATTTTTTAACCTGCCGGTCTATTTTTGGTTTTTACCTGTGTTACAAGCCCTATGTCTTAGGGCTTTATTGTTGTGAAGAGATGCCATGACCTTGGCAACTCTTTTTTTTTTTTTTTTTTTTTTTTTTAAGATTTATTTTATTTATATGAGTACACTGTAGCTGTGTTCAGACACACTAGAAGAGGGCATAAGATCCCTTTATGATGATTGAGAGCCACTATGTGGTTACTGGGAATTGAACTCAGGACCTTTAGAAGAGCGGTTAAGATGCTCTTAACTGCTGAGCCATGTCTCCAACCCAATGACAACTCTTATAAAGAAAAAACATTTCACTGGGGTTGATTTACAGTTTAGCCATTATCATTATCATTACTGTCATGGCAGGAAGCATGGCAGGCAGACATGGTACTGGAGAGATAACTGGAGGGAGGTTCTACATCTGAATCTGTGGACAGCAAGAAGAGACAGCAACACCAGACCTGGCTTGAACATCTCAAACCTGAAAGCTACCTTCCCCCACCCCACCCCCGGTGATATATTTCCTCTAACAAGGCCACAGCTACTCCAACAAAGCCACAACTCCTAAGAATGCCACTCCCTATGAACCTATGGAGGCCATACAACCTATCACCAGATTTGACCAGCAGAAAAAAAAATTTTTTAAGACAATTTTAGAATTTGAGTTGTTTATTCCTGCCTATTGCAACTTAGTGTGAGACTATGCTCAATGATCACTCAGAGACCCAGGTCTTCCATTGTCTTTGTAGAAACCATGCAGAACACATGGATTCCTTGGTCATCTATGGGAGAAAAGGACTCATCAGAATCTTAAATAGAAGGTGGCGAGGGAATAAAGCCTCCCATGTGCCTCAAGGGTAAGAAGACAACATGCATTTGGTCTAACACAGGAACAAGCTTCTTTATGGTTACTCTTGATTGGTTGGTTGGTTGATTGACTGATTGATTGTGTGCCTAAGTTTGGGTTCTGGGAGATCAGAGAACAACTTGTGGCAAATGATTATCTTCTACTATGTGGAACCTGGGGCTTGAACTCAGTTCATTAGGCTCGTTGTTGTTCCCCACAGAAGAATCTTGCTGGTCCTTGCTTTTTCTCTTATTTTACTTTTTATTTTGGACACAGTGTCTTGTTACTTTGCTTTACCTCATTTCAGACTCCTGGTCTTGACCTTCTAAGTAGCTGGTCTTGGCCTCGCAAGTAGCTGAGATCACATGTCTGTGTTCCCATGCCTGACTTAAGCCCATAGATTTAGAACATAATTCTAAGAAGAATTATGATGACAGGTAAAATGTACTAAGCACTTATATATACTATTCTGCAAAGGAGAATGCATGAACCATGTGTCGCCAGGAGAAGGGCATCCCACCCACAATGCGGGCAGACGTTCCAAACAGACTGTTTGATTTACTCATTCCAAAATAGATATTACTTCCATGACTACAGTAAGTGATTAGATTTTAGTTCTTCTAAATGGTTTGCTAGGAGCTACGAGGAAGGGGAGCTGAGGCTGTATTTGAACTCACTGTATTTGAAACCTAGCTACTTACGTTCTGCTATATTGTAACCTAAAGAGAAGCATCCACCTGTGAAGCATGGAAGTGGAATCAATAAGCCAGCTAAAATTCCAGTGGGGGTTGGGGGAAGCTGGGCTGAGCAGATATGGTATCACTAGCATGGAATTACAGCACTCAGGAGGCAGAGGTAGGCTGATCTCTATGAGTTTGAGGCCAGTCTGGTCTACAACGAGAGTTTCAAGCCAGCCAGGGCTACACAGTGAGATCCTGTTTCAAAATCAAATCAAACCAAACCACCACCAGACCCTGCCAACAAGCAAAACAAGTATATATGTTGCTACTCAAAGACCCTGGACAGACAGAGAAGAGGTATTACAAGTGAGATCACATAGCTCAGATAGTGATCAACTGTGGGGATGACATGACTCTGAGTTTCCTTCAGTTTGATGGGGAGGGGTGTGTGCAATGGTAACTGTAGGAGGATGTGTGTCATCTGGCAGATAGAAGCCCAAATTAGGAGACAGGGTGTTGATCTGTTGGAGCTGTCAACTTAAGAAACCTATGCAAAGATGAGAGTTTGCAAAGGTGGTGGGTATTGTCCAGGGAGAAAATAACATGGAATGAGTCAAGAAACTTGAACAAGGGGCAGAGGTGCTTTTGTTTTTGTTTTTAAGATTTATTTATTTATTTATTTATTTAGTGTATGTGAGTACACTGTCCCTGACTTCAGACACAGCAGAAGAAGACAATCAGATCCCATTACAGATGGTTGTGAGTCACCATGTAGTTGCTGGGAATTGAACTCAGGACCTCTGGAAGAGCAGTCAGTATTCTTAACTGCTGAGCCATCTCTCCAGCCCTAATGCCTAATTTTAAAGGCCTCTAGAGATTAAAAGCTCTAGAAACTCCCCCCACACACACACACCCCAGCTTCTCTGTCATCATATCCCTTTCTCTGTTGGTCCTTTGTTAATGCCTGTAGGGTTGTGAATGTAACCCAGTGGTCAAATGCTTGTTTAGAATGCAGCAAAAGCCCAAGTTTTATGTTTAGCATAATAAGAAAAAAACCCAACAAACCAACCAGTCTTCAGGACTAGGGATGTGGCCAAGCATAGAGCATGGGCTTAGCATGCTGCAGTTCCTAGGTTAATTCCCAATACCAAAAATAAAAACCAAATCACTTTAGACAAATTATATTTAGCATTTTGTTTGAGGAAAGGGAAAATCGTGAGTCACATGTCTCCCAGGACCAGAGAGCACCACTTAGCAACACAGGCACGGGACGCTTGACAGAAAAAGGAAGTGGTGTCCAGAAACAGGTGGACCGGTTTCAGCTGGTTTGTGTGTGTGCACGAACTATGTTGACCGTCTTAGCTGTTGCATCTCACCATGTATAATGACAGTTTTTGTCCAACTCTACATTCCTTGTTAACTGCTCTGGGAAGTCTGGCTTAACTGAACCAAAGCTATGGCTTTCAAGCACCCTTGGTCTGTTATTAGTCTGTCAGTAAGTGTGACAGACTGGATTTGAGATTCCCTGAATGTAACAACAGTCAGACATGGCTTTGGAAAGTGGGCTGAAGACTTCAATCTCATTGGTGTATTCACTCATCTGTGGATATATACATAGACACACACAGACACACAGACACACACACACACACAGACACACACACACACACACACACACACACACACACACACATAATATTGCAGTTTTGCTTTTTGAGACAGAGATTCCTCTATGTAGCCCTGACTGTCCTGGAACTCCAGAACTTGCTCTGTAGACCAGGCTGGCCTCAAACTCAGGGATCTGCCTGCCTCTGCCTCCTGAGTTCTGGGATAAAAGCCGTGCACCATCACTGCCTGGTGTGTTGATTTGTAATGTAATGGGATGCTGGGAGGTGGCAGAAGCTCAGGAGGGTGATATCTAGGCGAAGAGAGGACAGTCCCCTGAGGACTGAATCTTGTCCTCCGTCTCTTCCTGGCTTAGGTTTTCTGCTTCGTGGCTCCTGTGGAACATGTTGCTTTGGTTAACCTGGAGCTACATGCTGTCATGATTTTCACTATAGTTTTTTGTTTGTTTGTTTTGGTTTGGCTTGGTTTTTTGAGACAGGGTTTTTCTGTGTAGCCCTGGCTGTCCTGGAACTCACTTTGTAGACCAGGCTGGCCTCAAACTCAGAAATCCGCCTGCCTCTGCCTCCCGAGTGCTGGGATTAAAGGCATGTGCCATCACACCCAACATTTCACTATAGTTTTAATGTTTTAATGTAGTCAACTTGACTACATCTGGAATGAACTACAATCCAGATCTCTTGACATGGAGATCTTTAACTATGATCATGAACTAAGATCTCTTGACATGGAGATCTTGAGGCATAGTGGCCATGAAAAGCTTCGGCCCAGGCAAGGTAGTACACTTTTTAATGTCAGGAAACTGAGTCAAGCAAATCTCTGAGTTCAAGGTCAGCCTGGGACAAAGCAAGTTCCAGATCCAGGTGTTGTAGTACACACCTTTAACCTGAGCCATACCTTCTGGTGTAGGAGGGCCTACATAAGGACACTGGAAGAAGGAAGACTCATTCTTCTTCCCTGCTCTCACCTACTTTCCAGCATGTGTTGAAACCTACCTCTTTGGGATTCCAGCTTATACAGACCAGCTGAAACAACTACTGAGAAACCCAATTGATAGAAAAAGATGGCATCTTGTAGTTTGTGGCTATTTAAGTGTTGTTGTTGTGGTGGTGGTGGTGGTGGTGGTGGTGGTTTGGTTTGGTTTGGTTTGGTTTGGTTTGGTTTGGTTTTTGAGCATTAGGGATGAGACCATGTATTAGTTAGGGTTCTCTGGAGTCACAGGAATTATGGAATGTCTCTCTATTTTAAGGGAATTTGTTGTGATGCCTTACAGTTTGCAGTCCAACTAATGGGCAGCTATGGATGGGAAGTCCAGGAATCTAGTGGTTCCTCAGTCCCATGACGGTAGTTGTTTCAGCTGGTCTGTATAAGCTGGAATCCCGAAGAGGTAGGTTTCAACACATGCTGGAAAGTAGGTGAGCCTACACACTGGCCCTGTGTACCATCTTTATTACTTGTCACTACTGAGCAAAGTTTTCAGACTCGACCCCAGTATCTTATCCATCCTTCCATCAGCAGGCCTAGCTCAGAGCTATGATTCCAGCAGGCTCAATAGAGTGCTGAATGGCTGGGTAAAATGAGGACGAGAGACCCAACAGAGACTTCTCAGGGTAAGGGAGGTCAAACTTAGTAGACACAGCAGTTTTCAACGATCTAATATAGAAGAAACTGAAAAAATAGTATGGGCTGGAGAGCCAGTCCCTTCGGTGGTTAGGAGAGTTTGATGCTCTTCCGGAAGACGAGTAGGGCTCCCAACACTCATGTTCTGTAGCTCACAACTGCCTTTGAATCCAGCTGTAGGGAGCCCAACATCCTTTTCTGGCTTGTGTACCCATAATGACATGGCATACACACATATAGAGGCGCACACATCTGCACATAAGTATTTTAGTATGAGCCGGGCGTGGTAGCGTGTGCCTTTAATCCCAGCACTCAGGAGGCAGAGGCAGGTGGATTTCTGAGTTCGAGGCCAGCCTGGTCTACAAAGTAAGTTCCAGGACAGCCAGGGCTATACAGAGAAACTCTGTCTTGAAAAACAAAAAACAAAACAAAACAAAAATTTTAGTATGGACCTTACTGCTGTGGGCTACAAAAGCACAAACTGGATATTCATAGGGAAGGAGATAGAGTTCGTTTACTATTAAGTGTGTAATTTCCATGCTCTCTTCTGGCCTCTGAGAGTACATGCATGCACATGGGGATATAGTTCATTGATAGGGTGCTAGTTGCGTGAATGCAAGGCCCCAGTTTGGTTCCCCAGCACCTGAGAGTAGAGTAGAATTTTATGTAGTGCTTAACTCTGGGTGTCTATTTCAAGGCAGGTATTTTACTATAGGTATCTGAAAAATTTGTCTGTTTTCATGAGGTAGAAAAGCAAAATAATAATAATAATAATAATACACTTAAAAATTCACTAAACTAGATTATCTTCCTTAAAATGGCTTCCAGTTTTAGTCTCTGCAATTGAACATCACATCTCTAATTTAGAGTGCTTTTATTTTTAGTTTAAAATAACACAAACAAATGCACTGATTTCTTACAGTCATGAGTCTGGCTCAGAAATGGTTCTCTCATGAGGTTACAGTTAAGAGTTTGGCTTCAGTTCTTGACAGCTTCAGGCTTGCCGAGGACTTCTGGGCTCTCTGGTGTGGCTGTTGGCAGGCAACTTCAGTTTCCACTGGTGTTGGCTGGGAGCCCTTTATCCGTGTGTTAGTTAGCATCTCTGTAGGCTGCCTGAGTGATCCAGCAGCATGGCAGCTGGCTTCCTCCAGGGTAAGGAGAGAGAGCTGGGGCAAGTGCATCGAAGTGCATGAACTGTGCGTGAAAGTGCTCACTTCCTCTCTTCTGTAGCCGGCATCAGAAACAATACATCAGCAGTTCTGTCTTTTCCTTGTGAGTCTGTGTGGCCAGGTGTCAGGCATGTGTGCAAGTGCTGTACCACTGAGCTACCTGCTTAGAACTTCTCTGTATTTAAACAGGTGGAAGTGTCATTGCCCTCTGAAGCATATAAATAACCAAATGTAGCAAATTGACCTAGACATTGCTGCACATAGGGATTTGTGTGGCGAGAAGGAGAACACTTATAATACTCTCAGCAGCTTTCAAGAGTAGGTATGCTGTAACGGCAACTGTCACACTGACAAGAAATCTGCTTGTTCCTAACTGGAGTTTTACATCCTCTGATCAACACCTCCCCATCTCTCTCCTTTACAGCCACCCACACCAGAGCCTGTTGCCCACCACACTACTCTCATACTCTCACATGAGTATGCTTTTGTGCCGGGGACTTATCCAGGCACCCAGGTACTGAGGCAGGCAACAAGGGTAGGTATAGAGTTGGTCATCGTGGCCAAAGTTGCTTTACCTTACACAATTTCTATCAGTGATTGCATGACCAAAAACTGCTTACTTTTGGCAATTTCTGCCTTCTTTAACTCTTGGCTATTCTGTGGCCAAAAGCTGTTGGCTTCTGGCAATTTAACTCCAGTCTTTTTTTTTTTTTTTTTTTTTTT
>NC_034595.1:35382323-35387480 GCF_900095145.1 Mus pahari | reverse complement strand
GTAGCTAGGCAGCTTATTAATTTTTAGCCCTACAGTAAGATCCAAGATATGCTACATAGTGAGACCCTGTCTCAAAACAACAAAACAAAATAAAATAAATTAAAATACTACTGGGACAATAAAATAGGGAACACTGTAGAGCATGAGTTGGAGTTAGGCTCAATTGATGTCTAAACATAATTAGGTCAAAGGCAAAACATTAAATAATACAATTTAAAAATAAGATTCAAGGGCTGGCTGGGCAGTGGTGGTGCATGACTTTAATCCCAGCACTTGGGAGGCAGAGGCAGGTGAATTTCCGAGTTCAAGGCCAGCCTGGTCTACGGAATGAGTTCTAGGACTGTTAGGGCTACACAGAGAAACCCTGTCTCGAAAAACCAAAGGGAGATAAAAAAAAAGGTTCAAGGGCTGGATGTAGAGAGTTCAGCGGTTAAGAGCACTGACTGCTCTTCCAGAGGTCCCAGTTCAATTCCCAGCTCACAACCATCTATAATGGGGATCCAATGCCCTGTTCCAGTGTGTCTGAGGACAGTGACAGTGTACTTACATACATGAAATAAATAAATAAATCTTTAAAATATAGGATTCAAGAAAAATGGCAGTTTTCTATGTTGTTGCATCAAAGTCTTGCTATTTACTGTCCATCAATAAATATGTAATTAATGTCTTAGAGTTTCCTGAGTGAATTCTTGCTGGCTGGGGGATAGAACGCAGCCTGATAATTTTGCAAGGAATGTATGCCAAGCTACTTAGTTTTGTTTCAGACAAAGAGAAGTAGGGAAAACATCATGGAGAATGGGAGCTGGAGGGCTGTCAAAAGAGGGGGAAAAAACTTCTCTCCTTTGCCTGAGAACTCCAAGGTGAGCTTCAAATACTCCATGGTTTGCAGAAATGGATTCTGGAATTACTAAGGATGGCAACGTCACAGCATATTATTAATTAGATCTTAGTCATTGTAACTCTTAGGAAAACAAATCTGAAGAATATATCTTGGGTAGCCCATGTTCTGGCAATAGGTAAGCTTTCTATTGTTTATGAAGAAGAGAATGATATAGGGACAAAAAAAAAAAATCCATTCTCTCCCACCTGTCTCTAAGTTTTATTATCCATAGAGTTGAACTCAAAACTATATCTACCACACAGGGTAAGCCATTTATAAGTGAAATGCTCAACACTTTGGTAATTATAGTTATGATGGTTAGTGCTGTCAACAGAAGTTAGTTAGGATCATTCAGAAGATGAGCCTCTAGGCATATCAGTAGGACACTATCTTTGTCTCAGTTGAGATGGGAAGTTCTGCTCACTGTGGGAGGCACCATTCCCTAGGAAGGAGATCCTGGACTGCATAAAAGTTGAGGAAGTGAACCAGGCAAGATGCATGCATTTGCTGGGCAGTGGTGGTGCACACCTTTAATCCCAGCACTTGGGAGGCAAAGGCAGGCGGATTTCTGAATTCAAGGCCAGCCTGGTCTACAGAGTAAGTTCCAGGACAGCCAGGGCTATACAGAGAAACCCTGCCTCGAAAAAAAAAAAAAAAAAAAAAAAAAGCATGCATTCTTTGCCCTTGCCTTCTGACTGTGTATGTCATGTGACCAGCTGTTTCGAGCTCCCAATGGCTTAACTCCCCCCCCCCCCCGGGATGGCCTTAAACTGTGAGCTAAAATAAACCCTTTCTGTCTTAAGTTGCTTTTGTCAGGACAGTTTATTGTAGCAATAGAAAAGAAATTAAGCCAGTAGTTAATGAGGCAATGTCTGGAGAAATACAGTGTTAGGTGAGTTCATCATTGCAAAAATATCACAGAGTGCATTCAGGCAAACCAAAATGGCTTAGGCCAATCACTCACTCAAAGAGGCCTTTTGTTTGGTTTTTGAGACAAGTCTTGCTTTGTTACCAGGGCTGGTCTCAAACTTGTAATCCTTCTGCCTCAGCCTCTTGGTTGCTGTGATTCCAGGCATAAACCTAGATGCTTGACCTCAATATGACTTTAATGCTGGGAAGGGACAAAGTAAACACGTGTCTAAAGCTGCTCTGCCACAACGGATACTTTTACAGGAAAATAAAATAAAAAAATGGAATTTACTCCAAGGTAATGATAAAAAGTGTATAATTCAGGACAGCCAGGGCTATACAGAGAAACCCTGTCTTGAAACAAACAAACAAACAAATGTATAATTGTACATTCATGCATCAGTAAAATATTTACTTTAATACCAAGTTTTATGTGCTTTATATAGTTATATGATCTATACTTCTCTGTGTTTGGCAGTGTGGTGGGTTTGTTTACACCAGTGTGACTGAAAACACACATCAGGCAACATGCATTGGGCTATTATGTAATGACGATTACAGTATCTCTAGGCAATAGGTGGTTTTTTGTCTTGGAGGTATTATGCATGGGCGAATAATGCCAATCCCAGAATCCATGGGTTATTACATGAAAATCCAGTGCCAGGCATGGATCACCTTCCTATGAACTATTGACCAAAAAGGCCTCATAGACCATCAAAACTATATAGACATGTATTATATACAGGTATGAAGCCGACAAAGAATATAATTTTTAAAAAAAGAAAATTTCATCTCCTTTATGTTCTTTTTTAAAAAATATTTATTTATTTACTATATGTAAGTACACTGTAGCTGTCTTCAGACACTCCAGAAGAGGGCATCAGATTTCGTTACGGATGGTTGTGAGCCACCATGTGGTTGCTGGGATTTGAACTCAGGACCTTTGGAAGAACAGTCGGCGCTCTTAACCACTGAGCCATCTCTCCAGCCCCCTCCTTTATGTTCTTATGAGACCACTATTGTCCGTATGGCTCACCACTGAGCAGCATGTCATTATGCAGGGTATGCCTGCAGGCATGGGATATAACTCCGTAACTGAGACCACAGTGTCTCCTCCAGTGTCCACTGCAACTTCCTTTCAGTCACGTGATCCTTTGCATTTCCTCTGAACACAGTTACCTAGTTAGAGACAAGATTTTTCACTTTCCTTTGCATGTGACTAAGGAAATTTTGTCTGATGAGATTTGAAATCCAATGTGAACAGCCTCTAGGTCGTGTGTTTAAAGGGATCGTGTTCTCCACATCCCTGCCCTGTCCTACAGGATGAAATGCAGATATAATAGTGATAATCCGGTTTTGACTGTGTGAACAACACAGAAGGAACAAAGTGGAAAGAAGGAACTCAGGCTGAGGTGACCTTACAGATCGACTCCATTCAAACCTGAAGACCACAGCCTTGACTTTCAGTCAGAAAAGAGGAAACTCTGCTAAGGGTGCAGGTTTCTAGTTCAATATTTCAGTGTCTCCTAAGTGCCCGTAAGGACCTGGATTCAGTTCCTAGTACCCCTGCCGTCAACACACACACACACACACACACACACACACACACACACACACACACACACGTCAATCTTATCCCTTGATCTTAGCCAAGAGGTTGAGAAGTGATGTTAATACATTTAGAATCTATGCCTCTGAATCTTGCAAACTGTCAAACCTGTGTCTAAGGTAGTGTGTTGGAGGATGCTATAGCTGGTTTTAAAGTCACCACTAGTTAAGAGTCACCTCCTTAGGGATGCTCACCTGAAGAACTGTCCTGGTTGCCCTAATTAATGCCAGTCATGGGCAGCACCTTCTGATCACAGGCATGCACGTAGCATGTATAAACTCTTGTAAGCACACACACACAAAGATAAAGAATACATAAACTAAAACTAATATAGAAACAAGCAAGATAGTTGAACAAACTGGTTCAAAGAAACACAGGAAAGGGGCTGGTAAGATGGCTCAGCGGTTAAGAGCACCGACTGCTCTTCCAAAGGTCCTGAGTTCAAATCCCAGCAACCACATGGTAGCTCACAACCATCCATAACAAAAATATGATGCCCTCTTCTGGAGTGTCTGAAGACAGCTACAGTGTACACACATATAATAAATAAATAAATAAATAAATAAATAAATAAATAAATAAATAAATAAATCTTTAAAAAAAAAAAGAAAAAGAAAAAAAGAAACACAGGAAAGACCCAAGTGTCCACATCCAATGTCATTTACTGTCAGTGTTCTGAACCGTGAGGGTCAATCGGAGAAGGAGAGACACCGCAGGATGAGTTAAGGCCTGGCTGGCAGCAGGGAGATGAAGCCTCTGTGGAATGCGGCTGTACAAAGGCTTATTTATTGATGGTTACACAGTTATTGTTGTTAAGCAAAACAATTTCCTCATACCAAAGCCTCTGATCTAATCTATATATTTCATAAAGGAAAACATCACACCGGGCAACTTTAGTCCTTACTGTGCACCATCGAGATGTTCCAGGTGTGCCAGGATTGTCTTGTGACCAAAGTCAGGCAAAGGCTGTAAAATTCCCCCCCGAAAACCTCTGTAAATCACAGCAATCTCTGTTTTCCACAAAGATTTCTTCAAGGTCTGAGTACTTCTAGAAACAGCTATTCGTTCTGATGTTTACCTTAGATACAGTGAAAAACAGCTATATCATTCTAATGTTTACCCTAGATGTAGTGATTGTATTAAAACCCCACTGTGATCTACATGTAAGAACATTTGTAGGCTGATATGATTCTGAGAGTTTGCAATTTGGGTAAATTACTGCCCTCAATAGGGCTATAACAATGCAGACCTCAACGACAGCAATAACTCAACGGAGCATTTTAAACAACTAACTTTGTTTGAAAGTATGTGTATTTTTGTATATCTGATGTGGGCTGCCTGTGGAGGCCAGAAGAGGGCGTTAGACTCCCCTGCTGCTGAAGTTGGGCACCATCCAACAGGGACAGCAGGAGCAAGCAAGCATCCTTAACATTGAGCCATCTCTAGCCCCTAAACAGAACATTTTCTCAAAACTTTCATCTTGGGCTAGAGAGATGGCTCAGCAGTTAAGAGTGCCAACTGCTCTTCTGAAGGTTGTGAGTTCAGATCCCAGCAACCACATGGTGGCTCACAGCCATCTGTAATGAGATCTGAAGCCCTCTTCTGGGGTGCTGAAAACAGCTACAGTGTACTGACATATAACAGATAAATAAATAAATAAATAAATAAATCTTTTTTTTTTTTTTTGGTTTTTTTGAGACAGGGTTTCTCTGTGTAGTCCTGGCTGTCCTGGAACTCACTTTGTAGACCAGGCTGGCCT
>NC_034595.1:35373170-35381148 GCF_900095145.1 Mus pahari | reverse complement strand
AGGCAGAGGCAGGAGGATTTCTGAGTTCGAGGCCAGCCTGGTCTACAAAGTGAGTTCCAGGACAGCCAGGGCTACACAGAGAAACCCTGTCTCGAAAATAAACAAAAAACCAAAAAAACATGATGACGTATAAACCCGGATCCTTGCTAACTATGCCCGCCCTTAAGTATCTATAGTGCACATTGCCACAAGCCGCCTATTTGTTTCTCTCTTCTATACCTGCACTTTGTCATCTAATTTTATAGTGTTTGTGCCACAGAAAACTAGGATGAACAGATAAAGCAGGAAAAATTCCTGGCAACATGCTACCTAGGGAGGGGGTTGGGGCATGGCGTGTCATGGAGGGGTCAGGACCTTACTACGGAACCTTGGCTGACCTGGAACTTGGAAAGATCTATCCCCCTGCCCTTGACTCCTGAGCTGAGATTGCAGACATGTGAGGACATGCCGAATCCCGCCCTGAATTTCTTACTTGTGTGTTTGCATGTGTTTTTGCTTATCTTTGAGAGGTGAGATCTCGAAGAGGAAGACTGTGTCAAAGGTGCGCACACAATGCTACTTTTGATTCTGGACGCCAAGCTGTTAACCTTTCCCTTTTCCACACGACAAAGGGGGAAGAGAGAGAAGCCGTGAGGAGGAAGATAACCTTTAAGGGGATTTTCCAGGGCTTTGATTTGGACTTCTCGGAAGAGAGTGCAATTAAAACAAAAACAGACGTTAGCTGGTTGACTTGGCCAAACGCACACAGTAAATGCTCTTTGCCCTGTTGTAGAAGCTTCGTTCTTTTAGCCTTGGCTAAGCAGCTGGGAGTTGGCTCCCTGTGCCTGGGAAGAGCCAGACTCCACCCCACGTTCTACTCCCGGACCCCCAACCCCCAACCCCTTACCTTTACCCTGTTCCTGGATTTCTCCTCTCGGTTTCCACCTGCTGTGTTCACCCTGGACTCTGCTTTCTTTGAACTCATGAAGCTCCTGTGTTGGAGCTGCTTTCAAGCTAAAAACCCCTTCACTGTAAGACTGACTGCCTTTTGGGGGAGGGGTCATTTACAGTAACCTCCGGTGCTTCCTTTCCCCTTTCATCTCCTTTCCTTTTATTTCTAAGTTTATAATTAGGAGGGCTGGTCTCCTACGAGTGCCTTAGATGTGACTGGCGATGTTGTGTCTAATACCTTTAGCCTGTTTTCTATTCTATTCTTGAGTGCCTATCTCTGAATCACATTATGGTTAATGGCTGGTTTATTTTCTGACAGGGTCTCCCCAGTATGCAGCCCATACTGGCCTTGAACTCCTGGTCCTGTCTTGGCTTCCTAAATGCTCCATTACAGGAATGCTACCTTACCTGTCATTTCTCTCTTCCTCACTGGCACGTAAACTTCATGAGGACGGAGCATTTTCTCTGATTTGGGGGCTATCAGTGTCTGTCATAGACATCCTCGGCCAGTTCTCTCTGAGCCAGTTTTAATCATCCTTGACACTCTGTTCTGAGGACTGGCTAAGAATGCCTGTAATCCCACGACTAGGGAGACCTACATAGCAGCTGGGGCTCAGAAAGGCAAATCAAACCAAAACCTAAGTATTTTTGAATTAGCTGGAACTGGATAATAATGGTGGTGTATACCTTTTAATTCCAGCACTGAGGTGGGGGTGGAATAGGGGTTGCGCAGAGAGGCAGGTGGATCTTTGAGTTCAAGGCCAGCCCAGTCCACACAGTGAGTTCCAGGAACGACAGGGCTACACAGAGAAATCCTGTTTTGAATAAATAGATAAATAACGAAAGAAAGAAAGAAAGAAAGAAAGAAAGAAAAAGAAAGAAAGAAAGAAAGAAAGAAAGAAAGAAAGAAAGAAAGAAAGAAAGAAAGAAAGAAAGAAAGCTGGCCCATGGTGGCGCACACCTTTCATCCTCTATGAGGGGATATGAACAGTCCATCAAAACAGCTAGGCTGATCTTCAAGCTGCCGCAGCTGAGTGTCTCAAGACGGTGACTGTTTGGCTGGGAGAATGGTCCTGTACAACAATATGTCTTCTACTTTTAAAAATTTATGGGAAATCTCTGTAATTACTGTAAAAAATATTCATTTCTAAATCGAGTGTGGTGGCACATACCTGTCATTCCAACACTCAGAAGGTAAGGCCTGAGGGTCAGGAGTTTAAGGCTATATTCTTCACCTCACAGTGAGTTCTGATCCTGTCTAAAAAGTGTACAGTTCTGCCAGCAGTGGTGGCTCATTCCTTTAGTCCCAGCACTAGGAAGGCAGAGGCAGGCACATCTGAGTTTGAGGCCAGCCTGGTCTATAGAGTAAGTTCCAGGACAGCCAGGGCTACACAGAGAAACCCTGAAATAGTGTACAATTTAATGCCACTTAGATATTTTCTTCAATTATTACTTTTTTTCTAGTTTATCTAGTTGTATCATCCTGTACTAAGTAATTATTCCCCATTTTTCTCTTCCCCAACCCAAGTGACTACTTCTGTTTTTATGAGTTCACCACTCCTGGATATTTTATTTAAATACAATTTTACCTGTTTCAGGAGTTATTTATGCTGTAGCATGCATTAATGTTTTAAGGTTAATGGATAAATTTCCATGGTATGAATATACCACATTTAAATTTTTTCATTTCTTTTATATATGTGAGTACACTGTCACTCTCTTCAGACACACCAGAAGAGGGCACCAGACCCCATCACAGATGGTTGTGAGCCACCATATGGTCGCTGAAAATTGAACTAAGAACCTCTGGAAGAGCAGTCAATACTCTTAACTGCTGAGCCATCTCTCAAACCCAAATATGCTTTTTTTTTTTTTTTTTAAAGATTTATTTATTTATTTTATATATATGAGTACACCACCATTGCTCTATTCAGACACACCAGAAGAGGGCACCAAACCCCATTACAGATGGTTGTAAGCCATCATGTGGTTGCTGGGATTTGAACTCAGAACCTTCGGAAGATCAGTCAGTGCTCTTAACCACTGAGCCATCTCTCCAGCCCACCAAATGTACATTTTTAATACTGTCAGCCACCGAAGGATCTTGAGTCTGTTCTACCATTCTGCAATTGTGAACAGGCATGCTAGGAACACTCCTATTTGAACACCTGCTTCCAGTTCTTTGGGTTATGCGCCCAGGAGCAAGTTACTGTCTCATAGAAAGCCTGTGTTTAGCTTACTCAAGGACTGCCCGCCTGTTTCCCACCGTGCCTACACCATTTTGTATTCCTACCAGCAGTCTCTCTATGCCCTTGCTAATACTTTCTTTCCTTTTTGTTAAACTTAGTCATTCTGTGGGTGTAAAAATGCTACTTTATTAAAGCTTTAATTTCCCTAATGGCTAATGATGTAGACTATTTTTCCTATGCTTGCTAGACGTTTGTATAACATGTTTGGAGAATTATCAGTTTAGATCTTTTCCCACTTTTCAACTGGAGGTTCTAGCTAGGGAGAGATAATTCTCCCTCTCCCTCTCCCTCTCCCTCTCTCTCACACACACATACACTTTTTAAAGAACCTGCTTTTTAATGTGTTGATCTATATCTTACAAGTTTACTAAATTTGGTTACTAGCTCTCAGTTTTTCTGTGGCTTCTTTAATTTCCTCTGTGTCTGTCTGATTGGGTCATCGATGGCTTTAGATGGCTCTCTTCTTTCCTGATTTGTGGCTTGTTATGTTTTCTTTTATTGCCCTGGCTAGAGTTTCCAGCATAACATTGAAAGAGATGTCGAAAGGGAACATCCTGTCTTATCCTTGTTGTCAGGGGGAAGAGTTTCAGGCTTTTGCTGTTAAGGCTGCTAATGCACCTGCCCTGGCAGGTGAGAAGGCATTTTAAAGAGAGATTCTTAGGGTATCAGAGCATTGAAACACTGGATCCCAAAGACTTAAAATTTCTCCAGGAATCTCATCTGGGGAAAGAAAAAAAACTGAAGCCAGGTCCCAGCCCATGGTGGAGCTTTCTTTCCTGAAAGAGATGCCACACGTGGCGACTAGGACAGCTTAGTTGTCCATGCTGCTTGCCTTCAACTTAAATCCAGACCTTGGCCAGTGTCCTGAAGATGAACCTGGGAGGCGGCATAGGCCCCTCCTTATTTGCTCCTTTTCTAATATAGACACATCGAATAAATTTCCTTTTTATGTTTTTTATTATTACTTGTGTCTTTCCGATTGTCATGTTTAGGGCAGGTTGTCCAGCCTGGTTTGTTGAGATGTCCAGACTTGTACCCTAAAAATTCTAGTAACAACTCTAATTATGGAGTTTTCACATATGTCTTTGATCATGCTGAAAATGTTTTCTTCTATTGTCAGTTCATTAGGTGTTTTATCTTTATATCATAAAAAGAGATTGGATTTTGTCAAATATTTTCCCTGTGTTAAGTGAGATAACCATGTGAGTGTGAGTGTGTTTCACTCGGTTGTTACTAGTGTGCTCATATCACCTAGATTTTTTTTTTTTTTTTTTTGGTTTTTCGAGACAGGGTTTCTCTGTGTAGCCCTGGCTGTCTTGGAACTCACTTTGTAGACCAGACTGACCTCGAACTCAGAAATCTGCCTGCCTCTGCCTCCTGAGTGCTGGGTTTAAGGTGTGTGCCACCATGCCCGGCTGTAGATTTGTTTTTTGTATGGTAAACTATCCTGATATTCGTAGAATCAATCTCAACTTATTGCTTTAGTTTGCTACTAATTTACTGAGAGGCTTTTACATTTGTAATCACTAAAAATAAAAACATTTATCTGGGAGACACTCCAGAAGAGGGCGTCAGATCTTGTTACAGATGGTTATGAGCCACCACGCGGTTGCTGGGATTTGAACTCTGAACCTTCAGAAGAGCACTTGGGTGCTCTTACCCACTGAGCCATCTCACCAGCCCCCCAAAAATATATTTATCTTCTGTGTACAAAGGAGTATTGAGCTGAAGATAATAAAAAAGCAGAACTCTTCTCCCTGTGTGCCTAAAAACAAGCCAAGGCTTCACAAAGTTCAAGACCGTGGTTAAAGTCATCTGTAACGTTGTGTTTTTCTTCCCGTCCGTTATTATGTTTCCCAAAATAATGTCTCTGAGACTTATTATCTATGAATAAATGCCTAGACCAACAACCCTGGCGTGTTCCTTGACTAGCTCATAACTTAGTCATTCCATCGTTCCATCCTAAGTGTGCCACGTGGCTGGTTACCTTCTTCTCAGTTTCATGGGCCCACAGAGTTCAGGGTGAATCTCTTTTGCTCTTGACTCAATTCCTAGAAATCCTCTCTCTCTACCCAAGTTCCCACCTCCCTGTTTCCTGCCTAGGGTAACAGGCCAACAGCATTTTATTGACAGGTGATGCTTCCATACAGTAGGAGAGATTCTTCCTACACACAAGCCTTTCCTTCCTCTCTCCTTTTGCTGCCAGATGCCTGGATATGAATCCCGATTAACAGTGTTTGCTTATCAGCTCTGACAGATTGGCGCGAGAGGGTCTGCCAACAGCTTGAAAGTTTATCTTCCCACGGTGTCCCACCTCTGAAGTCTGGGACTACTCTCTCTGGGTCCTGTCGCTTCTCCAGCATGTACTATTTGTTAGCATACACACCATGTAAGGCAGCTTCACAGGCCCATGCCCTGAGTGACTTTCCTCCCAGGCATGTGAGTAATTTCGACTCTTCTTTATCTCATTAACTTGTCTTGATTTAGAGGACTCTCTCTCAGCTACAAGTTTATGATGGTTGAGGATGAATTACATCCCTCCTTGGCAATGTGTAAGAGGAAGTGTTCAGTGGGTTTACAGTTTCAGAGGGTTGAGTGCATGATGCCAGAGCTAAAGGCAGGACTGAGAGGTCTCAAACCAGCGAGCGGGAGGCCTCTGTGACACTCCTCCTGCAACAAGGCCATGCCTCCTAATCCTTCCTAACCAGCTTGCCAACTGTGGCTAAGCATACTAACACCAGAGTTTGTGCGGTCTTTCTCATGCAAACCATAACACCGGGATTCAGTCGGAAGGGTATAATGATCTTGATTTTCTTTTCTTGGGATCTTTTTTGAGCTATGGTGTCAGGGCAATGCGTCTATGTTTATTTTTATTTTCCTTTTCACTGTGATTTTGTTTTTTGTTTTGTTTGTTTGTTTGTTTGAAATCTTTGCTTTTGAAATTTTTGTTTCAAATCTTATTTGAAAATTCAGCCAAACTATCTTTTTTGTTGTTTTCATTCCCAGTGATGCACTTCCTTCGCAGCCCAAATGTGCCTTGAATTTACTAGATAGCTCAGGCTGACTCCTCCTTTTCTGGAATTGCAGGCATGTACCACCATACCTGGCTTCAAACATTATCTTAAAGGTGTTTCTTACAACATTAGTACAAGTTTTGACTTATAAATTGGTAGTTTCAATTTGCAAAAACACAAAGAACAAAACAAAACAAGGTTTGTCTGTCACATACAGGCCTGATGAAATAAAACGGAATAGAATAAAGTGATAAATAAAAATTTAAAACCAGAAAATAACTCTTTGAAAACCATTGCTAAGGTGTTCTCTGGCTGTATTGACCCACATTGATACTGAAAACCCTGTTCCTGGCTTTTGAACTTGCTGGAAAGTTTTGTTTTTCTTGGCACTCCAACTAAGATGGCGAAAGAAAGACTTTGCAAAACAGCCCAGCGTGGCTGCTCACACCTGCTGGGCCAACACTGGGGAAGCAGATGCACGCAGATATCTGTGACTTGGAGGTGACTGAGGGCGACAAAGTGAAGCCTGTGAGAGCTTATCACAAAACCAAGCAAATCTACAGTGAGATAACAGGTCCAACGACTCAGGACAAATGACCTAGGACAGCCTGGAGATGCCAGTGTAACAATGACACATAAATCATAAATGGAGTAATTCATTTGTTTAAGAGAACTGTATTTGTTTACTATCTTGTCGAGTTTTTCACGCGTAATAGCTAAGAATAAGCTATTAGGAGGGGCCGAGAGATGGCACAGTGGGTAAAGACGTTTGCCGCTCAAGTCTGGTGACCTGAGTTCAATCTCCAGAACCAATATAAAGGTTGAAGAGGAGAACTAACTACAAACTTGTCCACTCACTCACATTACACACGCGCGCGCACACACACACACACACACACACACACACACACACACACACACGCGCGCGCGCGCAAGAAGTAATTAAAGAAAACTTGGTAAGTCAACTTTCAGACAGAATGTTTTCTGATCTTACGTTAAAATGTACCAGTCTCTCCAGTCACAACCCCCTCAGCATTTTGCGTGAGGGCTACTCACTGATTATCTTGATCTTTTATAGATCAGCTCAAAACCCTGTCATCAACAACATCCTCACCTGCCATCTATATAAACAGTTGGTACACGACAGTTCAGAATTATTTCCTAGACTTCTACCAAAAAATGGGGTTAATTGACTTTTAAAAAATCTCATACTTGCCATTAAATGTAACAGAAATAGGAAAAGTGCTTCAGTAGGCTGTCCTGGAACTCTCTCTGAAGACTAAGCTGGCCTCGAACTTACAGATCCTCCTGCTTCTGCCTCTGAAGCAATGGAATTAAAGCATGCACCACCACTGTCCAGCTTCTCTTTTTATTTTGAGACAGGATCCCACTGTTTCCCAGATTGACCTTATACTCATTCTATAGCTCAGGCAGGCCTTGAATTTGTTATTCTCCTGCCTCGGCTTTCTGAGTTACAGGATTATAGGCCTGAGACTCACTGTGGTGGTTATGCTAGTCTCCTTCGGAGCCTGAACCTGGCCCTACTTAGTCTTTTCTATTAAAAATTAGCTTTTTAAAATAGTATTGATAAGAGTTAATAAAAGACTTGAGTTCATTGTTTGAGTAGACTAATAACAAAGGCAATAAAAAGTGAGAGTAAAGCCGGGTATGGTGGCACACGCCTTTAATTCCAGCACTCAGGAGGCAGAGGCAGGCGGATTTCTGAGTTCGAGGCCAGCCTGGTCTACAAAGTGAGTTCCAGGACAGCCAGGGCTATACAGAGAA
>NC_034595.1:35362683-35372365 GCF_900095145.1 Mus pahari | reverse complement strand
GTAGCTGTCTTCAGACACACCAGAAGAGGGCGTCAGATCTCATTACAGATGGTTGTGAGCCACCATGTGGTTGCTGGGATTTGAACTCAGGACCTTAGGAAAAGCAGTCAGTGATCTTAACTGCTGAGCCATCTCTCTAGACCTCCAATTTTTTTTTTATCACATTTTAATTTATGTTTGAGCATGTATGACCTATGAGAATTGGTTCTTGTCTTCTACCATGTGGGTGTCAGAGATAGAACTCAGGTTTTCAAGTTTGGCCTCAAAGGCCTTTGTCCACTGATCCATTTCATAGGCTCCCACAGTAACCTTTTTATCAAGTGTTTTAACTTTTTGCTTTATTTGACTTTTTTTTTCAAATAAAAATTTAAATTAAGCCTTTTATTTTTTATCTTGTGATTTTTCGCTGGACTCTACGACTCTAAAAGGAATATTAAGCCAACGAGGCTTATTTGAAATATTAACTTTTATGAGAAGCATTACCAAATAAGAGATAATACTTAACTTTGAGTCACAGTTATATGAACATCTTAGACATACGTGTTCTAAACATAAATGAGATTTCCAGTGGTCTAGAACATCTTAATGCACATGGCCAGTCACAAAGCCTGGTTAGTGTGCTACAATGTGTGTCATAGAAACAGCAGGTGTCCTTGTCACTTGTTCATCAGAGTAGACTAGCACCTGACGGCCTGGCTCATGCTGTTCTAAGGCTTGCTCATTCATAGCAACTGATTTTATTTCCCCTGTCACAGCATTTGGGGTCACGGGCTTAGTGACTGTTCTATGGTCGTGGAGAGACACCATGATCAAGGCAGCTCTTATAGAAGAAAGAGTTAGAAAGCGTTAGACTGGAGGCTTGCCTACAGCTTTAGAGGGTTAATGCTGATCATCACAGTGGGAAGCAGTTAGGCAGGGCACTGTAGCAGGAGCAGCTGAGAGCCTTACATTCTGACCTGTAGGCAGGAGGCAGGGGGTGGGAGGAGACACTGGACACTGGGCTTGGGGAAACTTCAAAACCTGCTCCCAGTGACACACACTTCCTTTAACAAGGCCACACCTCCTACCTAGGCCACACCTCCTACCTAGTCCTTCTCAAGTTGTACCATGTGGGAAGCCACATAACGCCATTACAAGATGGCGCTGGCCACCGCTAGACACCGCTCGCAAATCCTGGTAAACAACCAATGTGCGCATGTGCAAAAAAAAAAGGGTTTTCACGCCAAGTCACAGCTCATCCCCGAGCATGCAAATGAGGGACTGAAAACAACACCAATCAGGTATGGCCACGCCACTCCTAAGCCTATTTAATCAGTGCCAGTTTCGGGGCTCGGGGCTCGGGGTCTTTTGCCTTCGCAATCAAACTCTCGCAATAAACGTGTGCAGAAGAATCCTGCTGTGGCATCTTCCTTGCTGGCGAGTCGGGTGTCTACAGTAACACTCCTTTTTTTTTTTTTTTTTTTTGAGACAGGGTTTCTCTGTGTAGCCCTGGCTGTCCTGGAACTCACTTTGTAGACCAGGCTGGCCTCGATCTCAGAAATCCGCCTGCCTCTGCCTCCTGAGTGCTAGGATTAAAGGCGTGCGCCACCACGCCCAGCTCCGAGTTGTAGTTTCTTAAACATGAAAAGTTATATAGTTTATTATTTTTCATTCCATTTACTCATTATTTTTCTCTCTGTTGTAAGTTCATAAGTGTGGGTGTGTGGACCCGTGAGTGTGCAAAGGCCAGAGATGTCAGGTCTCTGTCACTCTCTGATGTATTATTCCATTGAGTCTCTCACTGAACCTGGAGTCAGACGCAGCTAGCACGTTCTGGTGATCCTCTTGTCTCCACCCTCACAGTGTTGGGGATAGGAGCATGCGCATCGGTCCATCCAATGGATGACATGCTCACAGTGCTGGGGTTAGGAGCTTGCGCATCAGTACATTTATCTTTAAATAGGTACAGGGATTTGAACTGAGGTTCGCCAACGTTGATACCTCATTTTACATTTGATTTACACACATATATACCTGAAGGAATTGAAGCAGATTAAGGCCAGTTTATTAACTCCCCCCCCCTTTTTTTTTCACTATAATGAAATACCAGAGGCAGGCTTTTTTTGTAAAGAGTATATGTTTGTTTTAGCTCATAGTTCTAGAAGTCGAAGATCTAGTGCCTTCATTTGGTGATGACTTTGTGCCTGGCACCATCTCATAGCGCTGCTGTGCGTTACAAGAGACAGGAAGCACACACATGTACTCTCCCCTAAAGCCATCAGGATCCATTTATATGGGTTTTGTTCTAATAACCTAAGCTAACTCTAATGGGTTCCCCCAAAGCCCCATCTCTAAATACAACAGTCAGATTAAATCCCCGGGCCTCAGATCATCTCACAGTAGGGATTAAGTTTCAATTGTAAAGGCTGGGGCAGGGAGGCAGGGTGGGGAGAAATCTACCTTCAAATCACAGTAGTTAGAAACCAGAAACCTGGGTGTCCTGGGGCAGATGCAGACGGCTGGTTTACAGGTGGTCTGCTGTCCAGGTAGAAGTTAACTGATTAGCAACAGTGAGAACCTACATCCCCCTACCCCATATTAGTCAACAAAATCAAAGCCTATGAAAATGACACCAGGCATAGGGGTGCACTCCTTTAATTTCTGAGAGACAAAGGCAGGTGGATATTTGTGAATGTGAGGTCCAGTCTGGTCTACACATAGAATTCCAGAACAGCTGGGGCTACCCAAAGAGACCCTGTCTCAAACAACAACAAGAGTAGATGAGCAAGGCATGGTGGCGCACGCCTCTAATCCCAGCACTCGGGAGGCAGAGGCAGGCAGATTTCTGAGTTCGAGGCCAGCCTGGTCTACAAAGTGAGTTCCAGGACAGCCAGGGCTATACAGAGAAACCCTGTCTCGAAAAAAAAAAAAAGTATATGAAAATGAAATGGTTTCACATCAGAAATGACATAGTCTTACCACTTGGACTGTTTCTCCCATTTTGGAAGAACATCAAAGAGGATACTGTGCACTGGATAACTTATAAACAATAGAAATTATTCATCAATATTTTAAGGACTGGGTGGTGTCTCATGTCTATAGTTCCAGTGCTTGGGTGGTAGCAGAAATGGCATGAGACCAGGCTTGACTAAGTAGGCTAGCCAGGGCTATCGGGAGACACTAGCTCACCTCCTGCCTCCCCCATCCCGGAAGAACTTTTAGAAGCTGGCAAGTCCACAGTCAAGGTGTTAGCATAGATGCTGTCTGCCACTCACACTTCAATCCTTGCTCCAGTCTCACAGCCTCTCTAGCGAAGGCGGTCATCCCATCACCTAACTTTTCCTAAAAGGAACCACCTCTTAGTATCTCCAGGAGGAGCCTTAGATTTCTACATAAAGCGTCTGGGGGACATCAATATTCAGCCCATAGCACAGCATAAGAGCTTTCTCCCTACCTTTCCTCCTGGACAGTTAGCTGGTGGGCTCCATCTGGAAGCCAGGTAGGGCACCTATTCTTGAAGGGCATAGATTTCTTGGCATGCTCAAGAGCAGTGAGTAGAGTAGGGTGGTGAGTCTGGAGTTTTGTTTTGTTTTGTTTTTCGAGACAGGGTTTCTCTGTGTAGCCCTGGCTGTCCTGGAACTCACTTTGTTGACCAGGCTGGCCTCGAACTCAGAAATCTGCCTGCCTCTGCCTCCCGAGTGCTGGGATTAAAGGTGTGTGCCACCACGCCCGGCTGAGTCTGGAGTTAAGAGTGGCAGCAGGAACCGGACCCTACTCCACACTTAACTAATCAGAAACCGTGGAACTTGGGCTATGTCCCGTGACCTGTCTTAACATGCTCTTTAGGGCAGGCTCAAACTTGAGAACCCTCACTTTAAAGGCAGTTGGGGCTTATCATTGAAGTGCTGAGCCAAAACTGATCTTAGAACACAGATGTTTCTGTATGCCCGTCTTGCAAAAAAGTTTGTGTCATAACCCTCTTCTAGGCTAGTATAGAAAATGCAGCCCAGACAGATGTGTGGTTAATATTAGCCCTAGCCGGGTGTGGTGGCGCATGCCTTTGATCCCAGCACTTGGGAGGCAGANGCAGGTGAATTTCTGAGTTCGAGGCCAGCCTGGTCTACAGCGTGAGTTCCAGGACAGCCAGGGCTACACAGAGAAATAGTGTCTCGAAAAACCAAATATATATTAGCCCTAAAGGATGAAAATGAGCATAGAATTGCTGAAAATGAATAAAGCCAACCAGGCATGGAGCAGTACTCCTGAAATCCTAGTCAGGACAGTAGTTACACTCCCTTTAAGCAAGGGAGTGTTGGCTTATGAGCTAGCCACATACATATGTGACTACTCGCTGATTGGGTGAATGACGCATAGTTACTTCTCTGGTTGAGAGCATGCCTAACATGAATGGAGCCTTTACTGGCTTGGCCAGTAATATTCTGTAAGGTGACCAGTCTCAATAAAGATGATATCAGTAGCCAGCTCTGGCTATAACTTCCCCCAGATCACTGGGCAAGACAGCAAGGTGATACTCCCGGTATTCCTCCTCTGGAATATCTACTTTTGACAACTCTTAGTTTTCTTGACATCATTTCACTCACATTTCTCACTCTTGTCCACATTTCCTGTTTCTTTTGGGAATGAGACAAAGAGCTTTGAAGCCAGTGGCTTTGGTGACCATTGATTGCTTGGCACCCTAATTAAGTTAGACTCGCTGAAAGCTGAGACTGTTGTGTTAGCAACCCACACCACTAAGATTTGGGAGGATAAATCAAGAGGGCTACAAAGCAACGTCCTGAATCCAAAAAATCAACAAAGGACTGGCGAGATGGCTCAATGGTTAAGAACACTGATTGCTCCTGCAGAGGGCCTGGGTTCAGTTCCTAGGACCCACATGGTACCTTACCAACACCAGTAAGTTCAGTTCCAGGGGGATCTGACTCCCTATCCTGACCTTCTCAGGTGCCAGCATGCACAAAGAGGCAGACACAAAAAAGACCAGACAAATAAAATAAATAAATCTAAAATAAAGATGAAGAAGAAGAAGAGGAAGGAGGAAAGAAAGGAGCTAATCAAAGAATTATTGTAACTATGCATACATTGCCACAAGGATGTCTTTTGAAAGATGCGAGTGTGACTTTTCAGAATGTGGGAAATACTTGGAGTTGAGGATGGTAAGGGGCCCCAGCATATGAGGGCAGAGATATCAGAGAAGCCATAATAGAACAGAGAAAGAATTCTTAGGGAGAATTCTTAGAGAGACCTCCTCAAGAGAGGAACTGTGCAGTCCCACAACTGCTTAAACCACTTGTTCTGACTGGCCATCGAGCAGAAGTTCTAAGCTGATTTTGCTGATGAGTAGGTAGGTGTCCATGCAATAACACTTTGAATTAGGTTTGTTTTGAAATCTCAGTGTAATAATGGCTTGATGGAGATCATTGTAGAAAATATTTAATCTCAATCCAGGGCTTCTACCCCACCTTTGACAGTTCAGTTCCTGGATAAAAGACACACACGACCTTTTTATTTATTTATTTATTTATTTATTTATTTATTTATTTGTTTGTTTGTTTGTTTGTTTGTTTGTTTTTAAAGATTTACTAATTTATTATATGTAAGTACACTGTCACTGTCTTCAGACACTCCAGAAGAGGGCATCAGATCTCATTATAGATGGTTGTGAGCCACCATGTGGTTGCTGGGAATTGAACTCAGGACCTCTGGAAGATCAGTTAATGCTCTTAACCTCTGAGCCATCTCTCCAGCCCGACCTTTATATTTATAATAAACCTTTATTATCATTAAGGTTGGGCAGATATCTATCCTCTATGCTATTAGAATCTTATTGATAACCCTGAGTTATTACTTACTATGTTTCATGCTGCTCTTAGCTCCAGTTGGGCGGCCCTCATGGCCATGCTTTCTTGACTCCTAACTCACGATAAAATATCTTCCTCTGCTCTCTACCTTCTCTCTCTCCTTGCAGTACTCTTTAGACCCCAAGCCCAGGAACACCAAGCTCCACCTATCTCAATCCTGCCCAGCTATAGGCTGTAGACATCTTTATTCACCAATCACCAATAACTTGGGGGCAAGGTCACTTGGGTCTACATTCAACTCTCCTCTCTGGGGCATCCATGCCTTGGGGGCCTGCACTTACAATACATAACAAAAACCCAGAGATAGCTACTGGTCCATCACTCCTGCACTAGGAAGCTAAAGGATGGGTGTGCAGAGAGAGTTGCGTGGCAGTTCCACAGCTCTTGGGGATCCCAACCTTTTGTTCAGGTAGCTAAGCTTATGGTCTTCCATTCTGATGAAATTGCCTTATGGTGCAGTAGGCTAACCACTGTCAGTGTTTTAGTCAGTAAGAGGGAGGCATGGTAGAAGAGAACAATGAGGTTCATTTTAAATAGCCTTTTTAGACGTCAACTGTAATACTTCTCATTGGTCAGCACTAGTGTTTGATAGGTTATTTCTCCACTAGTGAAATGAGCCAATTCAAGCCAGATTAGAATATATTAAAGGCAGGTTTATTGGGAAGCTGCTCTTGGGTGGGCAAGTTCACTGGTCTCAAGGAAGAGGCCAGGGACGTTACAGTGGGGAGGTGGGGGAGAGAGAAGAAAAGAGAGGAGGGCATGCTTGCAGAAAAGAGAAGGAGGAGGAGGAGGAGAGGGGGCAGGGAGACCAAATATTTGGATTACATAGGGAGGAGCCTCTGAGGGAAGGACAGCCCAGCCTCTCTGGGCTGGAAAATTCAGGAGAACCTGGATGCCAGGTTGCTTTGATATGTAAAATATGCACCACAGTCTTTTTCAACCAAGGTCAGAAACTTGTATTGCCTCTTTTCTCTTTTGGTACCATCGGTTAAACCCAGGATATTCCTTCATTTGCACGGCACATCCTCCAGCCTCCACCTCCCAGGCACTGGGGTTATAGGTGTGCACCACCAGATACACAGTTGCTTCACCTCCCTCATTTTTAGGGGGTTGGGGCAGAGTTTCATACAGTTCAGGCTGGCCTTGAACTTCTTATATAGCCGTGGGTGACATTGCTTCCACCTCTGGAGTGCTGGGGATACAGACGCATGCCACCATGTCTGTCGTATGCAGTAGTAGGCGTTGAACCCCGAGTTCACACTAGGTGAGCACTCTGCCAGCTTCCAGCCCCACAGTGGCCACTTTTAGTTGCAGAGAAGTCCTCGGAGAGGAAAGCTCTTAGTGAGACACTGTGCTATCTTACATAAAAATCAGATTCTCTTACTCATGGTGCAAGGGAAACACGGAAGACAGAAAGCAACGAAGAGATCGCTCGCTACAGATTTGCTCCTATTTATTGGTCTTGCTTATGTTTCTTCATCTGGAAATCACGCAGAAGTTGAGTCTTCATACTGTTGCTGTTTCTCCTAAGGGTCTCTAAGAGGGAAGGTGATGGGGGTGGCTAGAGAGGGTCTGAGGAGCCTATTTAACATATTAAAGTGGACTTAGCCTCCAAGTTCTCTCAGCATTCCTCCCCCCCCCCCCCAGGTACAGGGTGTGGTTGGCACACCAGCCCTCTACCCTGGACTCTCCAGCCCAGGGGTTGAGCTGCCCTTCTTCCAGAAGCCCTTCCTTATAGTACAGACATTCGGTTATTCACGCGGTCTCTTTTGTTCTGCTTGCACTTTTGGCCTCCTGGCTGCTATACTTGGTTTCCTTTCCCCCTCTCCCCATGTGGTTCGGGGTTATTATCACTCTGGAGGCTACCAGATCTGTCTGCCTCTGTCTATGCTCTCCCACATATTTGTAATAAACTTTCTCCTCTACCATACCTAAGAGCAGCCATGTCCTTTCCTTTCCTTTAATTCTTTTTTTTTTTTCATTAACTTTCCTTATGTCAAATCCTAAGTATCTCACTTTTCATAATTTAAAAAAGTAGATGTTAAAGACAGCTATTCTGTTTAGGAAACAGCATCTCCTGCCTGTCTGCCTGTCTGCCTGCCTTTAATCTGGAGTACTCACATTACAGGTGTGTGCCACCAAGCCCAGCTCTAGCTCTTCCTCTGTGCTAACACATGTACACTTGTGTGTGGAGGCCAGAGGATGACCTTGGCTGTCATTCAGGTGTCACCCACATTGGTTTTTGGTTGTCTGCTTCTGTTGACCTGGGCTCACCCTCACTCAGAACTTGCCCAGTGTACTAGGTTGGGCCCTGGGCTCTGCCCATCTTTGCTTTCTCAGCTGGGATTACAAATGCATGCCACCATGCCTGACTGGTGGAAAGTGACTTGTGGGGATCCGAACTCAGGTCCTTGTGTTTACAAGGCAAAAGCTTTACCTACAGAGCTACCACCCCATACCTTGCATTCCTCAATTGCCAGCATTATTATGCTAATTATGGGGATGGGCATTGCAAGGTGAAAGCAATAATTTTTATTGTACTATGAACATTTTACACTTCACTCATGCAGTGGCCACTTATTAACCATACAGCTTACATTATAGTGGAGCAGGTGTTACTGCAGGTCACAGAATTTATTTGAGGGAACACAAGAGCAGATGAGGTAGATTAGTGGTAAGTGACTTGAGGACAGCAGGAGGGCATGGCCGAGTGTGGCAGAGAGGGAGGGGCTGTTTTTCAAGGAGAAATGATTTACCACAAGTACTTGCATCGATTTGGGCTGCTCTTGCACAAGTGAACATGTAACTTTTGTTTAAATCCAACAAAATCCCCACACCCGCCAAGGGTAAACAGGCCATTAGAAGGGAGAATGAAACTGTCCCCAATATAAGATTAATTGTGAAACAGAAACTTCTTTCAGTGTGTGTGGCTTTAAAATGAAATATTCTTACAGCAGTCTTGCTTCACCCTGATGCTAGACAAGTTGGGGAAACAGGCTGTCTGAGCAGTCACACTTTCCCACCAGAGCACAGTGATTCCTGGCAAGGAGAGTTCTGTTTATCAAGTGACCCCATCCTAATTGTCCAGGGAAAAGAACTGCTCTGTGTTTAACATCCGTGATCTTACAAAGCTACTCATGCTGAAAAAGAAAGCCGACCTTGGCTCAGAGCAAAAAGCCAGCGCCTAGACGTCCCAGTGGCTACCACACATTTATTAACCTTACAGTTGAAGCCCAGATAGTTGAACTGAGAACATATAGGACTTCAGGTTTAATCTCTATATATCTATATATCCAGCAATCCTCCATTGAACCCAAGCTTATAAATACAAAGTTTTTAAGAACTAAACTTAATTCTTATTATGACATAAGTAGGTCTCTAATTAGTGCCACATGTTTTGATGTCTCTTGAACACTGGAGAAGTTGAAAGCGATGTGAAGATAACAAGCAAATGGGAGAGGAAGTCACCAATAAGATAATTTCCTACCGAAACAAACTGTTAACGCAGGAAGCAATGACCTTTAAAAAAGGAGCACAAGGTGTGAGTAATAGTGCAGAGGCTGGTCCAGACAGGAAATCGAGCTCTCCGAAAGTGAAGCAGAAGCCGGAGGTAGAGGTAGGGTGGGGTGGCTGAGAAGGTAACAGAAACTTTCCTTGGTATTATGATGGTTCGTAGGCACTAAATGACACCTAAGACCTTTCTAGCCCACATGTCTGTTTCTAAGCAACTTAAGGATGTACTTCTAGGGCTGGAGAGATGGCTCAGTGGTTAAGAGCACTGGCTACTCTTCCGAAGGTCCTGAGTTCAAATTCCAGCAACCACA
>NC_034595.1:35356663-35362308 GCF_900095145.1 Mus pahari | reverse complement strand
TATATATATATATATATATATATATATATATATATATATATATATATATATATAATATGTATGTATGCATTACATTATTGCAATGTAATAATTTCCTTTTGAGTCAAGGATGCATGAAGCCCCCAGGGTGACCTCTAACTTGATATATAGTAGAAGGTGACCTTGAACTTCTGACCCTCTTGTATCTTTAGAGTTCAGATAAAAGTTGTGTGTCACCACACTAGGTCTCAGCAGTACTGGGTACGCCCAGGCCGTCTGCCCTCCATGTTAGTGGTGCCTTTTCTTGGATGAGCTACATTTCCAGCCAGCAAGGTGTTTAACTAGTGTCTGTCATCTCAACCAAACCCATTCTTTCCCTGTTATTGATAGGGGTTAGGAACTGTTATAGTCCCAGAAACGACCTGTGTTTCAGCAAGCCAGGTTCAAGCACCCATATTTCCTAAACCAAATTAATGGTGAGAAGCAGAAAAAGGAGATTCATTCAGTGTGGCCACCTTGAGAAGAGGGACAAAGAGATCCAGAGTAACAGTCCTCTCATCTCCCCTTGTCCCAGGGCCATCTTTGAGAGGAAGAGCCTGAAATGTAGTTAAGGTTTCAGTAGAGCACCAGAGGTATGTGAATCTGGCCAGTCCAGGTCAAGGCGTGGTCTTGCCCCTCCTTGTTTTTGTAAAGTGGTCTGACAAGTTGTAAATCTCTGAGAAAAGTGTCCCTTCTGGCTGGCTCCTGCTTTAGGCCAGGGATTTTCTTTCTTTTCTTTTCTTTTCTTTTCTTTTCTTTTCTTTTCTTTTCTTTTCTTTTCTTCTCTTCTCTTCTCTTTTCTTTTCTTTTCTTTTCTTTTTGGTTTTTCGAGACAGGGTTTCTCTGTGTAGCCCTGGCTGTCCCAGAACTCACTCTGTAGACCAGGCTGGCCTTGAACTCAGAAATTCACCTGCCTCTGCCTCCCAAGTGCTGGGATTAAAGGCATGTGCCACCACGCCCGGCCCTAGGCCAGGGATTTTCAATCTTCCATTGCTATAACTCTTTAACACCTTGTGTTGTGGTGACCCCCAACCATAAAATTATTTTTGTTGCTACTTTATAGCTGTAATTTTGCTACTGCTATGAATCATAATGTAAATGTCTGTATATTCTAATGGTCTGGGCATCCCCTGTGGAGAGGTCATTCTACCACAGGATGAGAACCTTAGGCTTTCTCTCCTTCCAGGATGAGATTCCTGAAGGGAGTTTTGAGTTTTTGAGATCCATTGCTTTGATAGTCTGAGAGACAATTAGAGGGGTACACATGCTTGTTTATTTGTCTTTGTAGACAATCACCCTCCCTCCCAGTCTGGTTATAAAATGGTTACAAAGGTGTTCCTAGAATTTTTGGGCGTCCCTTCATAGTGGCTAACCCATACTATCAAGGTCTCCTCTTGGGGGTTTAGTTTCATCGATAAAATAATTTAAGAATGGACTCAATTGGAAGTTAGAGGACAAGTTTATGAGAGTTTAGAAGAAATAAAACTCCAAGGCAGGTGAACTGAAAATCTCAGGTTCTTCTCAGAGAAGGCAAAAGGAGAAGTGAAAAACAAAAACAAAAAACCCCAAAACAAAAAAACACCAAAAAACTCATCATGGAAGTGAGACCCATGATGGGGAGGAGCTATGTTTAGAGACCATAGGCTTAGAAAAGAGAAGAAAAGGAAAACTTTAGCTTTTCTGAGTAACTCGGAAAAGCGGGCAGACTCAGCAAGCTGTATGTCGGCTGCTCTGTAAGAGACTGTGTGTGTGTGTGTGTGTGTGTGTGTGTGTGTGTGTGTGTCTGGGAAAGGAAAGTGTATTATCTCATTAAAGAAAGAAACATCCCACTTACCTCTTTAACGTGGCTTCAGAAGAGCCCGCCTTCTAAAGGCGGTATCTTAGCCAGATGATTGACATGCCTCACAAAAATGTCAATTCTCCAACCAGATTAATATCTGGTATTCTCTTGACCAGGAGGTGTTTTACCTTAACTGGTCTTTCCTGCTTCTGTGTCAGACACTTGGAGACAATAACATCATGAAGCTGATAGCAAGGATGCCATGGTGACTCCTGGGACATGTATGTTAATAGGCTTCCTCTCAGCTAGTCTACTGAAATCCACAGGGAGAAAAAGAAGGTTGGCTGTAGTCACAGAGAGACCAGCTATTAGCCAGGTGCTGCAGCCAGACTGCCGTGTTTCTGATTCTGGCATCACTGTTTGACTTAGCAGCCTGACCCTAGGCAAGTGACTTAAACTCTTATTGATCAGCGTCCCTCTTCTTATGAGAATAAGTGAGACAAAACATACAAGGGCCCCAGCATAGTCCTAGTACACGATTAGTTGGCAATTACAATTAGTTTCCTGTTTTTATGTTTACAGACCGACAAGCAGTGTTTCACAAATCAGATACTGAGCATGTAAGTGACTGCATACAACAAAGTGGGAAGGGACGTGCTGATAGCGGCAATAGAAGTTTGGTGTCTGGGGACACCACAGAACAGGGATAGGAAGTTTTTGGGGTGCTCTATATGAGCGGGGTGTTTTGTAACACTTGTCTCCAAATTACACCCTTAGGGGAATTTAAAATAAAACTGACTCTCAACCCTAAATATATATAGTTTTAACTTTTTTCCCCAGTTGGATCGCTCAGTTATTTTACAAGTCAGAAACAGGAATCAATTTCTAAATACAGTCAACAAGCACTGTTCTAGGTCCTAGGGATATAGCATGGAAAAAGATAGTGTCCCTATCCTCATGGATAATTCGAGCACAAATTACGTCTATTTGGATTTACAAAAGGGCTGAGTGAGAGATGGTGTAGCAATAACATGGACCGTGCTGGGAGATGTACAGGGCTCTGAGTTACACTGAAGCCGTTCCTTAGCAAACACACAGAGGCAAAACAGAGCTTCTATCTTTTGGAGAGGATGTTCTTGACACAGCGACTTGGGCATGTGATGTGTCAGATGCCTCAAGGTGACCAGTGACCCGTGGCTGTCCTCTAGCTGCATCTGTCAGATGCTCCGTCCTCTGGGCGAAGTAAACGCTCTGGTTCCAGACCAAGGAGGACCAGGTGGACCACTAGCCACAGAGGGAGCGTAGCCACGACCTTGGGTTGTCAGCTCTGCGCGCTCCAGTCAGGGCGCCAGGCTCCTGCCAATCCTCTAGGGAGGCCAGTACCCCAGAGGTCCTTTTCCCGAGCACCCGCTGACTCTGTGGGTGACTCCTCCCCACGGAACCTGGTTGGCTGCTCTCTGAGGGGGCCGCGTGCAGGGGCGGGGCTATCCGGCGAGGGGCGGGGCTATCCGGCGAGGGGGCGGGGCATTAGCCTGGCATCCGCTCGGGTACTGGGTGCGCATACCGCGGCGCAGGGGGCGGGGACAGCTCGGTCCGGTCGCTCGGGGCCCCCTGGTTCCTTTTCCATCGGCGCTGGGCTGAACCCAGAGCCCAGAAAAGAGTCGGTTCCGAGTTCCCTGTGGGTGTGCGGCCGCCGCGGAGGGGAACATGGCGCTCGTGGGCAGCCGAGTGGAATTGGACGCGGACGAGGTGCGAGGACAGGCAGAGCGGGGCTGGTCCGGGCACCGGCGGGCGTGGGAGGGATGCAGAGCCCCGCGGGGTCCCGGCTGGCACGGAGGGTGGGCTGGGCTGTCCTTCACGCCGAGGAGCGTCCCACGGGGCCAGGCAGAGCAGCCCGGGCCAGCCTGAGCCTCCTTGGACCCTATGGGCTTTTGCGGAGCCGTTCTGGACCCGACTGTCGCTTTCTGTGGAAGTTCCGCGAGGTGTCCGCCGGGCGGGTGGGGTACGGCTGCCTAGTCACCCCGGGACCGAGGGCCGGAGCCTGAGCCCCGCGGCCGGGAACGTCCCTTGTCCAGAATCGCCGGCGGCCTCCCCTATCTCGGCTACCGAACTGACCTACCGGGTCCTCACGCGGCGCCGGGGTCTGAACGCTCCCGGGCGGGGGCGCCCGACCTGTTGATTCCTGCGCTTCCTTCGGCTGCTGCTGGGAGCGCGCGCTCTGCTCTCAAGTTGAGGGTCAGGCTCCTGCCGCCGCCTCTGCTGCCATTTTACCTGACTTGAATTTTACAAGTCGCGGCCTGAGAAAGCTTTGGTTTCAAATGATGCAATAGATGGGTGATGTGGAGGAGGCGAGTGAGTTAGGATTCTGTCTTTACTGCCAGAAGATCCTGGTAACGAGTAAATACTGTGCTTTAAATGTTGACCTAAGAACCATCAAAACCTCAAGGGTCGATCTTTATTCTACTGACAGTTAAGAAGGCGAACCAAAGCTATCTGTGGACCAGCCTTGCAGTGTGGGCCCAAGACCACACACCAGGGAATTAGCGCTTGCCCAGGGGGCATGGATGTGTTGTTGCTGGACCTTCTAAGGACACACAAGGCAAACGATGAGATAGAATATTTGTTATTTTCTTTTGTGACAACTTTTATTTATAACTTAAGGCAGCCTTTTGGCATGACCTGTTGCCTGCGCTTTTAAATTTTACATCCCTAGATCTTTTCTGTAATCCAGGTAACACACTCCTACAGTACTTTGACCATCTACCACCCCCTCAAGAGTTTCTAATGTTCCCTCTTGTGTATACATTAAATAGCCATAGTCTTGGCATGATGGAGGTTATAGTACCGTCTCAATAGCTTAGCCCAGGCTTGTCTCCAGCTGCTTCTCTGTCCCTAACCATTTAATTTATTTGTATTGAAAATGAAGGAACAATCCTGATCCTGGTGATAAAAGGTCTGTAATCTCAGCACTCAGATGGCTGAGGCAGGAGAATCACAAATTCAAGGCTAGCGTGGATCTTCTTTTTCTTCCGTAATAAAGAAAAAAAGTCAAGACCCAGGCTAGCTCCTAACTATAGAGTGGTATTTCTGACTCTTGCTCACAGTTGGAGAAATGCAAGCCATAACAGTAGATGTTAAATGGGATTGTCTTGGCACATTGAGACTAAGGCCACTCTGCCAACTGCCAACTGCCAACAAAACTCAAGAGCTCATGTGGAAGTTAGGTGTCAGAGCGGCAGATAGACAGCCCAGTACAAAGACTTGAAGACATGTTTGTTGAGTGAATGCATGACTTGCAGAAAAGATATGGCACCATCAGACCTCAGTTTTTGTCTTATCACTGATAAGCTCCCAATTTCACGCTACGTATTAGTCTTAGGTGATGGACAAGGCACAAAGGAACTCTTTGTTAACTCCAAATCTACGTTTTACCCTCATGGGGGTTTATTACCCCCATGTGGGCATATGTTTATCAATCCTCTACTGAGTGCTTAAGTACTCTGCTTAAATTTGGTACCTTAGAGAGAGAAGGTACAGCTTGGGATGTCTAGGTCTCTCAGAGTAGGCAGGGAGAGAAGTCATGTGTGGACCCATTTAGGGTGGACAAGAAGGTGTGCATAAGGGTGTTGTACTTATGCTTGAAGTACTTGTGAAAAAAATCCCTAATTGCAAGTGGATTAAAGAATTCTACCCCACTGGCAGTGGTGGCACATGCCTCTTCAGTCCCAGGACCCAGAAGGCAGAGACAGGCGAATCTCTGAGTTCGAGGCCAGCCTGGTATATAGATCCTGTTCCAGGACAGCCAGGGCTCTGTTTTGAAGAGAAACCCTGTCTGGGGGCTGGCGGG
>NC_034595.1:35354567-35356653 GCF_900095145.1 Mus pahari | reverse complement strand
GGGGGGGGGGGGGGGAGAGGGTGTTAGAGGAGGAAGAAAGAGAAAACCAAAACAAGAACAAGCAAACCAAAACAAACAAAAAAATGAGCTCCACCCTGAGCGTGGAAGACTGTGGGGTTCCCCAGGTGTGTGAGTGGAAGGGTGGGAACTTATCCAAGGCTTTCATACCCTCCAGGGCACTTTGCTTTCTTCCTGGCCATTATTTGATGCTTTCGGGAAGTAAAAAGGGACAAAGCATAGAAGCAGAGAAGGTTCTAATCTCATTGCCTCACTTTTGTGTATGTGTGAGGTTAATTTATGGCTGGCCATTCATTCAGTTGTTAAAATAGCAAACCTCTGCCGCACGCCTTTAATCCCAGCACTTGGGAGGCAGAGGCAGGCGGATTTCTGAGTTCGAGGCTAGCCTGGTCTACAGAGTGAGTTCCAAAAGCAAACTTCTGATCATCTTAGGTGCTAAGCTAGTGCTGATTGGGAGATCCAGCGGGCAAGACAGAAGGAGCCTTATCCAGACCGGTGACCTTGACTGATAAGTCACTCAGCCTCTGAGGGCTTATTCAGGTTCCTGATCCTGAGGAGTTAGGGCTAGGGATATCTTGAACGGTTTAGTGTTGGGTTTTTTGGGGGTGGGGTGGGAGGGTAGGTGGGGAGAGAGATCCTATTTGAGGTCATGACTAATACTATGGGAATACTTTTCTTCCTAAGTACCCATAGAAATGAGAGTGGTGGGGAAACATAGTATCTCTTGGGTGGATTTTTTATTTTTTATTTTTATTTTTGTTTTTTTCTGGAAACACTGAACTGTGTGAAGAAATGGCTTATGGATGGTTTTCATGGCCTGTTCTGGATTTTTTTTTTTTTTTTTTTTTTTAAAAAAGATGGAGTCTTGCTATGTATTGTGACTGGCTAGGAACTTGACCTTATAGACTAGGCTGTCCTCAAACTCCCACATACTGCCTCTGCCTTCCCAGTACTGGGGTGACTGGCTGTGACTCTGTGAACAGTCCGATGACGTTTTAGTACAACTGATTGCCACAGTTGTTTTAGAATGATACTGGGCCTTATTGAAGGAGGTAGTTAGTGTCCTAGAAGAGCACACGGCTTAGTAAATGATGGGTAGTTACCCAAGTAACAGTCCCCGCCTGGGGGTCAGGGTGGGTCAGGTAGGATTCTATAAGGTAGACTTCAGTACAGGGAACAGGCAGTGCTGGCCACCCTAGCTTAGGTACTAGTTTAGGGTTAAAGAAGAGGTATATTGGGGTGAACCGGGATTCAGCTTGGGTAGAAGTTGGTGTGGACTGGATTAGAGGGATCATCTTGGGGGCTGATACAGCAAAAGGCAGGCTCAGATCTTAGGAGGCCTGCAGTGCCATCATACTAAGGAGCCTGGATTCTGTCTTATAAATAATAGGTCTTTAGAGCTGGAGAGGTGGCTCAGTGGTTAAGAGCACTGACTGCTCTTCCAGAGGTCCTGAGTTCAATTCCCAGCAACCACATGGTGGTCAAAACCATCTACAATGGGGTCTGATGCCCTCTTCTGGTGTGTCCGAAGATGTGTGTGGTAAATACATAAAATAAATCTTAAAAAAAAAAAAAAAAAAAGTAGGTTTTTAATCAGGCAAGTGTTCGTTAGCAGCGCCACGCTCCCCTGCAGCAGCTCCAGGGTCCCTTAATCTTTTAGGGACCTTAACTCAGGGAAACTCAGGATTCTTGGCTTTGACATAGAAAAGAGTTTCAAGGTGAGCCAGTGAAACAGGGATGGGGTTTATCTAAAGTAGAAGGACCGTGGGAACTGCTTCTCAGAGAGGAGTCGCAGCTTAGTAAAAGATTTTTAACTTAGACTTTTAAGTGTGGGGATTAAGAGAAAGCTGCTCGAGCTACTTTCAAGAGGTTGCAAAGAAGCCCCTCGTCTTCTGGCTTTATAAATGACACCGGGCTGTCTCTGGAGAGGCCCTGGATGGAGCTGTAATCTGATAAGGGAAACCCAGGAGTTACTGGGGTCACATGGGGGTTGACACTTTTTCTTTTCTTTCTTCCTCTCTCCTCTCCTCTCCTCTCCTCTCCTCTCCTCTCCTCTCCTCTCCTCTCC
>NC_034595.1:35340809-35354522 GCF_900095145.1 Mus pahari | reverse complement strand
CCCTCCTTTCCCATCTCTTTCCCTTCCTACCCTTCCCTTCTATCCTCCCCCTCCCCTCTTCTCTCCCCTCTTTCATATTCATTTTTTTTTTAATTTTTTTTTTTTTTATTTTCTGAGACAAGGTCTCACTCATATATAGCTTTGGCTACCTTGGAACTTGTTAGGTAGACCAGGTTGATCCCCAACTCATAGAAATCCATCTGTCAGGCTGGAAAGATGGCTCAGTGGTTAAGAACACTGACTGTTCTTTCAGAGATCCTGAGTTCAATTCCCAGCAACCACATGGTTGCTCACAGCCATCTGTAATGGGATCCAATGCACTCTTCTAGTGTGTGTCTGAAGTGTAGTGTACTCATATAAATTAAAAAGAAAGAAAGAAAGAAAGGAAGGAAGGAAGGAAGGAAGGAAGAAAGGAAGGAATCCACCTGTCTGCCTTCTGAGTCCTGGAATTAAAGGACTGTACTGCTTTGCCTGGCTACACACCTCTTTTCATTTTTAAATTAAATTAAATCAATTAATTTTGTTTTGTTGAGACATGGTTTCTCTGTATGTAGGCATGGCTGTCCTGGAACACCTGCCTCTGTCTCCTGAACGCTGGATTGAAGGCATGTGTCATCACCACCTGACCCACACCTCTTTTTATTATAAATAGTTTTTGGTTAGATTTCTAGAAAGTGGCAGCTGTACAGTCTTGGAAGGAGAAAGGCCTGAAGCAAATGCTAGTCCTGCGGAGTTCTTGGTTCTCAAGCAACGCCAGGCTTTGATTCAACCACATTCCAAAGGGAAGCCTCCCTTGCCTTCCCAGGTCTCGCTACTTTTCTGTGGTTTTCAGATTGTGGGATTGGAGGCAGGAGGGGCAGAGGCTGCTTCCACAGCTCCCGTGGGTTGGGCTGAGGCCTGAAGTCGAACAGGGGTGTGTTGCTGGAGGGGCGAGGCTGAGGGTCTGGCTTGGGGCAGAGGTGTGGGAGAAGGATGGCTACGCAGTGGTAATTCTGGTTCCCTTCCTGTTCAGGTGGGTGGAGATGGGGCTTGCACTTGAGCAGAAGAAAGGCTCATTCCCATTCTGATTGGGTGGGTGCTTAGGCGGGGAAGGAAGCAAGCGGGGTCAACCTGTGGCTCTGGAGGAGTTCTCTACTGGGGAATCCTAGGACAGGCAGGTTGTCTGTAAACTGGTAATGCAGCCGAGTGGAAGGAGACAGCCCCAGCTGCTATCAGCCCAGCTCAGGTTAACAAACCACCTCCCGTCCCCAAGATGCTGGGTGTAGAGTGTCTTTTGGAATCCTAGCTAGTCACGGAGCGCAGCTTTCTCAGCAGAACTTTCCTTGGTGTCCCCCACCCCTCCACAGACTTGGGCACCTCCCTCCCCTCTTTCACTGCTTACATGGGCAGGTGGCATCTCTCCAGGTGGTGTCTGCCTTCTTGGTTCTCTGCCTTGGGTCTGTTGCTAATTGTCTAAAGCAAGAATCTGATACCGTGACTCCCGAGAGACTCTTGGTTTCCATTTTGCCTTCTATGGACAGTCAATTCCCCCAACCTGCCCTTCTGGGGCCCAGTAGTGCATCTTGACTGGAGTCACTTTCACTACCACACTTAGGAGGTTCAGGCCAGGGAGGAAGACAGGAGGAGAAAGCCCCCTGTTGTTAGCGGCTCTGTCAGAACGCCTTCTCCATCCCTGGGCCCAGTGAGTCTGGGTTCCCTCAGACTACACCAGATCTCCGTGCCACTGCGGCCAGACAGCCACATTGGTGAAGTCATCACAGCTCTCTGAAGGGACTCTTGAGGCGCAGGATCCTTGGGAGCTGCTAATGCTCTTGTGAAGCCTTAAACTCTTTACTTAAATACTTAAAGATCCTGTAGTATGTGCGCGTGTGCGCGTGCGTGAGTGTGAGTAGTGTGTGTGTGTGTGTGTGTGTGTGTGTGTGTGTATAGCTGATGCTTTCTCGATGTGTTCTTCGGACAGGTACCTTGGCATTGATCATATGCTGGCACTTGTATAGGGCCTACGTATTTCAATTATCTCGGTGAATGATGCCCTGTGTATGTTAATTGGGTCGTATGGTAACTAATAAGTGGTGCAGTCTGTCTTGGGTGAGAAGTGCTAGGGATGGGAAACTCCTCCCCTCTAGGCGGGGCTCTGGAGGGTGGGACTGGGTGTGGCAGGATGCCAGCTGGCACTGGGGACACAGAGGGTATCTCACTGGGAGAAGGGTGAAGTTTTCATTTATAGGATGAATAAAGGTTAACAGGGTTTGGTGTGAAGGGAGTTTAGTATGGTTGGTCAGCAGGGTGTGGTTTTGAAGGTGTGTCCTGCCCCAGAGGCAAGGGAGGTCAGGACTTGGATTCCAGACTGAGGCCTTGGGATGGGCAGTGACTTAGAGTTCTTGCTCTAATCCTTTGGGCCTTGGTTATTTTGGGGGTGGGGTGGGGGTTGATTCTTAATAGGTAGCAAGCAGTTTGAAAGGCATGTCTATAAATTTTTTTCCAGTTTTTGACATCTGTCATCTAGAAGGTGACATTTGAACAAGACTTCGTCAGAGGTTCAGAGGTGGAATTTTAGTAGACAGTGTGGGAGCTCAAAGTCCATAGGCGTGGTGAAAATGAAGCCGTAGTTGATGTGTGTCTGTCTGTGGCAGAGCGCACTGGAGAACTGAGAAGATACGTGAGCCTTTCTGTATCTGAGGATTTTTTGCCTTTTTAGGGGCAGAGTATATGTGGCTTCTTGGTTTAGTTTTTTTTTTTTTGTTTTTTTTTTTTTTTTTTTTTTTTTTTGAGACAGGGTTTTCCTGTATAGCCCTGGCTGCCCCAGAACTCTGGAACTCGCTCCATAGACCAGACTGGCCTTGAACTGAGAGATCCACCTGCTGTGCCAGTGCTTGGGTTAGGCATTCACCACCACACCTATGTGGGGCCTTTTATGTTTGTTTTGAGTCAGTGCTCCTATAGATACTGTTAGCCTTCTACACTGTTATTACACAATGTGTTTTCTTGTACCAAGACATTAAACTGAAGATTCTTTATAAAATCCAGAGACAGTGAGCAGTGGTGGCGGTACCTCAGAGCAGAAGTGTAAGGAATTAAAGAGCAGGCTAGCACTGTAAGAGCGCTCTGAGCAGTTGAGTGGTTTATCCTTAGTGAATGCAGTGTGCCGGGATATACTCAGTACTTCAGCAATGTACCCAAGGTCTCACACAAGGGAGGCCAGGCGCAGAGCCCTGCTGCAGCTCCATGCTGTCGGAGGCCAGCACGGCTCACACGGATGCCAGCAGGGCTCAGTCAGTGAGCACCTGGCGGACTTGTCTGCTGAGTGGTCAGTGGTTTCTAGGCAGGGCTTTGAGCTTAGACCTCACTGTCTTCTTCCAGCACTCCTTCCTTCTTAGTCAGCCTCTTCTTGCTTACCGTGTGAGGATCTGAGGGTAGTTTCCTGGGTGCTCAGTGACCGAGTCAGTGGGGGGAAAGGAGAAACCTTAGCTGGCCTTCCTGCCAATGCAGCAGGGACTCATTCTGGCTCTGTCCCAGAGACTAAGGATCAGGTGACAATGTGACAGCCCGTGCACTTCCTCAGACGTGGCCGACCCTGTCTGGGTCCTTGCTCACTAACTACCCCCAGGTTGTCGTCCCGGGCTCTGGACTGTGCCTAGGAAATGGGATGGAGGAGTGGGAAAATGAAAGTAAAGGAGACAACAGTCGCTGTTGCTTCCTGTTTTCAAAACTAAACAAAAACCCGAAGGGCAGTGCAGGAGGGGCGAAGGCGGTCCCCAGTGTGAAAGGAGCCTTTGCCTTTGCTCACGCAGGAGCACACATCTGTAGTGCCAGCTACTTTGAGGGCTGAGGTAGGAGCATCCCTTGTGCCCAGGGACTCCAGGTTAGATTAACCTGGGCAGCAGAGTGAGCCCGTGTGCATCTTAGACAGCTAAAGGAAGTGGCTGGTGAAAGGTCACAGCGGTGTTGGAGGCCAAGAAGGTTCATTCTAAATTCAGTGCCTTTTGAAACAGGTCAGGGGCCTGTGAACTCCCAGGAAGGCCTAACACAGGTGTTAGCCACCCCTGTCTTGTCTATTTTGTAAGTAAAGTTTTATGGAAATGCAACCATGGCCCTTTGTCTAGATACTGTCTGTAGCACTTTTACACTACACTTGAGTAGCAGGGACACAGGTCACATGGTAGTCAGTACTTAAGGACTGGTAGGTCCTCTGGTGGCCCTTGTACTGGGTGATCTCTAGGGCTATAGTTTATTCATATATGTTGTGGGGCCTATGAATGATTCGCTTCCTTCCTTCTCATTAGGTATTATTAACCTAGTTGAAGCTAGTCACTTCCTCTGAAGGGGCTGGTGTGTGCAAAGCTGGAGGCGGGTAAAAGTGGGTTTGAATTTCTGCTTTTTGTACAGCATTAGATAAGCTACTTAATCTCTCCATGTCTTCATCTTAAGGATAAACGGTTCATCCTGCCTAGTAAGATTGCTGTGAAGGTGTACAGTCCAAGCAGAGCCCCAGTGTTGGGCATTGGTGCTAGCTCAAATGCTGGCTCCTGGTGCTGTCATCAAGAGCGGCTACGGCTCCCAGGCATTGTTCTCCCAGACCCCTTCATGGCAGTCCTCCACTGGGGGGAGTCTCTTAGGACAATGCAGTTTCCCATTAGGTTAATTCCCGGGACTCCAGCTGGATAAATGGTGCAGATTTATAGTCCTTAAGCTTTTCTAAAGGAGAAAAATGAACTCAAAGGGCCATCTGTTGTAGCTTGTCCGCCATGGACTAATGTTAGCATTTGTCCACAGGGGAGGTGGCATCCATTCTTCCACTGATGCTGACAAGATTGATGGTGGTCTAACCTCTGATTGTTCTGGACCTTGTATTTGTGTAGTCCCACTTTCCATTGGTGGAAGTCTGTGTTCTTACAGGGTTTTTATGCAGAAAGCGTGTAAGGGACTAGGCTGTGGGAAAGGCATGTTTATGTATGCTTACTGTTTCCCACTGTTAGTGAGATAGTAAGCTCTGGAGTGTAGAGATTCCCTTCTTACAGCTCTAGAGTCTGAGATTGAAGATCGAGATGTCACATCTGGTGAGGACCTTCCTGCCGTGTCTTAACATGGTCCATGGCATCATGTAGGGAAAGAACATATAGAGGAGAGAAAGCGTGAACTCACTTGAACCAATTTTCTCATGTTTTAAACCATGCAGGGTATTGAACTCAGGGCCTCATGTATGCAAGGTGAGCACATCACATACCAGCCGAACCACATCCTCAGACTGATAACCCACTCTTACAATGCCAGGAAGTAACCCGCTCCAACATTAACCCATCATTAGTCGACATTAATCCATCATGAGGGGTTTGTTCTTGTCTTGGTGTTCCATTGCTGTGAAGAGACACAATGACCAAAGCAACCTATGAAAGGAAGCATTTAACCGGGAGCTTGCTCACTGGTTTAGAGGGTTAGTCTGCAGGCTCGAGGTGGAGGGAGAGGTATGGGACCTGGCATGGGCTGTGAAACCTCAGAGCCCACCTCCAGTGACACACTCCCTCCAACAAGGCTGCCTCCTAGTCCTTCCTGAATAGCTCCACTAACTGGGGACCAAGCACTTGAATATGAGCCTGTGGAGGCCATTTTCATTCAAGCCAGCACAGTCTCAGTTTGTAATCACCTCCTAAGGGTCTGTCTCTCAAGGCAACCTGAGTAGAGACTAAGTTTCCAGCGGCTAGCCTCTGCCCAACACATCTCCATCAGTGGTGGTTACTGCGTAAGAGGTTGAAGGGTAAAGGAGGTAGGTGACAGTGTGTAAGGACTCTTGGGCACTGGAGGGCAGTCTGGGTCCTTGCTCTGCTCTAAAGCCACACATCAAGCTAGACTTACTTTCTGAAGTGGAAGTCCAGTCTCACCTACTTCCTAAAATCTTGTCTGGGCTTCTTATTGCCTTTGAGGTAAAGCATGGTCATTTTGTCATGGTGGCTCAGTGGTTCTCACACTTGAATCTGCGTAAAGTCTCCTTGAGGCAGGGGGCTTATTACGATGGGCATCCTTGGACTTTCCTACCAATGAGTTTTTTTTTTTTTTTGTTTTTGTTTTTCGAGACAGGGTTTCTCTGTGTAGCCCTGGCTGTCCTGGAACTCACTTTGTAGACCAGGCTGGCCTTGAACTCAGAAATTCGCCTGCCTCTGCCTCCCGAGTGCTGGGATTAAAGGCGTACACCACCACGCCCGGCCTACCAACGAGTCTTATTCAGTGTGTCTGGTGCAAGTCCTAGGTGCTTGGGTTGCTCGCATGGTGGACTTCTTGCTTTTCCAGTGTGCGTATTGCTCCATGCCTCATGCCTCAAGGGGACTTCCTCAAGTCCACCTGTTTCCTCTGCAGTTCCCACACAGGTTAACAAGTCTTTCATCATGGTCAACCCCTGCAGGTGCGAGCCCTCCCACAGCTCCCCCTGCTGGCCCATAGCCATTTAGCAGTCTTGGCTGCTCCAAGAGAGAGATTCTCCCTTTGACCCACTTGTGAGAGCCAGCCTGCATGAGACGGAGGCGTCCTGGGGCTCAGCCGGGACTGAGGCCCTTCCCAGTTCCTAACAGCCAGGAAAGAGAAATTTCCTTCCTAGAGTCAGTCAGACTTTTCTGTTGCTGTGATAAAAATACCCGACAGACAGACAGACAGACAGTTTAAGGGAGGAAGAGTTTGCTTGGTTAGCTGTCCGAGAGGGTCATTCTCTTGTCATTTGGCTTTGGGTCTCAGGGCCTGTAGTGAGGCACATGGGGTCTAGAATGGTGGATCGCTCCCAACAGCGTCCCCAGTCACTTACTTCTATCTTCTACTTTTCACCGCCTCCCAATAACATCTTCTTTGTCTGACTCCATAAAGGATCAACCATTGATTAGGTCAGATCCATAGGATCCAAACGCTTCCCAAATGCTCAGCAGCCAGAAGCCAAGCCCTGAGAAGTGAGGCTGTGGGGACATTTCGCATTTAAACCCTGTGCCCATTAGCGTTAGCTCAGTACACCCACAGTCACCACACAGGCCTGCAATCTCAGGAGGGGACAGGAGGATAGAGGTCAGGTCACCCTCAGCCACCACACAGTTTAAGGACAGCCTGAGTTACAGGAGGACAAGCAAACCTGCCGTCCGCCCACCTAGCTTTCTCCAGCTGTTATTTTCTTGGCTCCTTCCCTCCCTCCTCACAGTGTAGAAGTCTGATCTGACTTCCCCAGCAGTAGCTCACTCCTTTTTATGTCCCCCTGCTTGCTGTGTGCCATTCCATTGCTTCAGTCAGTGCCAGGCATCGGCACCTACTTGACTGCACTCCTGGGTAGGACATAGGCATCAGTCTTGCTGTCTGTAAGGCTCTCCTATGGTAAGGATTGTGTAGAGTGTAGTTAGCAGTACTGTTTCCAGTACTGCAGCTAGCCCCGTTGACCATGTTGGCCTCGCATAGTCATTTGCTGGTAGTAATTTTAAGATGTGCTTTGAAGAGGAAAGGTTTTTGTTTTTGAACTTAAATAGTAGTAAAGGTCCCTTTGGAGAGCTGGCTCATGCTGATTAATTTTATACCAGTTAGGTCGTCTGGGAAGAGGGAAGGAAGTGTCAGTTAAGAAAACTGCCTCCGCTAGACTGTCTTGTATGAAAGTCTGGGGTGCATTTTCCTGATTAATGATTGAAATGGGAGTGCCCAGCCCACTGGGGGCTGTGCCACCCCTGAGCAGGTGGTTCTGGGTTGTATATGAAAGCAGGCTGAGCAAGCCAGAAGTAGTAGCCTTTCCTCAAATGGTCTCTGCTTCAGTTCCCGCCTTGCTGTCTCTCAGTGAGGGCCATCACCACTAAGCTAACATAAACCCTTTCCTTCTGGGTTAGTCAAGGTTTTAACACTGCCTTTGAGGTAAACCATGGTTGTTTTGTCATGGTGGCTCAGAGGTGACACACGCTCAAGCCAGGGAAGTAAGGGAAAGGCCTGCTAAGTCCTTTCCTAACTCACAGAGCTTGACTCCTGAGGTAGGTATGGAGCAGTCACAAGATGAACGGGACTGTGCTTTGGCGCAGTGAAGCTGTTAGCGGTGCTGTGAGTCCCCAGCCACTCCAGCCAATCTCATATCAGTCACACACATGAATTGCTTCTCATGAATTTTCAAGGTAGACTGAAGGAAAAGAGGCTTTCCCATTTCCTTCCATCATTCTTCAGTCTGAGTATGAAGTCAGTCTGCCTTGCAGTTGTATTGTACTAGGATGGACATTTAGGAATTGCTATTTCAGTTGCTGGTTTCGGTTTCCTTTTTTTTTAAATTAAACTTATTTGTTTATGCTCTATCAGCATGTATACCTGCATGCCAGAGTAGGGTATCAGATCTTAGTATAGATGGACGTATGTGAACCCTATGTGCTTGCTGGGAATTGAACTCAGGGCCTCTGGAAGAGCAGACAGCACTCTTAACATCTGAGCCATTTCTCCAACCCAGATTTAGTTTCATTTAAAAAAAAAGTCACCAGACAGTGGTGGTGTATGCCTTTAATCCCAGCATTTGGGAGGCAGAGGCAGGCAGATCTTATGAGTTCGAGGCCAGCCTAGTCTACAGAGTGAGTTCCAGGACAGCCAGGGCTACACAGAGAAACCCTGTCTCGAAAAAACAACAACAAACAAACAAACAAACAAACAAACAAAAAGTTAAGTGAGTTTTGGTTTCGAATTAGGATAGAATTTACAAATATTTCTGAAATGGCCTAAACATAAAAAAAAAAAAAGATGTGTTTTTATGTGGTGTTCATTGCATTGACTGTTGTAAAATCAACATCAATATCTGTTTGTCTGTGCATCATGTAAGACCTGATGCCCTTAGAGTTCAGAAGAGCATCCGCTCTCTTGGAACTGGAGTTTTAGATGGTTGTGAGCCACCATGTGGGTGCTGGGTATCGAACCTGGGTCCTTTGCAAGAGCAAAAATGCTGAGCCACTCTCCAGCCCCCTTGTCCTGAATACTTAGTAAAAGTAGATGGATGCTAAAGAGTTGTCTTTAAACACATTTTATTATTTATTTTTATATGTAAGTACACTGTAGCTGTCCTCAGACACACCAGAAGAGGGTATCAGATCTCATTACAGATGGTTGTGAGCCACCGTGTGGTTGCTGGGATTTGAACTTAGGACCTTCGGAAGAGCAATCAGTGCTCTTAACTGCTGAGCCATCTCGCCAGCCCTAACCACGTTTTAAAAAATTATTTATTATCAATTAATGTTTAACTTATGTTCCTACTTTGTATACCTGTGCATTTGATGTTGCATAATCATTTCTTGGGCAAAAAGAGGTCAGAGAAAATTTAAGAAGTCTTTCATTTGAAAGCCCACAAGCCCAGTTGTCTGTATATCACATGACAGTAGGTTAGATGTAAACATTTTAAGGTTGTTTAAAGAACTCCTGTCCATGTATGTGTTGAAGACTACAAAGCCCTGGCTTTCCGGGGAGGTCACTGGAGACTGTCATCCGTTTGTAGTCCTCTGAAACAAACAGAAGGCCTTGCAGATGGATTTAAAATAGCACTGCATCCCCAAAGGCCTGGCGTCAGCCTTCATCCTCCCTTCCCACCTCTCTGTCGCCCTCTCTCTGTCGCCCTCTCTCTGCCGTCCTCTCTCTGCTGTCAGCCATGGCTGTGGAGTCTGTAGCTCCATCTTGGTCTCCTTTACTCTCACTGTGGCCCCCATGTAACACCCTAGACAACGGTCTTCCACGGCGCCCCCCCCCCCAGAGCAGCCTGTAGGTGTCCTTGCCTCCTCGTTGACCTCTGTGAACTGCTCTCCGTTCTGTGTCCCCACCGATCTTTTTCAGACACTGATTACTGTTTCTCCTCAGTGTACAGACTTGCAGTGGCTGTCCATAGTAATTAGAGGAAAACCACTCTCCTTGCGACCAGAATAGTTGAGCTTTTTGCCTCCCTCCAGCTGTCTCTTGCCTTCTCTGCCCCTTCTCCCTCTCAGTGCCAAGTTATTCCCTACCATAGAGCTCTTGTGTGAGTGCCTCCTGGTCTGGCTGACTCACTGGTCACCAGTTCCTGAATTTCCCATCCTCACTCACCACAGAGGTCAAGTTTCCAAAGAGACGGTGCCGGCTAGTTTTACGTCAACATGAGCATGAAGCTAGAGTCATCAGAGAGGGGGGGAGCCTCAGTTGAGGAAATGTCTTCCTGGGATCCAGCTATAGGCAAGGCTGTAGGGCATTTTCATAACTAGTGATTGAAGGCCCACTTCTTTGTGTGGTAACACCCCTGGGCTGGTGGCCCTGGGTCCTCTAAGAAAGCAAGCTGAGTCAGCCATGGCGAGCAAACCAGTTAGCATCCTCCGCCTCAGCTTCTGCCTTAGCTTCTGCCTCCAGGTTCCTGCCCTGTGTGAGTTCCTGTCCTGACTTCCTTCAATGACTGACGACTATAATGTAGAAGTGTAAACCAAATAAACCCTTTCCTCTCCAACCTTCCTTTTGGTTATGGTGTTTTATCACAGCAGCGAACACCCTAAGACAGCTTAACTTGGCTCCTCTCCGGGCCTTTACCTCAGAGCCTCTTTGTTTTCTCCTAGCTGTGGGTATTATCTACACAATCTTGTTTGTTTATACCCTTTTTTTGTTATCTGTCTTCTATCTAATTTTCATTGCAGGAAACAGCAGTTGCTGTAGGCAGTTTAAAGAGGAAATCAGGTCCTTGCAAGGGCTATCGAGTGTTTGATCTAGGCTCCTGTTAATGCACCACCCCCAAGTCCTATCTAGAAATGACCCACTTAGTGAAGACCTCGGTGCTCTGGGCTCTGTCCGTTAGCTCTCCATCGCTGTTACTTAAGGGAGGAAATGTTTGATTTGGTTTCCTTCTGTGGTCAGCTGGCCCCATGCCAGACAGAACATTCCAGTGGGAAACTGCTGGAGCAAAGCTGCTGCTCTAGTGGTGACCAGGGAGAGAGAGAGAGAGAGAGAGAGAGAGAGAGAGAGAGAAGACAGACGGGTTCCAGTATCCCTTCCAAGGGCACGTACCCTCCACAAGCTCTTGCAGGCCCCACCACAGTTCAGAAGTTAGTACTTTAGTACTAGCATACTGCCAGTGAGGACCAAACCTTCACCACAGGAGCCTCCCTCTGGGGCTATTTAAGACACAAACCATGACTGGGGCTAAGCCTTCATGGCACTCTGTGTTCTGAAGGAGCCTGTGTTCTGTTTTGTTTTATTTTGTTTTCTCTGTTTAGCCCTGGCTAGCCTAGACACTTAGGGTCCTCCTTCTCCTAGTCCCCACCTTCAAAGTCTGGGACTACAGATGTGTGCCACCATGCCCAGTATGCACTGGAGACTCTTAGCAGGTGGAGCCTAGTCCACACCCAGGCATTTGGAGGAGTTGAGAGATTAGCTAATGGCTAAGTGGTGAAGTCAGCTTCAGACTGCAGCAAATCACACACACTGTTAAAGTCCATTGAGAGTGTACATTGGTGTGTCAGCTATGAGAGCCAGGACAGGGAAAATAAAGTAAAGATATGCCTCAGAGTAACAGGGTAAGAATTCTGACCCAGGAATTCTTTTCCTTTTTTCCTTTTTTTTTTATTAGATATTTTCTTCATTTACATTTCAAATGCTATCCCGAAAGTCCCCTATACCCGCTCCCCAACCTACCCACTCCCGCTTTCTGGCTCTGTCATTCCTCTGTACTGGGGCATATAATCTTCACAAGACCTAGGGCCTCTCCTCCCATTGATGGCCAACTAGGCCATCCTCTGCTACATATGCAACTAAAGACACAGCTCTAGGGGTACTGGGTAGTTCATTGTTGTTCCTCCTATAGGGTTGCAGACCCCTTTAGCTCCTTCCTGATCCAGGAATTCTTATGGCGAGCAAGCACTAAGTGTTAGAATTTTCTCAAGAGGGAAGGTTGTGAGAATTTACAAGTTATCTGGGCCATATTTGGGACAGTTTGAATACCACAATGGTTATAATACACTAGGTGTATTATAGAACACTGAAAACAGTCTTTCAACTCAGGGTCTTTGAGTCCATGCTGATGGAAGATAAACAAACAGCTTGCTGTGGTAGAATACCCTAGGCAGGCTGACGGAGGTCTTGATGCTGCCTGTGTTAGGAGGCTGTTGCTAGATTGCTTCAGGAGCCTGCTGTGGTGGCTGATGGTTGCCTGTGATCCCAGAGCTTCAGAGGCCAAGTCAGGGTGGCACTGTCCTAGGTGCTGAGTCGGGGGCTCATCTGCCCAAGGAGTGTGGTAGTCATGTGAGCTCACGTGCTTTTCTTCAAACACACTTTTTACATTAATGAATTAACTAACCAGTCAGTTAAATCATTGTGCTCATATGCGAGGAAGTCAGAGGACAGAGGGAGTCAATTCTGTTCTATCACCATCTGGATTCCACTGGTTATCCTCAGATCTGCAGGTGTGGTGCGGAGCACCCTTAGCTGTTGAGCCATCTTGCTGGCCTTCACCTTAAACATCTTAGTAACTGCCAAACAGAAATAGTCACAGTGCAGTGGAGAAACGGGCTGCTGTGCTAGGTGATTACAATCAACACCACTGGAGGGGCAGATGGCCTGAGAAGGATATTGGACCCCTGCTGTAGTGGGGTAGTATCTACTCATATAAACCTCAGAGTCACAGGGCAAGAGTTCTGACCCGGGAATTCTCATGGCGAGCAAGCACCAAGCATTAGAATTTTCTTGAGAGGGAAGGTTGAGAGAATTTACAAGTTATCTGGGCCATATTTGGGACAGTTTGAGTACCACAATGGTTAAGGACACTAAGTCTATTATAGAACATTGAAATCAGTCGGGGTCTTTGAGTCCCTGCTGATGAAAGACTCCCTGGTTAGTGAGTCTTTAGTGCAGCATGCTGTAAAGAGGAGAGAAGAAAAGGAAGTTGTCAGGAAGATAATGGTATAAACATTTCAGATTAATGAAGGCAGGGGAGGTATGACAGCTGAGTGTAGTAGCTGGCACTAGCCCAGAGCCTGTACTGCAGGATGAAAACGTGTTGTGGAGATGGGTCAGCTGACACATAGGGACTGGCATGAAGTGTTGTCTAACTTAGAGCTCCAAACTGCCTAAGAGGTAAACACAGGCTACAGTATGTAGACCACACTGACCCGGAAGTGCGTCACACCTTACTGTCAGATGCCTTAGAAAAATAAACTGTGGATAGCTAGACTGTAAGCAAGGGAAGGAGGTGTCGGGAGAGAAGGAAGAGCAGGTCATGAAACCGGAATGGCCAAGTGTCAAAGACAGGAGAATTTGGGTAAGTGGCACACAGGCATGCCTTGTGCTAGGAAGCTGGCGACTAGTATGTACATTTGCAGTTCTTTCCAAATAATGTTTTTTGTTTTTGTTTTTGTTTTAAGTTGCCAGAATGAAAAGGAACAGAGTGAGTGGCAGTGTTCTCTGGCTTTACTGTGCCCATGCTTTCTCCCTGTGTGCTGGATCTGCTTCTTAAAGGAACAGTGTTCCTATTTATAGTATTCAGCTTGTTCATGCTCTGTGAGAGACATAGGCATGCTTGTTGTAAGCTTTAAATCACCCAGAAGTTAACATGATCTTTCTCTTTACCATTCTTTCCTGCCTACCTCAAAAGGGACCCACTGTACCTCCTATTGTCATTCATTACCATACTCACGGGGTCTGCCTTACGGACATAGACTGAATGCCACGCTGTCTTGTCCAGAACTGGGACTTCCACTTAATATGTCTTAGAAGTAGTTCCACTTTTTTTTTTTTTTTTTT
>NC_034595.1:35336446-35340102 GCF_900095145.1 Mus pahari | reverse complement strand
TTTTTTTTTGGTTTTTTCAAGACAGGGTTTCTCTGTATAGCCCTGGCTGTCCTGGAACTCACTTTGTAGACCAGGCTGGCCTCGAACTCAGAAATCCGTCTGCCTCTGCCTCCCGAGTGCTGGGATTAAAGGCGTGTGCCACCACGCCCGGCTTACAGGAGACTCTTTACCATATGGGGCCTGAGAATTGAACTCAGGTTTGGCAGCAAATCATCTTTACCTACTGAACCATATTTTAATAGTATGGAATTGAAATATTATTATTATTTTTGAAAGATTTATTTATTTATTTATTTTATGCATATGAGTACACCACCATTGCTCTNTTCAGACACACCAGAAGAGGGCACCAGACCCCATTACAGATGGTTGTGAGCCACCATGTGGTTGCTGGAAATTGAACTCAGGACCTCTGGAAGAGCAGTCAGTGCTCTTAACTGCTGAGCCATTTATCCTGCCCAAATTGAAACGTTATTGCGGTGTGAACTCTGTTCTTTTTAATTTAAAAATGCTCCCATTAGTGATAGTTTCAAAATCAGATAGTTTAAAACACTAAGTCTTTTGGTTCTGCTTGTTCTCTGTGTAAAATTATTCCCGTGACCCCCACTCCCAAACAAAGAATAGGCCCTCAATTTTTGTGAACTTCTGGGTAGGTATGGCACTGGAAGACAGGGTTGTGGATATAATAAGTAATTTGCAAAGTTTACTTTATAGTCATAAAGACATTATTAGCCAAGCTAATAACGGTGGTGGCACATGCCTTTTATCAGGAGGCAGAGGCAGTCAGATCACTGTGAGTTCGAGGCCTTTTTGGTCTACATGAGGGAGTTCCAGGACAGCCAAAGCTATACACAAAGAAACCTTGTCTCGAAAAACAAAACAAAACAAAGATTTAGCCAAGTAATATCAATGAAAGTGAAATAATTTGCTCATCTATGCTAAATAAATTCAGTATATTCAACTGTAAAAGAGTTATGTTTTAATGTACTTTATTATATTCTATGCACTGCAGTGCACATGTTTTAGAATATCTTTTCTACATTCTCTGACAGTTTATATGTGGCCATCATGGCTCTTGATCACCTCCCCTTCCAAATGTAGAGTGCATTTTATGTCCATACATACTCGCTGCTCTGTGGAGTCACACTGTGTGCTGTTTGGCAACTTAAGAGTATTTGTTTTGAAGTAATTTTGATTGTGGGTGATTGGTTTATTTTATTTTATTTTTAAAAGTCCTTAGAACTTCTCCCGTATGCTACCACGTCTTCTCATACACTTAACTTTCACTTTTAAAAACACCGATCTGTGGGTAATGGGAGCTAATGGCTTGCGTGCGGTCCTACTTTTCTTGAGAGCGACATCTGGTGGTTGGTTAGTAATCTCTTCACTTGCCCCTGCTTGTTGGAAATTCTGAATCTTTCTGTGAAAGGCTCCCTTTCTTGGTAGACACAACAGCCACTACGCAGGGTCAGGTTGGTGCCACTGAAACCCACACACTCACAGAAGCCTGGAGATTTGATTGCATCTTCAGGGAGACTCTCTTTTTTTTTTTTAAATTTTTAATTTTTTAATATTTGCTGTAATTCGAAGAGTTTGTGACTTTGACCGTGTGCCATCCTCTCTGCTTTACTCTTGAGGAGGCCGGATCCTAAAACGATTGTGTGTCAGCCAAGGTCACACTGCTCGCTGGCGGTCTGAGGTCCCGTGAGTCTGTGCTCAGGGGTTAGTTAGCCTTTCCGTGCTGGAAGTCAGCTGTGGGCGTTTTGTTTTGTTTTTTTTTTTTTTTTTTTTCTCCATTCCAGAAGAGGCTCAGAATCTTGGGTATGATGAGGGGATTCTAGCTCTGTCTTCCGGAGTCAGCTGACTCATCTCATTTCTGAGGTGGAGCCTGTTCTCTATGTACTGCGTCACCCAGATCCTCGCAGGACTCCTGGGAGTGGGGTGAGATTCCCGGCATAGCACCAGGAAATGGAGGATTAAAGGGCCAGACTTGCTTCAGGTCAGGGCTCACACCCAGACAGGTCTGTCTCCCAAGCTAACTTGTATTTTCACCATCCTCTGCTGACAGTATAAGTCATTAATGCCTAATTACTTATAGTGCTAGGGCTCAGAGACAAGCCTGCCCAATGGATGGTAGAGCATGTGACCCATAGATTTTCCACAGAGCCCTGTACAGACCTGCAGGAGGCTGGGAGGGAGGGTGGGTGGGCGGGGCTCATGCCATCATGTTGTGATTACCCCAGTGGGCACCAGTGCCCTCGACTCTTTGCAGGTATCGTGACTGTCTTCCCGTGCTCCCAGGACTGGGATGGGTGGAAAGGGCTTGCTACAGCGAAGGAAAAGGGAAAGGGAGAGGCTAAGACAGTGTGTCTGGCTCGTGCGGACCTGTCTGTCCTGAAGTGATGGACCTCGGTGCGGTGGCACCTTTCCTCCAGGGTCATTAGGACCTCCAAGCCACTGTCCGAAGGGCCGCTCTGTACTGTCATCAAGTGCCAGCCCCGTGCCATGGACAGGCAGCACGGTTTCTCACGTGTGAGAGGGAAAGGCATTTTTGTGTTTTGATTTCGTTTTAAAAAATGAAGATCTTCACAATATTGTGTGTGAATCATGTCTAGGCTGCTTCAGTGACTGAATCATCCGAATAGAATGCAGCTCATCTGAATGAAGCATCTGCTTAGGAAAAATGAACTCACTGGATTGAGACAGGGTCTCTCTGCAGAGCCCTGGCTGGCTGTCCTCGCTATGTAGACCAGGTTGGCTTGGAACTCACAGAGCTCCAACTACCTCTGCCTCCTGAATGCTGGGATTAAATGCATACACCACCACGTCTGTCCATGGTTCCTCCAATTTACGGAAGTCCTTAATTGAATCATTCCCACAGGGGTGACTTAATCCACAATCCCAGGTTTTCATATCTGTGGGTGTAAAAAACTATGTTATTTGTAAAAATGAAGCTTTAAGCCTCCAAAGGCTTTCGCCCAGTGCTTGTAGTCACGGCACTTAGGAGGGTAAAGGGAGGGATGGGCCTGGTGGGCAGGTCCTTCGAGCTCCAGGGTTCCAGATCTGCCTAGACAAGGCAGTGAAAGGAAACAAGTGAAGGAAACAAACAAAGAAGCCAGACATAGTGGCTTTTAATTTCTGGGTTTGAGGCTAGCCTGGTCTGCACAGTAAAATTTTAGGTCAGCCAGGGTGAAACCTTGTCTCAACTTCAAACCAAACCAACTCCACAGAACTTGCATAGGTAACGAGAGCACTTTCCGGAGGGTGACTAGAGAGCAATGCAGTAAAGTCGCCTTTGAAGAGTGTGTGAAGTTATAGTCGGTTAAAAATACCTGAGGCAACCTCTGTCTTCAGGTAGTGATGTTGCTGTTACACGATTAGAATTCTGTTTTAAAGAGCATTTTGGTGTTTTGAGGTAGGTATTTGCAGCCCATTTAGGTCTTGAATCTTCAGTCTTCCTACCTCAGTCTCTTGAGTGCTAGGATTAGAAATGTCTGCCACCACACGTGAATTTAAGATTGTCTGAAGCCTATTTTATTTATTTATTTATTTATATTTGAATTTTTTTTTTTTTTTTTTTTTTGGTTTTTCAAGACAGGGTTTCTCTGTGTAACCCTGGCTGTCCTGGAACTCACTCTGTAGACCAGGCTGGCCTC
>NC_034595.1:35316946-35336381 GCF_900095145.1 Mus pahari | reverse complement strand
GAACTCACTCTGTAGACCAGGCTGGCCTCGAACTCAGAAATCCGCCTGCCTCTGCCTCCCGAGTGCTGGGATTAAAGGCGTGCGCCACCATGCCCCGCTGAAACCCATTTTATTAACTGAAAGATTACCCCTCCCTCCCCCACACACAAATGAAAGTTGGATTTAAAGACCTTGGTCAGAGAATCAACTGTGCCGTGTCTTTTTTCTTTTCTCCCCTAGTAGTCTGCTCTAATTGAGATGGTTGTAGCCCTTGAGACCTGGAGAAGGTTGTGTTTTGTAAACTGCCAGGCCTAGGAGCAGTTACAGGTGGGGATCTGGAGGTGGTCTCTGGAGAATTAGCCTGTATAGCTTCTGACTAAGAGCCCCGTCGTTCAGTTTAGGTTCACATAGGACTTGCTTTGATTTTCTTTTTCTTTTATTTATTTATTTTCGGAGAAAGAATTTTTTGCGATGTAGGTCTGACTGACCTAAAACTCGATTATATAATAGTGTTCTTACGTTAGATAATAGAATTTAAGATGGCTCAGAAGAAAAGCAGAGAGCAGCTTTGTTGGAGTTTGAGAGGGAAAACAAACAAAAACAAACAGACAAACAGCAAAAAACAGGGCAGGCGGGCTGCCACTCGGGAGTAGGTAGGTAAGAAAGTCAAGCCGTTTGAGTTAAGGCCAGAAAAGCTGGGAAGCTGGCAGGCATTAAAGGAAGAATAGAGTTGGTGTGTGTGTTCAGAGGGTGGGATGCCCAGAGCATCAGTCAAGCTGATTTAGGATCTTTGGCTGGTATCTGGAAAGGAGATGGAAGGAAGAAGCTATGGTCGTGAGATAGAAATTGGAGCCTCAGGCAGGCTTAGTGAGATGTGGACGGCTGTTGTGGCCACATAGAGACATGCTCCTTGCTCAGGAAGGACACACTTCCCTGAGGGGATTGTTGTTAGTCCCATTTAAAAAAGCTTTTTTAAAAAAATAAAAAGAAAAGGCTTAATTTTATTTATGTATCTCTCTGTGTATGTACACATGGGTTCATGGTGCCCACAGAGGCTCTAAGAGGGTGTTGGAACCGTTGGAGCTGGGGTTCCAGGTGGTTGTGAGCTCCCTGCTGCTGTTGCTGCTGCTGCCGAGAACAGGACCCAGGTCTTCAGCAGGAGTGGCACCCAAGGATGCTCCTGACAGCTGAGCATCTCTCTGGCTCCACACTCATCTTTTAATATCTTCCAGGAATATTGGACAGATTGCCAAGTGATGGACAGGCCCACATGGGTTGGCCCTTCAAGGGAAGGGGAAATAGTATTTCTTTCTTTCTTTCTTTCTTTCTTTCTTTCTTTCTTTCTTTCTTTCTTTCTTTCTTTCTTTCTTTCTTTCTTTCTTTTTTTTTTTTTTTTTTTTTTTAGACAGGGTTTCTCTGTATAGTCCTGGCTGCCCTGGAACTCACTCTGTAGACAAGGCTGGCCTTGAACTCAGAAATTCACCTGCCTCTGCCTCCCAAGTGCTGGGATTAAAGGCGTGCGCCACCACGCCCGGCGGAAATAGTATTTCTTTGTGACCTTAGACTACCTGGGTGGTATGCTGCCACCCAGGCTAGAGGGACAACTCAGGTCCCATTCTTTCCAGCAAACGTCACAGAACAGAGCTGATCAAAGTTCATGAAAGCAAAACAAAAGGAAATATAGGCATGGATTACCAGGAGGAAGTGGTCTTCTCTTAGTAGGCTTCCACTTGCCCCATACCTCCATTGCTCTTGTTACCCGTGTTTGAGTCCAGCCTATGCGGGGGTAGGGGTGGGGGTGGGGTGGGTGGGGGGCGTGTGTCAGGGCAGGGTGTCAAAGAACAACCTCAGAGTCTTTTTCTCTTCTGTCTTTTGTGGGTTCTGGGGATTGAACCCAGGTTGTGAGGCTTGCATGGTAAACTCCGTCGGGGTCCTACCCCACCAGTCACCAGCTGGCCGTCCCTGGTGTTTCTGACCTTAATGCAAGGCCGCATGGTGCTTCCTGGCTTCACGTGGCATTTTAAATCCCAAGTACTGCAACTGTGACATTTTCTCCTTCTTACAATTAGTTATTTGCTAGATAAACAAGGAAGATGATTATAGATTATAAGTATTGTGGACGAAATAAGTCAGTTGATGAGAAATTATAAGTTGCTATTTTTGGTGACTTTAATTAGTGTGATCAAAGTCCTAACCTTGAGGAAGTGACATTCGGCAGTAAAACCGAGTGGTGGGGATCAGCCTGGGCCGGGGAGGGCCACACTGCTGGGAGACATACACGAACATGGGAACATGGCGTGTTAGAGGTGCAGAAAAGAAAGCTCTGTGGCTGAAGAGGAATGGGTGAGGGGCGGGCTGGAGGTGTGCTTCGAGGTGGGTGGGCAGGGCAGGGGTGTGCGCGTGCCTACCGCCAGGGAAAGGAGGGGGCGGCTCGATGGAAGAAAGGGAGCGCATGTGTGCGGTCTGTATGTGTCTGAGTGTGGAGTGTGTTGTGCATGTGAGATAGGGGGAGGGGAGAGAAAGGACGGAGGGAAGGAGAGAGAATATGAATATTCTGGCTAGTTTTTTTTTTTTTTTTTAAGATTTATTATTTTATGTATGTGAGTACACTGTCACTGTCTTCAGACACACCAGAAGAGGACATTGAATCCCATTGTAGATGGCTGCGAACCACCATGTGGTTGCTGGGAATTGAACTCAGAACCTCTGGAAGAACAGTCAGTGGCCTTAACTGCTGAGCATTTAGCAGGTTTTTAGCCCTGAGAATTTTCTTAATTAGTGATTGATGGGGGAGGGCCCAGTCCATTGTAGATGGTGTTATCCCTGGGCTGGTGGTCCTGGGTTCAATAAGAAAGCAGGCTGAGCAAGCCATGGGGAGCAAGCCAGTAGGCAACACCCCTCCACGGCCACTGTGTCAGCTCCTGCTTCCTGGTTCCTGGCTTGTGTGAGTTCCCATCCTGATTTCCTTCAGTGATGAACAGTGATACGGAAGTGTCAGCTGAATAATCCCATTCCTCTCCAAGCTGCTTAGGTGAAGGTGTTTCATCACAATGATAGTGACCCTAACTAGGACAGAAGATGACGATGCCTTTGAGCAGGCTACTGGCATGCAGCATGGCATGGTGGTGGGCTAAGCCTAGCTTAGGACCGTAGGATTGGTGGGTAGGTTTGAGATAAAGGCGGGAGAGAGCGAAGACTGATGTGGGCATGTCCTGCTACTCATGGGGTGTTCTCTGTCGGGTGAATGAAACGGAGCAGTGACAGCTGCTCAGGCTGAATTCTCTGCCACAGTAAGAGCAGAAAGAAATCTCGCTTCAGTTCCCAAGCTCTTCTGAGGGTGTATTCCACTAGGATTTTTACTGCCCCCCTCCCGCCCCCATCCTTTCCCACCCCACTCCCTATTCATAGACTCATCCTTTTTCTCCATTCTTGAGAACTCACTGTGTGTTTTCCTCCTTTCCAGGATATCTTTGAAGATGCATTGGAGACCATCTCTAGGTAAGGAATAACATAATGAAAAGAGGTGAAGCCAGGCAGGGGTTGTCCACGCCCTTAATCCCAGAACTCGGCAGAGGCAGGTGGATCCCTATGAGTTCAAGGTCAGCCTGATCTACAGAGCGAGTTCCAGGACCATCAGGGCTACATAGAGAAAGCTTCTTTAGATAAACAAAAACAACAAACAAAAATGCGTGTCGTCGTGAGAAGTTGATGGTTCTTGTGTATAAAATGTCAGTATTTCATTCTCAGGGTTTTGAGAGTAGTGGCCACCGTCTGGAAAAACATCCCAAGTCTATAACGAAAAAGTTAGGATGTAATTACACTTAGGATCTACCAAACATTCTCAACCATGTTTAATTCTTGCATTGTTAAATAAAAGAATGCTTTCCAGCAAATTACTATGTTTATAGCTAATGTTCTAAACATTTGTCCATATTATTTACACAGTTAGCTTTATTATAGATTGTTGCTTTTGCTTAGTATTTAATTTTAAGCCTGAGTGGTTTTTGTAATAATTTAAGATGATTGAATATCATTAGATCAAGTAGGATACTGTAGCCAGCTACCTCTCCGTTGTTAGATATTTAAGCTGTTATCGGTCTAATTTTTTTTTAAACAAATTTTTAGCTAGGAGAATGTGGCACAGGATATTTATTAGTCCTAGCATTTGGGAGGCAGAGGTAGGTGAATCTCAGTTTGAGGTTAGCCTGGTCTACATACAGATTGAGTTCCAGGATGGCCAGGGTTGCACAGAGAAACTCTGTCTTGAAAAGCCAAACAGACATGAAAACCCCTCCAGTTTTAAAGAGGACACTGAATCCTCTGGGACTGGAGTTAGGGATAGTAGTGAGTGGCAATGTGGGTGTTGTGAGTTGAAACCGGGTCTTCTGCTAGAGCAACAAACACTCTTAACCACTAAGCCATCTTTCCAGCACTAAAAAAGGGTTAAATGATGTATGTTTTCATTTATATAACTAGGTCACATGTTTGCATTGTTTATGTTTGATTATTTGGAAATAATTAAGAACTTGGCTATAGGATTGTTGGTTTAAAAGGGATGAATGAATATGTTTATTGCTGCTTACATATCCTGAAATTAGCTTGAGCTTCGTAACAGAATGTAATACAGCTCACTGCATGGCTTAAGCAACAGAAACTTACAGTCTCGGTGTTCTGAACCTTGAGAGTCAGAGGTAAAGGTACCAGCGTGACTGGGTTCTAGTGAGGCCGCGCTGTGTCCCACTTGTACAGGTTTGTCTTGCTCTGTCTTCACATGGTGGAGCACTGTTTTTGGGAGTCATCGGTCTCATTTTGAGCGCCTCACTCCTTTGAACTTGAACCATCTCCCATCTTAACTCTTACCACACCGAGGGCGAGGCCTTCTTTGGGAGAGGACACTTCAATCCCTAGCACTTTCAGAAAAGTTTCTTCTGTTTATGTGGGTACCAGTCCTACATGAGCCATGCAGGCTTCAGTATTACCACCCCAGAGTGTGACCTGAAGATTAGTCACACTGTCCTGTTAGGGTTACTACTACTGTCATGAAACACCATGAGCAACGCAACTTGTAGAGGAAAAGGTTTATTTCAGCTAAGGTCCATCACTGAGGGAAGTCAGGAGAGGAACTCAAATGCGGCAGGAACCTTGAGGCAGGAACTGACCCAGGACACAGAGGGATGCCTGCTCACTGCCTTGCTCCCCATAGCTTGCTCTGCCGCTTTTTCATAGAACCTAGGACGACCTGCCCAGGGATGGCACCACCCACAGTGGGCTGGGCCCTCCCCCATCAATCACTAATTAAGAAAATGCCCTACAGGCTTGTCTACAGCCCAGTACTATGGAGGCATTTTCTCAGTTGAGGTTTCCCCCTTTTAGATGACTCTAGCTTCGGCCAAGTGGACCTAAAATTTACCACCATCCATCCTTAAGTGATACCTGTTTTCGTGCTTAAGCATAAGACATTTACGCACCTTATTTGAATCTGTTTACTTTTGTTGTCACTGCTGTTTAGAGACAGAGCCTTGCCTGGCCCTGGCTGGCCTCTGAATCTTGATCTTTCTGTCTCAGCCTCTTGAGAGCTAGGATTACGGGCATTACCGCCAACTTGGACATCTATTATGCTCTTACAGTTCTTAAATTATATGCATCCTAATCTTCCATTTGCTATAGTGTACTTAATACTTTTATGTTGGAACTGTAAATGTTTATTTTGACCACAGGTTTTAATGTTTTTTTTTTTTTTTTTTTTTGTTGTTGTTGGTTGCCCATGAGTCTAATAAAACACAAACAAAAACAAAAGAACAGAAAAAACCACCTTTTCCATTTAGGAATGGCTTCAGATTTGAGGATTTCCTGTGAAAGGAGCAAAGAGAGCTCCCGTGTACCCCGCACTGGCTTCCTTACTAGTCATTTATTAACCACTGCATGTTATTTCTCACACTGAGTAACATGGACCATGCTAGAATTCACATCAGGAGAGTTCCCTACACGGCTTATGACGTGGGCATTGTCCTCAGCCTGGTGCTCTTGCCAAGAACTGGGAAATTTTAAGAGCTGGGGCACAATAAGTAGGCTTCAGGTCATTGGCAGTATGCTGACGAAGGAAATTAGGGGACTCCAGCCTCCCCCTTCCCTTTTTGCCTCCCATCTCCTTTGCCCTGCACTTCTGCCCAGACGAACTGCATTGCCATAGACCTCAAGGTGACGAGGTGGACCAGCTGTGAAGTAAGCCTGAAAAGAGTGAGCCCAAATACCCTTTCCTTATCTGACATCACCTGAGCATCAGCATTTGTTACAGTAGCAGGAAGCCATGGATCACTTATGCCAACTGCGGTCTGTCCATTGTTCTTATTTATTTAGATTTCACTTAGGGTCCCTTCTTTCTCTTATCATCCCAACTATCATACCATGCTGTATTTAGACAGCATTTCTCCTTAGGCTATTCTAGTACTGTCTGTCTGTCTGCCTGTCTGTCTAATCTAATCTAATCTATTTTTTGAGAGAAGCTCTCACCAGTAGTCTTGGCCAGCCTGATGAAAAGAAGTGGCACGTGGACTATATAGTTTGAATAAATTTAAATTGTTTATGAGTTTTGTGACTTGTGTGGCCTGAGGAGGCAAGCTTTTAGGGAGGTGTGGTCAGTCAGACCCATCTCATAACTTGTAGAGATCTGCAGAGATCTGCTACGCGTGTTACACACAACTCCCTATGATCTCTCTTTTGAGATTCTGTTTCTTGGTTGAACCATTTGGTGTTGGCATGTGTTCCATGGTTCACTCACAACAAGCCATTCTTTCCCAGCCTGTGCACATACTCTTATTGTGGTATGTGAAATAGTTTGTTCATAAATGACCTTGACACGGCATAGGAAGAGTCCCTAAAATGCTTTGAACTGGGAATGTGGCCCAGTTGGGAAGAGTATGCTTAGGACATGGAAAGCCTTGAGTTTTATCCCCAGTCAGTAAACTGGGAGTGGTGGTGCAAATGTGTAATTCCAGTACTCAAGGAGATTAAGTTCAAGATCATCCGTGGCCATGTAGCAAGCTTGAGGCTAACCTGGGCTACGTGAAAAGCTATCTTGGAAAAAAAAAAAAGTCTTTGGTGCTAGAGAGATGGTTGTGAATAGGGACATTTGCCACCAAGCCTGACGACCTGAGTTCATTCACCAGGAACCACACTCCTGAAAGCTGTCCTGAACACACATGTCTGCAAGCGTATAACAGTGGGGGTAGAAAAGACGTGGGGCTGTTGCCACAGTACTGTTGAGTGGCTGCAGACTCCTGGGGCTGAGTAGTAGGGGGTGGACTAGGCACTTGGGGGTTTCTCCCTTTGACAGTTTGGATTGACTCTTCCTCATAACCACAGTGGACAATGGGACAGACATCTTTCCTTCTCACAGTAGTTAGAAAGAGTCTAGGGGGACACAGCACATTTGTCTCCACAGTGGTTGTGGGTTTAATGTGTTTTCAGCAATGGCTTCCATGCCCGTAGCACTCTGTTAAGAGTTGAATGAACCCTGATGTAGGAGTTTGTAGGGGGTTAATGGGATCCCGAGGATGCAGGAATGGTGATGGATGTGTCGATGCACAAGAACTTCTGAGAGCTAGCCATGCTTGGAGAAGGTGGAATAGGTAGGTGTGTTTAGCCAGGTTATTAGGAACTTACAATGGAAATACATATTTTTGTGGACATCTTTCCTTCCTCACACCTGATCTTTTCAACCATAAGTTGTAGATGAGTATGTGATAATGTAAAGCCATTTCCCCCTCATTTGGTGGTAATGTGTTATTTTATCTATTTTAAGGTTTTACGGGTAAAATGTTGGCAAATAACTGCTAGAAAGCATTTAGTATTTTTTTCCTGTTGGCTTCAGTGATGATCTTTCAGTGGTACCTGAAAAGGTGAGCAGTGACTGGACCGTAAAGGAGCACACAGAGTTCAGACAAAGGGGCCAGGCTTCCATGGTGCCTGTGGGTTCAAGAGATGAGCAAAAGCCCGTGTCTCTTGGTCTCTGCACGGGGAAGAGGCAAACCCATCAACTGCACGTCATTTTGTAAGGGCAGTGTGGTGGTTTGAATACGCTTGGCCCATGGGAAGTATCACTATTAGGAGGTGTGGCCTTGTTGGAGGAAGTGTGTCACTGTGTAGGTGGGCTTTGAGTATCATCCTATGCTTGTTTTGTTTTGTTTTGTTTTTTGTTTTTTTTGAGACAGGGTTTCTCTGTGTAGCCCTGGCTGTCCTGGAACTCACTCTGTAGACTAGGCTGGCCTCGAACTCAGAAATCCGCCTGCCTCTGCCACACCTGGCTCATCCTATGCTTTTAAGCTTTGCCCAGTGCAGAAAAGAATCTCTTTCTGGCTGTCTATGGATCAAGATGTAGAACTCTTAGCTTCTTCTCCAGCACCACAACTGCCTGGATGCTGCCATGCTTCCTGCCACGATGATAATGGGCTGAACCTCTGAACCTGTAAACCAACCCAGTTAAATGTTGTCCTTTATAAACGCTGCATTGGTCTTGGTGTGTCTTCACAGCAATAAAACCCTAATTAAGGCAGGAAGTAAGGCCATCCATGAGAGTGGAGTCCTTATGACCTAATTGCCCCCTGAAGCCCAGCTTTCTAACCTGGCACCTGAGGATTAGGCTCCAACAGAGGAATTTTGGAGGTCCACAGATACTCAGACTGAAGCATGCCCCGTTGAGAAAATATACTCAAAAGAGAATATAAGCATTTTCACATATTAAAAAAAAACCTCCAGCCAAGAGATAGTTAAGTTGTTAAAAAAGTAAACTGCCCTTCCAGAGGACCTGGTTGGCTTCCCAGCCTCCACACAGCAGCTCAGGATCTTCTGTAACTTCAGTGCCAAGTTCTCTAAAGCCCTCTTTTGGCTTCTCGCCAGACATACATGCAGCAAAACACTTGTGCACATAAAAATAATAATAAAAAAAAGTCCTGCCAGCACAGCGCACTTACCAAGCACAGGATAACTGATGAAAGAGGTCTTTAAAATACATGCTTTTTCACAAAAATGACTTGTGACTGGCTGTTTGTTAGCTCATAGATAATCCACCAGTGCTCAATCTAATGATGCAAACACTACCTGGTGCTGAAGGAATCACTTCTGCCGTTTCTCAACCATTGGTGGACTCATTTTTTTCTTTTTTTTTTTTTTTTTTGGTTTTTGAGACAGGGTTTCTCTGTATAGCCCTGACTGTCCTGGAACTCACTCACTTTGTAGACCAGGCTGGCCTCGAACTCAGAAATCTGCCTGCCTCTACCTCCCAAGTGCTGCGATTATAGGTGTGCACCACCACCGCCCTGCAGTGGACTCAATTTTTACTTGAGCTTTATGTAAATTGCCAGCTCCTTGCAAGCAGGTCCAGACAAGAGGAGAGAGGTCCTGGTCCCGCCGGGGTCTCTCCAGGGCTGAGCAGGATGGCGAGTGTCTGTGGCTCAAAAGAAACACACAGAGCCGGGAGTCTTGATGAAGCAGGAACTCGACTGGATGGCATCAGCTTCTTGCTTATATAAGCATAGGGATTTTTTTGTGGGAGGCAGGGAAGGGTGATGGAGGGTATGGAGTGACTGATAGGGCCAATGGCAAAGCTTTACCTCATCAATGGCAGGGCCAAACAGGTTTTGCTGAGTCACCTCATACGGAAGTGACTGAGACTGGTCTCAAAACTCGGGTTTGGGGCTGGTGAGATGGCTCAGTGGGTAAGAGCACCCAACTACTCTTCTGAAGGTCCGGAGTTCAAATCCCAGCAACCACATGGTGGCTCATAACCATCCGTAACAAGATCTGACTCCCTCTTCTGGAGTGTCTGAAGACAGCTACAGTGTACCTATGTATAATAAATAAATAAATCTTAAAAAAAAAAAAATCAAAAAACAAAAAAACTCGGGTTTGCCCTCAAGGCTCAAACCGGAGCCAAAATGGGGCCCAACATAAATGGCCTGCCAATTAAGTGTTAGATGAGTCCATTGCCTTTTAACCTCCCTTCCAGCTGTCTTTTCCCCTGTCATGCTATCTGTTTTTTTTTTTTTTTTTTTCTACCTTTGATAAAACAGTCACGTAAAATGACTAATAAAACATTTAAAAGCAGATACTTGAGAATTTCATCCTTTGGGATGAACATCTCGACGTTGAGAGTTAATCAGTGTCTCTCTACCCCCCCCCCCCGCCTTCTTCTCTCACTGTGCTCATAGAATGGCATCTACAGAACTCCTCAAAGGCTTAGACATACTGGGCTGAGCGACATTTTACTGAGTGTAATTTAGTATTGTGTATCATACACATTTAGTAAGTCACTAACAAATTAGGAAGCGGTGGCAGGGGGCTTACATGGCTTTCATTATTGTTCAGTCATTTCCGTGCCGTGTGTTTTATTTTGTTGTTCAGAACGGACGTGTAAGACAGCAGTCCTTAGCTGTCATCTGAACGTTCTGAGGTTGCCTGCAGTGCTGATGGATGCCCTTCCAGTGTTGTGTCCCACGGATGTCAGGTAGAAGCTTCTGAGTCTATTGAGGCAGCTTCGCCTGTGCCTTTGAGTACTTAACGAAGAGTTCTGTGGGTCAGCCCTCTCATCAATTAGCGGATTACTTGGCATTTAGAAACTGCGGGCCAATCTAAAAGAAAATACGTCCAGAAGAATGTATGATTTGGTGTAATTTTTGTAAGAAAGTTAATCCCTTGTTTAGCTCTTTGAAGTGACACCTGTGCTTTCAATGTGGTCTCTTGTGGCATCAGTACAGTGCTATCATTTACAGACAGGTTGGCCCTCTATTTTCAACAGAAATTATTCACTAAAATAGTATATGGATGCTTTCCACTTAATTCTGTGTAAGTAAGAATTATTTTCTAGTACACACACCTTTAACCCTATGAAGTAACTGATTTGTAAGTATTTTGTTAACTTAGATATAAAACAAGCTTCACCGATAAATGCCAGTCAATGTTCGATAGATATCGAGAAAATACTGCTGTTTTTATAGAACCATTATACCACTCAAGATGTGAGCTATTCTGATTATTTTCATGCAGCTGCATAATGGCTCTAACATTAAAAAACCATTTTTTATAAAAGAAAAAAATTCTTCTACATTTAACAGACAAGAGAAAAGAACTCTAATTTGCATATTTTCCCATTTCTGAGCTCTACCCCATCAGACCATGGGTAAAAGAATACCTACTTTGCATGGTGGTGGCGCTGGTGCCTCCTTCCTGCTCCTCCTGCTCCTCCTGCTGCTGCTCCTCCTCCTCCTGCTCTCCTCCTCCTGCTGCTCCTCCTCCTGCTGCTCCTCCTCCTGCTGCTCCTCCTGCTGCTGCTCCTCCTCCTGCTGCTCCTCCTTCTCCTGCTGCTCCTCCTCCTGCAGTTCTTTCTCCTGTTTCTCCTCCTGCTGTTCCTCCTCCCCCTCCACCTTTTCTCCCATACTAATTTTTTGAATTTACAAGACACTCTAGGTTTAACAGACATCTTTTGAGCACATTCTCTACATCATAGAGCCTTAAGCTAGTTTGGGGACCAAAGTTGGTTGTATATGGATAAAAATTCTAGAAAGTCTCTAGGTTGTGGGAAGGACCAGCTAGTGCTGGCAACCAATGGGCCACAGGGCTCCCACTGGGTTACCTCACTCAGGGTTCCCTCTGCCTGCCATCTCTCTGGCGGGGCAGGAGGTGGGGGCGAATTCCTCTCGAAACCATGCAATGCACCACTCACCCCATGGTCAGCCATCACATCACCCAGTTACTAGTAGAATTAAAACTGTTAAGCTTATAGTTAACCAATTAGATTTATGTATCAATAATATCACAACTTACAAGATGCCAATACAATAATTTCAGAGCCAATTGATAATGATAAATGTTTTACCCCTATTAATCTAACCTTACAAAACCACAACTACTTGTGGCTGGTAAATGCCACACAGGTTCATGTCCGCAGGCATCTTCCTTCTCTCTCCCCTGAGTTCTCTGTCTCTTCAGCTCTTAGCTCCGCCTCCCTTTTCCCTGTCCAACACAGGCCTCCTCTACACTAATGTAATTGGACAGGGACACTCCTGCAGCACTTCCCTTAGTTTGTTTTTGTTGTGTGATAAAATACACACTAAGGGAACTTACGGAAGAGTTTATGTTGGTTCTCTTCACAGGGGAGTCCACAACAGTGTAAAAGGCACGGCAGCTCTAGCAGTTAGCTGGCTGGTCAGAGCTTTAGACACAAGCAGAAAGAAGAGAGTGAACTGGAAGTGGGGAGAGGCCCTAAACTCTGAAAGCACACCCCAACCCCACTTTCTTCAAACAGCACCATCAACTGGTGGCTTTCTCCCTCAAACCCCCCCCCCCCCCTCCCCGACATCCTCCTCCAACCTGGTCTGGGTGTCAGCACCGCTGGGGCGAAGGGTGCGAACACACATGCGGGTGGTGACTTTATGCCAGAGAAAAAGTAATGGAAGTCTACTGTGTAAATGTTATGAGCAGACAGGCAATCAGTTCTGTACTCATTGGGTAAAGAAGTATGTTTTATGTCTGCCGCTTGCCACCATCCTAAGGAAACACTTAGATAAAGGAAAGGAAAACTAAAGGCTGGGGTTGCATCTCAGTGATGGAGAGCTTACCTAGCGCTTGTGCAGGGCTCTGGGTTTGATTTCTAGTGTTCTCTCTCTCCCTGCCCTGCCCCCGTTCTACTCCCCCATGCCCCCCCATTCCCCACTACAGAGCCATGTAAAAAACTCCATTTTAAGTTATCACACCTTCCAGTGTTCTTAATCTCTAACCTTCTTCAGCTTCTGGGCATGTCAATTGGAGATGCTGAGACACCTGTGGTCTCTGGCTGCTTAGAAGATTTCTAGAGGGCTGGTGAGATGGCTCAGTGGGTAAGAGCACCCGACTGCTCTTCCGAAGGCCCTGAGTTCAAATCCCAGCAACCACATGGTGGCTCACAACCATCTGTAACAAGATCTGACTCCCACTTCTGGAGTGTCTGGAGACAGCTACGGTGTACTTACATATGATAAATAAATAAATAAATCTTAAAAAAAAAATAAAAAAAGATTTCTAGAGTTATGTACATAGCCTACCTCTTGTAATTTTATAGTTGTTATATTCTAATTGATTAAATGTATACCAGTTTATATACATATCAATTCTCACTATCAATATCAATATTTTGAATATACATACACTATATTCAAAATATATACAAAATATAGTTAAAATCTACATTTAAGTTTTGGTGGAGGATAAAGAAATATTAGTTGGAAGACATTAATAATGATGACAAGTTAAGGTGTGAACTACACTGTACCGAGAGTTTTGCAGTTGGATTGCTATGCGTCACCCCTCCCCCCATGCTCATCTTCACAAGAGCAGGTCTCTGATGTGTTCCTTGCTGTCTGTAGTTCTTTTTGGTAGCACAGTATTGACTACATCTGGTGAATATATCTATATAGCTTCTCCTCTGTATAGAATTCCAGGAGAGTAGCAGTTATATTTGCTCCGCTCATCACACTATTTAGCCCACAGTAGGTACACAAATATAGCAACTGTCATTATGTGTACTAACTCTAGTGAGCATTTTTAGAAATTTGGGTGGTTGGGCCAGCAAGGCGGCTCAGTGGATAAAGGTGCTTGCTGCAAAGCCTGACGACCTTGAGCTCAATCTTGGACCCACATGGCAGGAGAGAACCTAACTCTTAAAGGCTGCTCCCAGGTCTTCATATGTGCTGTGGTACCTGTGTGTTCCTCTTCCCCAGCAAATAATAAACAGGTGTAAAAGGGTACCAGGAAGTACAGCTGGTTAGACACAGGTCATATATGGGGCAAATCGTTGTATTTTTTATGGAGAGATGCTGTGTATCTAGGTAGAAAGGAAGCTGACCAGATAGAGAAAGCGATTTTGAGAACAGGTCAGGACAGCTGGGAGCCTCACAAAGCCCCTCCCTAAAGTTGTACAAGCAGAAAACCATTGCTGGAAGAAGAGACAGAGGTGCCTATGAGTTGGCCAGGACTCTGTAGACACAGTCCCTCCTGAGTTCTCACCCACACTGGGTAGAACTGTTAGGGGTGACTTACCTTGGAGTCCTCTGTGAATGACCCCAGTGAACTCATTCGGTCATCAAGCAAGACTTGGCTGGAATGGTTTCTTTGTTTTGTCCTCAGTTTCTTACCTGGGATGACTAGACATTTGTTCACATCATCCCAGGAAAAGTCATGAGCAAGAAGATAATACATTGCATGGAGAGCAGATATAAAAGAAGAAAACACATTATTGTTAAGTCCCGTCCATATGACAGGAAACAGCGAATATTCTAAGTTACAAAGTGTTGGCGGTAATTATCTCTGGGTTATGGGATTGTATACGGTTTTAATCTTTTTCTAGTTATTATTTGTAATCTGGAAACACCAGCTTATTTGACTTGATAGTAACTTTTTCTTTACTGAAACAGTGTCTTGTATAGCCTAGATTGTCCTGGAATTCACCATGTAGCTGAGACTGGTTGCAAAATCTTGATTCTCCTGCCTCCACCTCCCCGGTCAGGGATTACAGGCATGTGACACCACATCCAGATACTACTTTTTTTTATCAGAAACAATAATGGATCCTATAAGAAGACAGTTTCAGCTGTTGTGAGCTGAGCCCTTGTTAGATGGAACCAAGTTACAGCTACAGAATCTTGCTTATTTAGGCTCTGTGCAGTAGAGTTCTTTAAGGATGATGTTTTTGGTTTGGGATTAGCCAAATCCACTTCAAGGGCTGGGCTTGATAAGGTGTGTTTATCTTGGCCTAGAATTTGGGAAGAGGAGGCAGTAGGACCCTGAGTTCAGGATAGCCTGGGCTACAGAGCAAGACTCCATGTCAACAATCAAAGCTCAACCAAAAACCCACAACTCTAAACCCAAACACACTTGAAATAATATTTATTAGATGCCAATCTGAAATTGGCCTTTCCAGTAATTTAACTGTCATGTGATAGGTGTTGGCCACTGAAATATCAGGCAAGACTAAAAGCTATGGAGAAACTGATTTTTCCTTATTCTGTGCCCCTCGATTGTCTTTTAAGAAAGTCAGTCCATGGGTAGGAAATGTAAGTCATATCTGGGAATAACAACCTGTTCTCACATTTTTCTTAAAGTAATTCATGCTACCTCTTGATAGATGGAGAAATGCCTCGGTTAGGTGAGAAATCTCTGAGGGTCCTACAGGTTTTTATAAGCCCAGTCCATCTCTACCTGCTGTGCCTGCTCTAGGATAATTAAACAGTGATGGATTAGGACTAGGCTGTGGCAGGGATTGGGGAAAAAAAAAAAATCTCCCAGCATCCCTTCCTGCGGAAGCGGCCGCCACAGTAGTGAGTGTAGCTGCCACTGTCTCTGCCAGGTCTTAAATTCACCCCTGCAGTGCTCCGCGAGCCGGGCTGATGCTGGTAACTTCTCTGCCAGGTCTGGCCATTGAAGGTCTCTCGAGACTGGGGAACGAAGCAGACGTTGAAGGTTTCTGTTGGTTTTACATTAAGAAAGGACTCCTCTTTTAGTTGGTTTTTAAAAAGATCTGGTAGGAGAGAGAGCCATCCTCACAGTGGAACCGTGTTCTTTCCTCTGAAGTTACAGCTGCCTGCCGTAAACCCGTGAGTATGTTGTATTTATTTAGCAGTTCCAGGGGGACATAATTGCCAGGTCCTCTCTAAGTCTGTGAGGATTTATTTACGGAAAGCTTTGGGGAAATAAATTAAAGAGTTCGGTTTCATTAGAGACCTGCCGGTTTTGTCAGATGACATTGTCCTCTTAGCAGCTTCCTGTCAGGCTTGCCGGGTCTTCCCACGCCCCCTCCCTTTTTTGACTCTTCCCAAGGGGAGGAGGGCGAGTGCTGTAATTGCAGAAAGCCGCATGCATGTCTGTGTCTGTGCCTGTGCGCCTGCCTGTGCCGCAGAGGCTGTGGTCCTTTCCCAGTGCCCTGTGGCGGGCTGACGGTGGCTGGCTGACCGGCTGCTGCAAGGTGTGCCCTGGGGCTCCCGAGACTCCCACAGCAGAACAATGGCAGCAGGAGGAGGCTCACTTGTGTTTGTTTGTCTTAGGTCCTCTGCTGCCTTCTTCCTAGTATTTTTAACTTGCTATGTTAATTAAGACCTTAAAGATGAATAAAGTGATGTTCATTCAGAAATAGCCTGTGCCCTTTATCCTAGACCTTCAGCTCCTACTGGGTGGTATTGGCTTCAGCTAGTCTCCTCAGCAGATCAGGGCGACTCTGAGCCCCCCCAGAAAGTGAGCTCTGCCTCACGACATTTTTAAGTTGTGCACTGGAATCCCTGCTGACCTGTGTGCCTATGTGACGCAGATCCTGAACTCAGAACATCTGTCCTGAGTCATCGTGCCCCACTTTCCCCCTCTGGAATTCGCCAGAGAGCGCAGCTGTTTCGTTGCTGGATTGGGGAACGCACCCTGAGCATCCTGTAAGCACAGAGGTTGATTTGGGATTCCTCTTGTGACCCCACACGTTCTTGATTGGGCTTTGTGAACTGATTCATATCAGTTGGCCATTGATATCCTTTCTGTATCCTAAAACCACATCAAAGTGGTTTTTAGAAGTGATATATTCAGAGGTTGGTAGTCAAAATACTTTTAAACACCAACTGGTAGCAGTCATCTTTGTACATGTAGTATGCCTGACTTAGGCTGACATAATATAGGAGCTTTCCAAATGCCAGTATTTGGTTGATTTCCTGCAGACTAAAAATAAGTACAGGATTTTTTTTTTTTTTTAAAAAGAAAAAAAATCCCAGCCACCTAGAGATCAAACATCTGCTGTTTTTATTTTTAAACATTTTGTCATACCTAAATGCAGCAACTTGAATTTAATTAGTAAGGGTTGCTAAATTTAGGACACTCTGCCTTTAAACTAACAAAGAACATTCATTCATTCATTCATTCATTCATTCATTCACAAATGTTTACATTTGTTGCAAAGCTTTTTTTCAAGCTCTGGGGAGATGAGGCTGAAGAAAACATTGTATTTGGACTCTTGGAACAGACATTTTAAGCAGATAAAGGAGGCAGTTAAAAACTAATTACCAAGTTATTTCATTAGAGCTGTGGTGAGCTTTTCAGCTATATAAACTACAGGCTACTTTTATGAGCAGCTTTATATGGGGCACATAAATGCTTGAAACTTGTGCTGCCCCAGATCTTTGGTCATGGAGCCTTTGAGTTCTTAGCTGGAGAGGTATGTTAGAAATATTTCCATTAGTTCAATGACCATGCACTAGGCATGGAAAGTACAGAGTTTAGATTAGAAAGAACTGTTTCTGCTTTGGTTGGTCCACTCAGGACGGAAGGGAGACTAGATATCATGTACAGTCTGTGCCACCATTTTCCTGTCTTAGGGGAGACCTAGAACTAGACTGAGCCAGGCCTAATGCCTTCTCTTCTTACTTACAGCAACGATCCTATCACAAAGGAGGAAAAATGACTCAGGTTAAAGCACAGGGCTGTTCAGAGTGCTGATTGTAATGACAGAGTCATGCCCATTGCCTGGGGTCATCAGAGTGCTGATTGTAATGATGCAGATTGTAAGCGAGTTAACCTGTGCTCCTGGAGTGATTGCATTGTGTCTCCCAGCTGGAGGTTTACTGGGGGGAGTCTTCCCCAATTTCCCCCTTTGGTATAAGTTTCAGTGTGTTGCTGGGTATCATAAGTGATAAAAAGGAAGAAGTGATTATTTCCTTTGGCCCCAAGACCAGACCTTCTATCATTTGCGCTTGCTTTCCTCTTGCTCACTTCCATCCTCACCTCCTTTTAGAGGCAAAGGCTGTGTATGGACAGACTGAGCTTCAGTGGTGGGCCAGGGAAAGACCTGCAAGAGGTTCATCTGAGAAAAGAAACGGCCTTGGGAAGAAGCTAACATTTCTTGCACTTCCTGTTCAGATTGCTGTCGAGTCCAGATGGCTGTCAACCTTAGCAAAGGGCCCCCCCCCCCCCGGGTCCCACAGCAGTGTGTCAGCTCCTGCATGCAGTAAGGAGGCAGAGTGACTTCAATAGACACATTCTAGCAGGTTTCCCGTGACCTGCCACAGTTTCTAGGTAGGACTAGGTGCCACTGCTTCTTGGTGGGAACTGTGACAAAGAACTGCGAACCCATGGGATCTGTTAACACCCCCCCACCCCCCTTGTGCTTCCAGCTTCACCACATACCTTAAACCCAGCAGCTTTGGCTGAGCCGGGTCTGTTCACCCAGCCACTGGACAGTTCTTAGTTCAAGTGTTAACAGTTTGCAAGCAGAGTTTGCTCTCTTAAAGCTTGTTTGAGCCTTGACCGCTGTGCCCATCCTAGGAATTGTCCACCCTCTGACTGTACCCGTGTATTTGCCGCCTCTGCACTGAGGGCGAGAGCATGGTGGCCAGGCCAGGCCTGCGGGTGTTAGAGACCCCTCTCCAGGCTAACACTCAGACTAACTGCCATGTGGCCTCGGTGAGAAGTGGCAAGTGCTGCTCTAATGCAGACTTTGTGCCTAGCATGTGGATTTGTGCACATTTCACGCGTGGATTCCTCTTCTTTTGATGTTTATTCAGTCCACAGGTGTGGATAGTCCTTAGTGACTGTCTTAGTCAGGGTTTCTATTCCTGCACAAAGATCAAGACCAAGAAGCAGTTGGGGAGGAAAGGGTTTATTCTGCTTACACTTCCACATTGCTATTCATCACCAAGGAAGTCAGGACTGGAACTCAAGCAGGTCAGGGAGCAGGAGCTGATGCAGAGGCCATAGAGGGATGTCCTTTACTGGCTTGCTTCCACTGGCTTGTTCAGCCTGCTCTCTTATAGAACCAAGACTACCAGCCCAGAGATGGCACCACCACAAGGGGATCCCCCCCTTGATCACTAATTGAGAAAATGCCTTACAGCTGGATCTCATGGGGGCATTTCCCCAACTGAAGCTCCTTTCTCTGTGCTAACTCCAGCTGTGTCAAGTTGACACAAAACTAGTCAGTACAGTGACCATTCAAGTGGCACGGATGGGTTTCATTAGTGATTATGTAGATTAGTCTACTATAGAATGAAATCATGTTTGAAATCATGCAGGTGGCTGCACTTTAGAAGAAGGAGAACATGGGGCTAAGACTTGAATTTCACTTGTGGTTGGGGCTGTGGTCATTATCTTTTTAGACAGAGAGTCAGGCAGAATTTGAGCCTCTCAATTATCCACAAACCAGGACCTAACACAAAACATTTACTTGCTGTTCACCTCTGTAATAGCTTAGGGTTTTGCTTTGCTTTCTCTTTTCCTCTCTTCTTCCCTCCCTCCTCCCCCCTCTCCTGCCTCTCTTTCTTTGCAGTAGTATCCAGTTGTGGAAGCCATTCCATCTGATGGCTTTGTATCACAAGCTGAAGTAAATATAGCGTATCATCAGCTAGGAGGGCATGGGAGTTGGAGAAGAGGAAATGCTGGTCTTCATTTCTTTTTCTTTTCTTTT
>NC_034595.1:35304933-35316921 GCF_900095145.1 Mus pahari | reverse complement strand
ATAGCCCTGGCTGTCCTGGAACTCACTTTGTAGACCAGGCTGGCCTCGAACTCAGAAATCCGCCTGCCTCTGCCTCCCGAGTGCTGGGATTAAAGGCTTGCGCCACCACGCCCAGCTTGGTGCTTGATTTCTTAAGTGTTTATAAAGCCCTCCTTCCACGCAGACACAGCTGCCAGCATCTCAGCACTGATACAGTCCCGTGTTCACTTCATAAACTGCTCACCACAACTCAAATAACCAGTCAGAGAGCAGAGCCACAGACAGTCTGAGAAAATGGCTTTTCTTTTTGTGGCTGTTTTCGCTCCCTCTCTTGGACTAGGAGGTGGATGAAAGAAAACCTTGTCTTCACAATTGTTTAAAGACATCTAGTTATTCTTCGTTTCAGTTGGAGGCTTCTTTTCTTTTTTAAAAAAGTGCTCAGTTATCATCACACTGAAAACCTGCATTTGCTCTGCACCCTGCAAATATTTGCTTCCATGCTGGGAGGCGTATTGTAAATTGGCCAAACACTGCTTTTAGCTGCCCCAGGATTGCTGGAAACATTAGGCAGAACTGCTGAGTAGCAGGAATGCCCTGGTCTGTGTAATGGGAAGCTCTTGGTTCTCCTCACCTTAAGTGGCCCAGTAGCATCACCGTTTACAACCCCTTGCGCTTATTCATGTGGTGTCTCAGTTTAAAAGGTGATTTTACAAATGGAGCGGATCCGTTAGAGTGAGCTGGGAATTGATCTTTCCTGCTCTTGCTGAGGCCTACCATGGAAACTGCTGACACACCTAGGGGAGCAATCCAGTTTTGCCCTGTTTCGCTCTACGCCACCTCCTCTGTCCCTGGGGTATTCTGGTGAGAAAGAGATGAAGTAAATTTATTGCTGGGAGCGAGGAGGATTTTCTTCCTATTTGCCTTTCAGTTAAGAGATGAGCAGTGGGGCCCGGGAAGATGGAGCAGGAGCTGCACACATCTCCGGCAGACCTGCCGCCGGCTTATAGCTTATTTGGAGTAACACAGGAAATTTGATTTGCTCTGCCTAAGGACAGAAGTTGGAAAGGTCTAGATTTCCACTCTTGGGAGTTTGCAGCGTCTTCAGGCAAGGAAAACAGAACTCCTTGGGGAATAGTGTCTTTTCAGGTCTGAACTGGTTTATACACTATGTGGAAATGAACTTTTTTTCTTCCCAAATGGTTTGGCTTTACTGTAAAGCCCCCATTCCCACCAGGAACAGAGAACAAACCGACGTAGAGCCAGCATTGCTAAGTTGATTTTCCGATTGCCAGTTGTCTCTTTTGGAAGGGTGCTGGCTTTGGGAGTGGTGAGGGAGAGCCACTGGCAAGTGACCTGAACTCTGCGGCTGTGTCTAGCTCCTTTCTCTCCTTCCTGGGAGAAGCTGCAAGTGATTGGGAGGAGCCCCTGCCTGGCTGAGAGGCCTGGAGGGGGTGGCTGTGGTAGTTGTCCGTACCTGTGGGGCGTGTGAGTGGACCTGGCCTTGATCCTGGGGGTCCCCGTAGTTCTCTCTTGATATTGGTTGGCCCACCAGAACCCCGGATGCTGAAGCTATTCCCACTTTGTCACTAGGCTAGCCTGAAAATAGACTCATTCTGTAGTAATTCCAGACAGAGAGGGAATATGCAGTAATCTAATGAAGAGCCAATGAATATGCTTAGTCTAGTTTCAGTATACATTTTTTTATTTCCTCTATAAGCTGGGTATGGTGGCACACATCTGTTGTCATCTCAGCTTTTGGGAGATTGAGGCAGGAGGATTGCAAGCTTAAAGCTGGTTTGGGCTATATGAAACTCTGTCTCAAAAAAGGTGGTGGTGGTATTATATATTCCTTGTGAGTCACTGGAGAGTGGGATGCTGCAGAAGGGCGATGGGAGTCTTCCCAGTGAACAAGGCTTTTTCTGTGCTTCCACTTCCTCAGCTTTCTGCCTGTGCTTTGAGCTCTGAAGTTAACTTTATGTCCTGGAGAACCAGCCTTGAGTGCCTTCCCTCCCTGGCTGTTGGCTGTCAATTGACTTGCCGACAGTTGGCTTTAACAGTGAGTGTGTCTAGGTTGGTGGGTAGACCACGGGGGCTGGTCTGCTCAGGGGAGGGTGGTGTCACCCTTCAGTTGTCCCCTGGTTCCTTTACCCAGTCAGTGGAATGCTAAATGAAGGTTCCTCCTTGCAAAGCCCAGGGATAACTGCTGAGACACTGGCTTTCTTCAAGATGTTCGCTGCCCCTGGAAGAGACCGTTATTTAGGACTTGGCTCACTTGGTTCCTCCTGAATGCTCCATCCGGCTCTATGACTTAAGTGGTGCCAGTTAGCATTCTGCCACGCTCATCAACACTTCACTACCATGCTACTAAGCCACATCTCTCCTAAAATTTAGTTTATTACTGTCATGTATGTGTGTGAGATGTGTGTGAGTGCAAGTGCAAACATGCCACGGTGTGTGTGTGTGTGTGTGTGTGTGTGTGTGTGTGTGTGTGTGTGTGGTGGGGGGGCAGAGAACAACTTTTGGGAGTGGGTACTCACTCTCCTTCCACCTTTATGTGGGCTCCAGGGATCAAATTCAGGCTGTCAGGCTTGTGTGGCTGGCGAGCATTCTGACCTGCTCGGCCATCTCCACGGAGGCTAAGTCATAGTTTCCTAATGCGGCGTTTATCATTTGGAGTTTGCTTTTTTTGTATGTTTTCAGACAGTATCTTTCTACAGACCCCAGGCTAGCCTCAGAGTCAAACCGTGCTGACTTTTACATAGTCTCAGTATATGAGGTTTTCTGGCCTCCAAACAGGAACATAAGATGGATAGCACACCATTATTTATTGTCCCTCCAGGGCTAGTTCCTTATGTGAAGAGTAGGTCTCCTGTAGAGCTGGGCCCCCTGGGAAGGCCGGTGATCCCGGGGAGGCTGAGGCTGGAGGAAGACTGAGAACTCAAGGCCTGCCTGGGCAATAGAAGTGAAGAGAAGGTGGGAACATAGCTCAGTGGGAGGAGTGCTCCCCGCTGCCCAGTCCCCAGCATAAGTAAACAGGGGTTTAACATAGTTTTCAGCAAAGGCAGACAACTGGCAGAAACCAGGTTGAAGGTACATTTATAAATCTGAAAACAGTTCAGATATTTAAAAATGAACTATTTTAGTTTAATTCTTAAAATAGTAATGAAGCATGTTATAATGGAAGAAATAAAAAAGGCTGAATTAGAAAAAGACCACAGAGGTTTAAGAACTTTGCCACATTAGTAGAAAATTGAAAAATTTCTGAACGGCCTAAAATGATGTGGGAAAAACATTAGGTAGAGAAACATTGGCTTCCTCCCCTGGGAAGGGCTACTGGGAAGGCTACAGGCAATACATAGGTGTCCTTGCCTAATTTTAGCTCCATTTTGAGCTGTGTGTGGTACGCATGCGATGTTCAGGGTTTCTCTCCTTAAACTAATACTTGAATGTTTCTTTAGTGCTTTGAGCCTACATATCCCTTCACTTGATTATGAAAACGATACATGACTACGTCTGAAAGTTTGGAACATTGGGGCCAGGAACAAAGAATGGGAACCCTGCCTGCCATGTCCTTGAGAGGAGAGTAAGGAGTTTGTTTGGGTTTAGGAGCTTTGGTAGTAAGTCTAGAGAAGGGTGTCTTGGATCACTCCACTGCTCTCAGACCTAATATTTCCTTATTTCAGGATAAAACAAGTATCTTTTTTATCACCCCATGGCTTTGCCAGCTTTATTTTCCTGTAAGGCATCGGGGTGAGATGGAGGGGAAGTTGGGATGGTATTCTTCTGACCCTGGTAACTGTAGTGATAGGCAGGTGAGCGGTGGTGGATGCTGAAGGTAAAGCGCTGTTGATTGACATGTTGAGATCCGGCTGTTTGTCTTCTCTTTACCCCCGCCCTCCTCCACTGAGCATCTTTGTTTCAGACTTAGAGGAAAAGATTTATTTTTATTATTTTTATTTATTTATTCTCTGCGTCTGTGGTGTAAGCGTAGCTGTAGACTGTAATTTATGCATAAAACCTTTTATCTATTCCCATTCTATCTCCCAAAGAATTGACCCAAAGACCTATTACATTTATTAACAAGCTGCAAGCCTAGGCTGGGCAGATTCTGAGAATTAACCCTCTAAAGCTGTTAATATCAGACAAATGCTCTGTTACTTGCCAATCTGATCTTGCCCTGCTTCGCTCTGGTCCATGTGTGCCCTCATGTCTGCTCTCCCATTGCAACCTCATGGCAAATCCTCCTGGTCTCTCCACGGGGTCTCTCCACCTCTCCTCCTGGTCCTTCTACTTTTTTCTCCCTGGGACCCCTGGCTGGGATCGGAAGTCCAGCCTTCCTATTTCCTCTGCGCAGCTAATTGGCCGATCAACTCTTGTCTGACCAATCAGAGGTGACAGAGAAGAGTGTTTACAGAACACTGAGACGGGTGGTGCCTCACAAAAATAACTCTCAAAGACTGGTCTGTACTCAACTCTCTGTCTATATAAATCGGCATTTGAATAATACAAGGGTAATCTTTACACAGTACACAGAAGCATCATTCCAACTTGTACAGGGGCTAGCAAGAACCAGTAGAGGATGTCAGATTCCCTGGAGCTGGAGTCACAGGCAGTTGTGAACCGCCTCTGGATGCTGAGAATGTAACTTGAGTTTCTGGAAAAGCAGCAAGTGCCTTTAACAGCTAAGTTGTCTCCCCAGCATCTCTTTTTGATTAAAAAAACATTTTATTTACTTGTGTGCATGTACATGTGTCCATCACGCTTGCTATAGCATGTTTGGGAATGAGGATAACCATTGGAAGTCAGTTTTCTCCTTTCACTGGGTAGGTTCTGGGGATCCAATTGGGGTTATCAGGCCTGGTGGGAAGTGCCTTTACCCACTGAACCCTCTGATATTTTTTGAGAGTCTCCCGTGGCCCAGGCTACCATTAATTCACCTTGTAGCAGTGACTGTCCTAACTCCTGATCTTCCCGAGTCTGTCCCCCAGGCACCAGGGTTACAGGTGTGTGCCACCACCCCTGGCTTGCCTCTTTCTTTCTCATCCTTCTTGTGAGAATCTTTCTCTCTCATTGGTCACTGGCTCCTGGAAGAACTCATCTATTGGGCTGCCACATTTTATTGGTTAGCGTTTCAAATTATATACCCACCTTGGGAAAAAACTGGTGGCAATTCTTCAGTGTCAAATGTGGAATTATCATATGACCTAGTCTATCATAGTCACGTAAAACTTACGTGTGACCATTAATAACAGCAGTCTCCATGATGTATAAAAAGCAAAATGTCCCATATATTATGAACAAATGAAATGATAATCAAATTTGGCCTATCTCTCCAATGGCATATTCCATAGTGTTACATGTGGTAGAGTGTTGCTCCCTGTTCCATACAGCATGAATGAATCTTGGAAACATGGGAAGTGGAAAAAACCAGTCATCGAAAACATCTACAGATGCAAAAGACTCTTGTTTGCTTAGAATTAGAGATCATAAGGGTCATGGAGAATGATGGCGAGTGGGTGGGTACCTTTGTGTGATGGGATGTTGTTAGATTGTGGTGCTAGTTGGAGACCTTTGGGAATTATATATCAAAAAACTATTTAAAACATTTTTTAAAAAAGATTTATTTATTTATTATATGTAAGTACACTGTAGCTGTCTTCAGATCTCGTTACGGATGGTTGTGAGCCACCATGTGGTTGCTGGGATTTGAACTCTGGACCTTTGGAAGAGCAGTTGGTGCTCTTACTCACTGAGCCATCTCACCAGCCCTATTTAAAACATTTTTAAAAATTAAAGTGTTCAAAACAATGCAGTATAAAGACATATTTTCCTTATATACGAATACCTATAGTTTAAAGAATGTGTGTCAATCAAATGAGTTTTTTTTTTTTCCCTCCACTATTTGAAAACATTCTTTTCAACTTGAGTATAGTGGTGTTTCAGATAAAAAAAAAAAAAAAAAAGAAGCATTCAGGTAAATATTAAAACTTGTGCTACTTGTGGTGGCACAAATTTTGAAATTAGGGAGCAACAAAGTTTAGTGTTGTTCTTTTGAATACATGGATATCAGCACAGTGTTTATATATATACTGCTAACATATATTGAAGGAAATAAGCAAAGCCTTGAATAAGTCACTGTGTCATGAGATTAGGCAGCCAATTCATATAGAAAAAGGGGGTCAACAGACAGACATGTATCATGGTGACAGCTCGTGTAGGAGGAGGGGCACACCAGGCTTGTTCCTTTTGTAACATTGTTCACAGAAGCTCAAAGGTTGTAGTTGAACTACCTGACTACCTGATGAGACTCCCACGGGATCTACCTCCCAAGGGTCCACTGTCTCCTACGTGGACCAGGTCTTTAATCACAGTGGACTTTGGAGAGGGCAGAGCAGACTAGAACATAGATGTAAAAATGCAATAGTACAAAGAACATTTTTCAGATTTCAGTAATAATATAATGAAATCTGAATAAAAAAAAAAAAGTCCAGCAAGACTTTTTGTGTAACTTTATAATTATGGCTGTCAAAAATCACTCAAATGAGAATGACAGTATAATAAAAGGATCCCCAAATGCCAGTGAAGGAAGCAGAGGACTCACTTCTGTTTGTCTCCACTTAGCAGAAAGCTAAGGTAATGGTAAGTGTATAACCTGCAGATAGAATAGATGTGTGCAATGAGAGTGTGTCCAGAGCCAGGTGGAATGCGTGGGAACTTGCTTTCTGTTAGGGGTTGCAGCATGGGGCAGCATTGTCCACAAATAACTGCAGCATCCATGTATGGATCAACAGGGAGATCATCCAGGTGATAAAGTGCCTCCCAAAGCACTTGGGAAACAGAAGACAAAATGTCAAGATAAGATTTATTAAACACAAACCATTTTGTTTGTTTTATCACCAGCCCAGTGATTAAACCATAGCACGTCCAGACATTCGTATATCTATTGGAGTAAAATAGCTGCAAACTAGTGTCAGGGTTTTAAAAAGATGTATTTATTTATGTGTATGAATGTTTTGCCTGCGTGTACATGTATGCACTGTTTGTGCGCCCTGTGTGAGCCTGGTGTTCACAGGGGTCAAAAGAGGGCATTGGTTCCCCTGGGAACTGGAGCTGTGGGTGGCTGTGAGCTTGAACCTGGATCTTCCCTAAGAACAACAGGCTAACTGCTGAGTCATCTCTTCCAGAACCAATGTCACATTTTCTAGAATATAATCTTAATAGTAAGTGACCAGCCAAGCAAACACAGGTAGATCCCTGGAGGATGAATTCCTGTGTACCTGCCAGTGTTTTAGGATCTTGAGGACTCTAGTCTTCCTTGTATCTGGTTTCTGAGCTAACAAATGACTGAAGGATGAGCTATTGCTTGCCTATCTTTGGAGGAACGGAAGAATTGGGGGCGAGAGTTGAATGTAGCTCACACTGTACCCAAAACCACATTCTAGATATAATGTATGTGAGCTGTGCTCTATTTTCTCCATTGTACATTTGAAACATTTCTAGCATTGGGGGAAGAAAAGGGAGAAAATAGGTTCTTGATGCTTTTTGATGAAGAATGCCATGCCATTCGGAGAATGATGAGTGGGAGGCAGGATTCTGCACTGTCAGCACCCACAGCCCAGTTTCTTTACTGATTCTCGGAGGCCCCTCCTGTTACATCATTGATACCCTTCTGAGAAGGCAGTATCTCCTGATTCCTCTGCCAAGTAACTTTTCTACAGAGCAGTAGAAGAAACCACAGAGGGGAAGCTGGAAGAGAGACGTTAAGGAGCTGTGTTGGGCACCGGACGTGGGGAAATAAAGGGGGCGGGGGAAATCCACGACCCACCAGAGCTCGGGGAGACTGGACAGGCAGACAAGGGAGACTGCCATGGGACCCTACGGAATTACTGTGGGATGGGCTTCGGGCCGCCTTAGGCTGCTAGACCCCGCTCTGGGGGGATAGAGTGGGGTAGGGGAAGGTGCAGTCTTGGCTCCAACTCTGGGGCACCACAGACCACACTGGGTACTGGGGAAGAGCCAGCTTCAGGGTCCCTGGGCCAAATGGAGGCCACAGACAACAGATTCTCAGTCAAGAGCTGAGAACAAAGTGTGTGTGTGTGGGGGGCTGGGGGCAGCTAGATCAGCCCCAGGGCTGACGGGAGAAGGGGCAGGGGGAAGGTGCTGGCTGGTTTCTGGGTGGGTGAGAGTCTGACTAGCTCAGGCTGTTAGCTCTGTGGGCGTGGCTGGAGCGCAGGAAGGCCTGGGGTGGCTGGTAGAGAGAAACCTGCTCCATTGCTCCAGCCCTGTGAATCCTGATGAGAAGAGGCAGTCCATGGTTTCAAGGTGTTTATTGTAGAAATTCGGAGAGAGGGAAAAGTGTAGAGAAGTAGAAGCTGGCCATGGCCACATGGAGAGAGGGGAGAAGAGGGGGGAAGAAGGAGGGAGAAAGGTGAGAGTAAGAGCAAGAGCTGAAGAGAGACAAGAGAGACAGGAGGGCCCAAGCAGCCCCTTTTATAGTGGGCTGGGCTACCTTGCTGTTGCCAGGTAACTGTTGGGGTGGAGTCTAGACAGCCTACTTGACTGTTGGCCACAGAATTAAGGAGCTGGGTCCTCGGGTCAGGAACCTATGTCTGGAAGCATGGCAAACTTCCTTCTGTCCCTTCCAGATTAATCTGTTGGGTCTCCGGGGTTTGAACCTAGCTCAACCAGAAAACAGGCTGCCTTTCACGGTCCCACAGAGCTGTAGGTAGAACTATGCCTGCTAGCCTTAAGAATGAAGTTTGGCTCTTGCCAAAAAGGTGATGTGGCCCTTGGTGGCATGCTTTGACCAGATCCCTGAAGCCATGCAGAAGGGGAGATGGGCAGACACTCATACCTTTCTATTGATGTTTGTAATAGAAATGTGTTACAGAATTCACATCCTAAACTAGAGAAACAACTGATCCTGAGCAAATACTGTTGAAAAAGTGCAGGTTGTAGTAGTATAGGCTTATTGTGATGTTAATGTAAAATTTAAAACATAGACTTTCGGGGACTTTAGTGTGTGCAAAAGCATAAAGGGTGTGAAGGATTTAATTTAAGTGTTTGTAACCAGACCCGGGTCTGGCTGCTCACCTACACTTAGGAAATAAGAGGCCGGTGGGAAGGAAATTGTTTTATTGAAGAGCTGGTATTCAGGGCCTGGCATGGGAGCATACACCTGCAACGCTGGCACTCAGAAGGTTGAGGGCAAGCGAGGTTTGTTTTCAATGTTAGTCTGGCTATAGACAAAACTTTTCTCTTTACAAACCAACCAACCAACCAACCAACCAACCAACCAACCAACCAACAAGCAACCAGTGGGGCTGGAGAGATAGTTTACTGCTTAAGAGCACTGGCTACCCTTTCAGAGGGACCTGAGTTGGATTCCCAACACCCACACAGCAGCTTATAACCATCTGTAACTCTAGACTCAAGGGATATGACATCCACTCTGGCTTTCTGGGTCACCAGGCTCTCACACGTGGTACCCATGCAGGCAAAACAGCCATGCACATTAAAACTGCAACAAGCCCAGCAGCCCAAGGAGGTGGGTAGCTATTGCCTCAGAGCTCCATCTTATAAATATAATGATTATTTCAATAATGCTCTAATAAAATATGGGTAGCTTTACTTGGGGAAAGAAGTTCTGAGCCATGCTTGGTGGCTCATATCTATAATCTCAGCCCTTGGGAAGCCGAAGCCAGAAGATTGTTGAGAGCCTGGAGCCAGCCTGGCCACCCGAGATATGGAGACAGACCCTAGCAAAAAACAAAACAAAACAAAAATCTGGAAGACTATACATATAGTGATCTGGGCCAAGCAGTGACACACTCACGGTCCCAGCATTTGGTACACAGAATCAGGAGGAGGTGGAAATTTGAGACCACTCTGATCTACATAGGAGTTCCAGGCCAGCCAGGACTGTGTTGTCAGACCCTGCCTGTTCCTGCCCTCTTCCTCAAGGGGGAAAAAAAAAGGAAAAAAATTAAAGAAAAGGGATACAAAAGATGAAGGCTGTGGGTCAGCAGTTTTTAACCTGTAGGTCATGGTTCCTTTGAGTGGATTGCAAATCAGATATCCTGCATTTCAGATATTTACATTATGATTCATAACAGTAGCAAAATTACAGATATGAGGAAGCCACTAAATACTTTTATGGTGTGTGTGTGGGGGGGGTCACCACAATATGAGGAAGTGTATTACAGGGTCAAAGCATTTGGACGGTGGAAAAATATTGCTGTGGGTGATTTTAATATATTTTATGTATGTTAAAATATAAGGAAAGCTGATAAGTCTCCCAGTGATTTTATTTCAGAAATGTTTAACACAAAATAGAATTGCGTTACTTGCTTTTCAAATTGAAGTAGAGGTGAGCCATATGAAATGATTGACGGACGTGTGTTATATTCTCATTTTTGTGTAGCCCTTTCTCACAGAACAAAGAACTAAAAACCCTCACTGGTTTCAATCCACAGATCTCCGTCGGACATGGCCACCAGTGGCTTTCACTTTGTACCGTGTGAGACCAAACGGACCTCCAGACAGCTTGGAGCATCTGCTATGGGAAGACCTGAAGGGTATGTGGGGACTGTTGGGGACTCTCAGGAGACTAGAACATCAGTGAGGTGGGGGTGGGCCTAGGCAGTTATGGAGTCCATTGGCAAGTTAGAGAAGAAGATGCATGCCATGGGGCTCGGTGGTATAGTAACAGCAACACTAAATTCAATTCTGGGGCACAGGTTCTTGATTCTCGACAAACCTGAGTGTTATTTTGTGTGTGTGCATGTGTGTGAGGATGTGTACCACGTCACGTGTGTGTAGGGCACAGGACAACTTGCGGAGTCAGTTCTCTCATTCCTCTCTGTGGGTTTTAGGAATTGAACTCTGATCCTCAGGCTTGGCAGCAGGAACCTTTTATTGGCTCATCTTTAAACGTTAAAACTTTGGTCTTGTTTTGTTTGTTGTTTGTATGTTTGTTTGTTGTAGCTGGGCAGGCCTGGAATTAGCTACATACCTGAAGATGACCTTGAATTCCCAATCCTTCTGCACAAAGTTCTGGAATTACAACTACCACACCTGACCTATCATAGATTTTAAAAACTAACGTTGTGTTACTATTTTTCTTCCTTATATTTTCTCAGGTCTTTGGCTTAAAAATACATTTTAAGAAACATATCCATTGTGGAAACTCAGTAGCTTCAGAAAAGCTTGTGTTCTTCTTAGACTTACTGAGCTATTTTAATTAGGATCATGTTACATTGTTCCATAGTCTGCTACTCGGGAGGCAGAGGCAGGCAGATTTCTGAGTTCAAGGCCAGCCTGGTCTACGGAGTGAGTTCCAGGACAGTCAGGGCTATACAGAGAAACCCTGTCTCGAAAAACCAAAAAAAAAAAAAAAAAAAAAAAAAAAAAATTTCCATTCCTAATAGGCATGGATTAAAATTACAATACTATTTAATTGCCAGTTATCGTCTTTTCAGTTTATTCCAGAATTAACAGATTTCTGATTAAGTTGATTTTTTTGTATGTTTTAAAAAAGTATGTGTATGTATGTAATGCATGTACTCACAAACGTGTGTATGTATCTGCATGCATGTGCTTGCTGGTGTGCATGAATGTGGGTGCTGGTGTGCATGTGTGTGGTGGTCAGAGGACACACGGACACACTCGAGTCAGTTCTAACCACCCACGCTGTGTGAAGCAGGATGTCTTTGGCTAGCTGTTTACTCCAGGCTAGCCGGCTACCAGCTTCTGTCTCCACTTCCTCTATCACTATAGCAGTGCTGGGATTATGAGTTGCAGCATCTGGTTCTACGTGGGTACTGGGCACATGAACTCCTGCCCAGTGCTTTATCCATCCAGCCATTTCCTTAGCCTTCAGTTGCTCCTGTACGAGTTACAGGCCTTTTTGTTAAAGTTGTCTTTTTTTTTTTTTTTTTTTTTTTTTTTTTTTTTTTTTTTTTTTTTTTTTCAAATGCTATCCCGAAAGTTTCCCATCCCCCCCCCCCC
>NC_034595.1:35265643-35304874 GCF_900095145.1 Mus pahari | reverse complement strand
TTTTCTTTATTTACATTTCAAATGCTATCCCGAAAGATTCCCATACCCCTCCCCCCACCTCTGTTCCCCTACCCACCCACTCCCACTACTTGGCCCCGGCCTTGCCTTGTGCTAGGTCATATGGAGTTTGGGAGACCAAGGAGCCTCTATTCCCACTGTTGGCCGATTAGGTCATCTTCTGCTAAAGTTGTCTTAAAACCCATGAGAAACACTGTGTATTCTTACTTATGGGCTTGTAGAACTTTGTAGTTTATATATCAGGTCTTCATGTGAGAGTTCACATTTGGAATTAGCTATTTACAAGTGGGTCCATTATACTCATGAATTTGGCAAATTGTCTTAACATGGAAGGGGTTGAAAGATGGAGATGAAGTTGGAAATAACTTGCAAGAGTCTTAAAATTTTATTTTCCACATTGCTTTTTAAAATTCCAAATGTCCTTGCTCATGGAATTTTTTTTGTTTGTTTTTTTGTCTAGAAAAAAATATTCCCTTATAGTTACCCTTTAATTCTTTTGTTTCCTAGGTAACTAATGCACCAACATGTATAAAGCTGTGTTTAAAAGCTGTAGTAAAATAAACATAACTGAAAGTACTAATAAGTGAGGTCACGGCTTGACTGACGCTAAGGTCCGGGAATCTTAACTTGAAGTCCTGGACCACAGATACTGTTTCTGGGAGACAGCAGGATATAAGAAGGGAGAGGCTGCAGGGGGAAGGGGGAAGGCTTGCTGAGAGAGTGAGGGTTCTAGCAAGAACCACAGACATAGGGACCGAGAGTGAAACAGCCGTGGACACAAGCTAGACAAGGATTCCGGGTGGGCGAGCTCTGGGATGTGGTCCACAAGGCAGATGTTCTAAAGCGACGTGCATGGATGTCCTCTGGAAGGTGTTCTTTGTATTTCGTGGTCAGCTCTTGAAGAGAATGGAGGACACTGGAACAGGACTCGGGCTTTGGTGACAGATGCCACTTTTTAGTTCTTCGGTAGGTGTGCTAATCATAATCAGCTTTTGTTACCATAGACACTACCTGAAGCAATCAACTTAGAAAGGTTTCTTTTGTCTCACAAACAACATGTTCAGTGTTTCCAGCCTGTGATGGGCCAGCCCCACTGCTCTTGGCTCTGTCGTAGGGAGCATGTTGTGGAGGGAATTTGGAGTGCATGGCGGGGCAATACTGCACTACATCATGGTCAGGGAAGGAGACAGGAGGAGGAAGCCAGGGCACTACAGTTCCCTTTAAGGGTGTCTGTCCATCACCTAAAGATCTTTCACTTGGGCCCCACCTCTTAGTTTACCATTCCCAGATAATACACCTTTGGAGACTAACACTTTTAATCCATTGGTCTTTGGGGACATTCCAGATGCAAACTAGTGGACATGCCATGGTATGATACACAGAGAGGCTGAGGGTAAGTTATTTCCTTCTTTAGTTTGCTTAGGTTAAAATGAGTGAGACTTGTGCGTCTCAGTCAGGAAGAGGAGAGGTTAGTGATGTACATCCAGGAAGGTATGGGGGCAGAACGTGAGAAATGCTGTAGAGATGCATTTATTACGGTATTAACCCTTGTAGATTCTTCAGCCTTAGCAGTGTGCCCAGCCTGTTTCATCAGAAGGTATTCATTCATTCTGCAACAGCCTTTTGGGAGTCTGTGAGTGTGGTTGGCATTAGTTAGGTGGTCCAGGAAATGACCAGTGTACACCTGGTTGCTCTTCCTTGGGCTGCTCCTCCCCTCAAACACCTACCTGGGCTCCAAATGGGGCAGGCAGTTGGGAGTTTGGGTCAGCATTTAAGAAACTGGAAGCAGGGGGTTGGAGAGATGGCTCAGTGGTTAAGAGCAAAGTCCTGAGTTCAAATCCCAGCAAACACATGGTGGCTCACAGCCATCTGTAATGAGATTGGATGACCTCTTCTTGTGTGTCTGAAAACAGCTACAGTGTACTTACATATAATAAATAAATAAATCATTAAAAAAAGAAAGAAAGAAACTGGAAGCAGTAGATGCCATGTGAATTGTGGAGGTGCTGCAGCCAGGCAGTGCCCTCATTTCCAGGCAGCATACCTTTTGTGATTTCGTCTGCCCTTGTTGGGTCTCTTGTTTGTTTAGTCTCAAATCCTTGTGATGGTTTCTTTTGATTATCATTCAGCCTGGAAATAAGAGAAGAGAAATCTTCAGGTAGAAGAATTCTGATACCTAGAGAAGAACATGGCTATTAGCTGTGATACTTTGTGGCTCTGGAATTGTTTGATTTTGTATTTATTATCATATACTTATCTTTAAAAACCAGTGTTTTTAAAGGGCACGAGTGACAAAGTCACAGATTTTGGCAAGCGTTGTATCACATCCAGTTTTTTGATAGACTAGTTGCTGAAGTAGTTGTGTTAAGCACTATGGAAAAATGAGAGAAGACTGTTGGCTGGCACTCTCCTCGTCAGATCAGCCTCTTACCATGTCCCGAAATTAGAGAGGAGACATGCTGTTAGGTCTTCATGCAGGCATTTTTCATGGAAGTCCGCTGTTGCAAATCCCAGGGATAAAGTATCTATCTCATTGTCCTCAAGGACAAAGTGTATCATTATCACTTTGATGTGTATTGTATTTAAGGAAATGTATCCTCCTTCATGAAAGCAGGAGTCTGAACTCTCAGGCTAAAGAAATAGAGAGAAACTTTCTAAAAACTTCTTTATTCTTGTTGCATGGATTCAACTTCATTCCCATGTGGGTACAAAGCAGGCTAGTGTCAGTTATTAATAAAGGCTGCTTTGGGGGAATCCCAGCACCATGAAGGAGATTATAGACACCAAGGAGGTAAAATTCCAGAGACTGTTTAGTAGGATGATACTCTCAAATGGCTAAGTCATTGACTGTGGCAAATTTTGAGTGGAGGCTAGTGACAAGAACGTAGGTTCAGGCTGGGCAGTGGAGGCACATGCCTTTAATCCCAGCACTTGGGAGGGAGAGGCAGGTGGATTTCTGAGTTCGAGGCCAGCCTGGTGTACAGAGTGAGTTGTTCACGGACAGTCAGGGCTACACAGAGAAACCCTGTCTTTAAAAACAAAAACAAAAACAAAAACAGACAGACAAACAAACAAACAGTTAAGAACATAGGTTCAGTTTTGTAGGGAATAAAAGTTCTGGAGATTGCACAGTAGTGTGGCTATACTGGGTATGCTGGACTGTGCTTTTTAAGTGGTTATAGTATTTTATTACAATTTTATTTTATTATGCATGATCTTGTTATTTTAAAAAAAAGAATGAAGGATAGATTGATCAAACCATTGACCCTAACCCAGCTCCCCTTTCCTCTTTAATTAATTAATGGATAGCATCCTTATGGGGGGGAGGGGTTGCAATGCTATGTTCACAGGACAACCACAGCTGTCTGTCCCCTGGAACCTTCTACCTTTGTTTGAGGAAGGATCCCTTAATGGGCTGGAGCTTCCCACGTAGGCCAGGCTAGTTGGTGTGAGTGTTCAGGGACCCACCTCTTTCCACCTCCCGCATCATAGTTGCTAGGGTTACCGGTGTGCTTCACAGCATCCTGCTTTTACGTGGTTTCTGGGGATCCAGACTCAGGTCCTCGGGTTCACAAGGCACATGCTTTACTGACTGACCTATCTCTGCAGCCTTTGTCATTTGGATAAGAGGTCTCACTATGTCGTCTGTGCTGGCTTTGAATTCACTATCTAGCTCAGCTGGTCTTGAACTCTCAGCAGTCCTCCTGCCTCAGCTTTCTAATTTCTGTGATTACAAGTGTGTTCCACCACACCCGGTTTCTTTGTATTAGAGGGTGATGTATACAACATTTACCCTTTGCATCAGAGAGTAAACATTCACCAGTACACTTTCCCATAGCCTCTGGGAAAGACCCTTTAGTGTAAGAGGGACAGCAGTCTGAGCTCCGGAAGTGAAGGTAGGCCTCCGGTGTGCACCTCCCCTTCCTGCTTATTTCCCTCCTCCCTGCTGTTCCTGCTTCTTCCTAACTCATTTGTCATTTGCCCACCGCAGTGAATTCCCTGCTTATCCGTATCTCACATCTTTACCACTAGGCTAAACCAAGGTACTTCCCAGTATTTGCCAAGAAGCTGTTTCAAAATCAGGTAATTCTTTCAGAGACAAATTAGGCATTGCAAAAATAGCATCACACTAATGAGATATTAAAGAGCAGCTCACTGCACTCATACTTAAATAAATAGGATGGGCAGAAATGGCAATAAAGCAGAACTAATTTACAGGAACTTAGACTAGACTAAGTTGCCCACTGCTGCTGCTGCTTCTTCCTTCTTCCTCTTCCTCTTCTTCTTCTTCCTCTTCCTCCTGCTCTTTCTATGTAGCCCCAGCTGCCCTGGAACTCACTATGAGACCAGGTTGACTGGAAACTCACATGCATTCTTGCCTTTGTTGCCCAAGTGCTCAGACAACATGCTGTGTACTAACCATACCGTTTAGTTCGGAAAGATAATTTTTGCCTCATTCCTTTCCGTGTATAATTCAATGACATTTTTATCCTTTTTTGCATTCGAATTTTTGACTTTTCTGGCTTTTGCAGCAGCTGCTGATACCTACTAAGCAAATATTACTAGATTTTGACTAATCTATGTGTGAGGGATTATTAAAACAGGTCCTTTCTCTGCAGATCATATTGGGGGGTGGTGCAAAACCTCAGAGAGGAGCCTGGGGCACACTGTGGCGAGGAAGGGAAAGAAGTTTTGTTTTGTTTTGTTTTGTTTTGTTTTGTTTTGTTTTGTTTTGTTTTGTGAGACCGTGTAGCCCTGGCTGGCCTGGAGCTTGCTCTGTAGACCAGGCTGTTTTCAAACTCAGAGAGATCTGCCTGCCTCTGCCTTTAGAGTGCTGGGACGAAAGGTGTGCTCCCCACATCTGCTGGGGGACAGGATTTCTGAGACAGTGCACTCGCCTTTGTTCTTAGGATAGAATCCACCCCCTCTGACACTATAGTCTCTGACTTTGGCCTGGTTTCTGTCATTTCTCTCACTTTCTGTCTTGCTTGCTGCATGTGTAGCATAGAATTCCTCCTCCCTGCAACCTAGATATGAGTCACCTCACTGTATAATAGTTAGGAAGCAGCTTCCGTCACAATGATCATCAGAGTTAGGCCTCCATGCCTGTGACCTTTGCCCTCCCAATCCCTCATGTAGTTAATGCCTACTGTGGGCACTTGTTTGTTGGTCAATCTCTCCTCAAGACTGCCCCAGGAAATAGATTGCTGCGCTCCCATTTTACAGATAAGGAAGTTGAGGCCCAGCTATGTTATAAACAGAGTTGGTGTTGTTAGAAAATGATGCCCCTGGGCTGGAGAGATGGCTCAGTGGTTAAGAGCACCGACTGCTCTTCTGAAGGTCCTGAGTTCAAATCCCAGCAACCACATGGCGGTTCACAACCATCCGTAATGAGATCTGACATCCTCTCCTGGTGCATCTGAAGACAGCTACAGTGTACTTAGATATAATATATATATATAAAATGATGCCCCAGAACGTGTGCCTGTAGCCTTAGTACTTAGGAAGCCAAGGCAGGTGGATCAGCATCAGTTCTAGGCTGGTCTGGGTTACATAGTGAGTTTTAGACCAGGACTCCAGTTAGAAAGAATGAAAAGAAGGAAGATAAAAGGAAATGGGAGAAGGCCTAAGAGACATGGGTTCTAAGCTCCGTTAGTGGTCAGCATGGCAAAGCACCATATTTTGGGATGTCATTTTCTTTTTCTGTTTCCTTTCGGAAGAACAAGGAGGAACCTTCTTTGAAGGGCTCCTGTCTGATAAGGGAGATTATTCCAGAGAGAGTGCAGTACTGGGTGCTCCCTCCCCTCCCCCCCACTTAGGAAGAGGAGCAGAGGACAGAAGACTCGAGTGGACACCAACTGCCTTGGCCGCCAGAAGGACTTTTCAGGGAAATGAAGTCCAGAGTTTTACGGATAGGATTAAAGTACTCAGAGGCTCGGGCAGGAGAATTGGGCCTTGAGGTGCAGGTCAGCCTGGGCTGTGGTGTGAGACCCTGTTTCAAAGAGCAAACTCCAGAAGATACAAAATTATTGGTTGTCTCTGGCTCCACTTCCCTCTCTCCTGCATAGGCTTATCTGCATTTCAATGTTAATGAGGGTAATTTGACACCCATGGTTCAGCCTTGCCATGCCTGTGTGTGCAATGCACATGTGTGCCTCTTTCCTACCCACCTGTGTGTGCAATGCACATGTGTGCCTCTTTCCCATCCACCTGTTTCTTACAGGTTCAGAGCATTGGCCTTATAGAGGATGGGGAGCTTCTTTGCCCCAGCATTGAGAAGCAGCAAGTGGGGGGGAGGGGATGTCAACTGGTCTCTAGCCCTGCTTTTACTATCAGCTCCTGGGGCAGGGAGCTAATAGTAAAAGTTACAAAACTCCCATGTCTTTTCCTTTTTCTCTTCAGTTCGTCAGCCAAGGTGGATCTCAAGAGCGGCCTGGAGGAATGTGCAGAGGCACTGAACTTATTTCTGAGTAACAAATTTAAAGATGCCTTAGAGTTGCTCCGTCCATGGTAATTAACTCCATTTCTCAGTCAATATTGTATGTGCTTTTCTGATGTCGTGTTTGTATGTTACCGTGTCTGTGCCTGCCTCGGTGTGTATAAGCCAGTTTGAGGGAGACCCATCCCATCAATCAGCTTTAAAGAAGTGTCGTTTCATATTTAGTCAGGAGACATTTTCCGATGCTCACGCTCTAGCCTCCACATTTGCTCGAGCGTCGGCTCAGTGGTTTTGGAGTATCACACTGACCAGTGTTTCCTTTGAAGCCAGCAGGGGAATAACCAGAGACGTGTAATCCCAGGGCTCAGATCAAATCTCAGAGAATAGGAATATGATGAAGGCTCGCTACTGTTGTCATGGAAGTTACTAACCCTGGGCTTTCAGGCTTGGCAGCACCTCGTCTACCCCCATCCACCCGGCCTGCTCGCTGGCCCCAGCCGGGCATGTGATGGACTTTGCAGAGAGGGGTAGTCTCCAGACTCAGCTGCTAGGGGGAAGAAGCTGCTAGCCTCTTTGATGCTGAACTTGGGGACATGATCCCTTACATCAAGTGGCCTGCTGTGCCCCTCAGACTTGCCTGTTGTCTACTGGAATCCTGCTTCCTTCAACATCTTCGATCTGCCTGGCTTTGCCGCTCTTTAGCTCTCGATTCTGATTCAGTGTCTCTGTGTCCGTTATTCTTTTTTTAAACAGTCCCCTTTCACCTCTACCATGTGCTTGTAGAAAAGCATAAAAATAGATCATTGGTTTCATCGTCTCTGATCTTTATGCACAGTTCATTGTTAAAATTCCTTTTTCACCCCACTTGTGTGTGAGGTTTGAACTGCCACTGATAACTGGGGTGGGCGGGCAGTGCCTTCATTCAGGACAAAGGCTCTTTAGACTCTGTGTGAGGGGAATGAAAGGAATAAGGTTGCCTCAGGATGTAGAAACATAGATGGTCAGGTAAGAGGCTTTGAGAGGAGCTAGCACGCTCAGGCAGTGACCAGAGCCTGGTAACCCCACTGTTAAGAGCTTTCCTCAGATCCTAAGGGTTACTCTCTCAGGTCCCTGTGTCCCTGACCTAATTTAGTGCAAAAATCTTGCTTCCTCTTGGCTTTGACTGGAGAGGAGAGAACAGTTTTTCTCCATATCACATTAAAATTTTGCCTTGCCTTGCCTTACCTTGCCTTTCCTCGCCCCCCTCCCTTAGGTTTTTCTCCCCCCCCCCCCTTTTTTTTTTTGAGATGCGGTTCTTGTAGCTCATGCTGGCCTTAAACTCACAGAAGAGAGTTCCTGAGCTCCTGTTTCTGCTTCTCAGGATGCTAAGATCAGTTGTGTGTCACCAAGCCTCACTCTTTTCAGATTTTAAGATGGTGCACTGCCCCCTATTCAACTGGGAAAAAAAATAGCTTTGCTTTTAAACTTTTTCTAGGAAACAAGTCCAGAGGGTGCCCCCTTGTGCTGAATTGGGGAAAGGCATGTTGTCCCCAGCACTTTATTCTACTGTGTGGGTTTCAATTGGTACTTGGGGTTCTAAAGTAGGCTTTTTGGAGCTTGTATCATTTCAGTAACTATGGAGGAGAAGTGGAGGTATACACGGTGAGGATTAGGTATTGTTGGTATCAGAAAAACCCTGGGCTTTCGTGTCTTCCCTTTTCGTTGCACTGAGATGGTCTCACGGGCTGTGTTCTTTCCAGGGCCAAGGAGAGCATGTACCACGCCTTGGGCTACAGCACCATTGTGGTGTTGCAAGCTGTCATGACCTTTGAGCAACAGGACATCCAGAATGGCATCTCTGCCATGAAGGACGCTTTACAAACCTGCCAAAAGTATGACTGAGTAATTTATATCTGAGCTAAGACAATCATGCCTTCCCGCCAGAGCGTCAAGTGAATGCGGGTCGCTGAAGTAAGGAGTTCGTTTGAGGTTGGCCTGAACTATGGAGCAGGACTTGAGTTTTAAAGGGTCTTGGCCAATTCCGTTCTGTGCAGTGGAATTATAATATGGCTCCCACTTAGCACCTGTGCCCTCTGCTGGATGCATGGGGCCTGAGCTATGGTAAAAGTCTGAGGGAGGCCTCAGAGGGCTAGCAGGGAGCATCTTTCTAGTTATTTTGTGGTAGGTCGGTTAAGAACTGGGTACCATGTCAAGTCAAAGTGTACTTGTTCTATGTGGGAGAAATTGCACACTCAGAAGGGAATTTTTATTTGCCTAAGGATGCCTTTGGACACTCTTAGTTTGTCGGAATGAGAGTGTCAGTGTTCAGCTTTACTCAGCATGTAGAGGGCCATCGTGAAAGCTAGTATTTGTATTGGTGAATTTTAAAGTGGCTAAGATGAATCTTCATGTGATTTTGTTATAATCTCAAATGAAGAGCATTTTCCTGACTGCACTTTAAGTCCACTCTTCACCCGTGGAGGCACTTACCACAGGCATTCTGTTTTTAATCCAGAAAGAAGGGGAGGTTTGTATGTAGTGGGTCTGTGGCTCCTCTACACCATGCTTAGTAGGCTGAGCGTTCGTGGTTGGTGGTTCAGGACTAGGCATTGTATGCAGAGAAGGGAGGCCTGGCCTTGCAGAGGGGCCAGGAATTTTCTTGTGACATCTTGCTGTGATTGAAATGAACACCAGTGACAGTGAGCTTCGTCTGATGCTTGTCTCCGCCCTTGTCTTCAATGCAGATACAGGAAGAAATGCACAGTTGTTGAGTCTTTCTCAAGTCTCCTCTCCCGAGGGTCACTGGAACAACTGAGTGAAGGTAAGCGCCCGCTGAGGCTCGGTCTCTCTCTCTTCTAGAGGCTAAGAACCCCTGAACCATCACTGAAGCGTAGAGAATGAAGGAAGTGGTCTTTTCTCTTCCTAGCTCACCCTGGTCACTGGTTGACTTTGAAGCTGTGTACATATCTGTGTAAACAGAAATGTGTATAAGGGATGTGTGCAGTTTATTTTTTATTTTTCACTTGCTCTTTGTTTGTTTGTTTGTTTGTTTGTTTTGCAAGCATTGTGCTACAATGTGATCTTGCCCCACACCAGTGTCTGTAAATGCGTTTTCTCTGTTTGGAGCTGTGTAGTTTTGAAATGAGATGGTACCTGGTACAGCATCGTGATTTTTCTTTCCTCACTGAAGGACAGCTCTATGGTTTTAATTTTTTTTCCCTGTTAGCAAATGTTGTTGTCCTAAAATCCTTGTACATATATATTTCTGTGTATTCTTCATGAGACAGTTTTCTAAAAGTAGAATAACTGGAACTAAGGGTTTATAATTTTACAATATTGATAGATATTGGCATTTTTCCCCCCTCAAACTATATTCAATTATCGTTGGAGGGTTTCATTTTCTACAGACTATTAATGTTTTTCCAAGGTGAAAGTACTGTTTTGTTTTTCAGACAGGGTTTTCCTATGGACTCCGCCCTGATCTGAATTCACTCTGTAGACCAGGCTGATCTTGAACTCACAGAGATCCACCTGCCTCTGTCTCCCAAGTGCTGAGATTAAAGGTGTGTCTGGATAAAGTTTATACCTTGAAGTGACAGTGCTCGTCTACATAGCTGATGAAGATGTTTGGCTTGTGGGCTTTATGAATCGTCAGGAGTCCAGGAAAGCACTCGGTCAGGTAGCTGGGAGAAACATCATCGCCCGTTGCTCCATATCCCCTCTAAGATGAGGGGAAAGTTGCCTTAATCAGCCCTCAGCAGAAGGTGCTTCATCACCGGGGCATCCGGGGCTCTGTAGACGCGGTGCTGTCTCTGTGGAGCTCGTGTCCCATTGTCACTTCCAAGCCCGGGCTTCGGAAGAGATGATTAGTGCGAACCCTGGAGTGGCTGCGGTTTGGGAAAGCGAGCACAGCTCTGGGGATGGCCGTCAGGGCAGGGCAGTCCTGACGTCAAGTGGACGCTGTACACACCTGGAGAGAGATTTACCATGGGGCTCCGTTTGTTCTGTAGGAGTGTTGTCAGCTTGTTAGGGACACTGGAGAAGTTAGTGATGTGAGCTTTGAGTGTTGATCACAGGAGAGGACTGGGACATGTCCCTTGTCTTTAGAACTTACTGGAAAGGAGTGTTGACTCAACCATGGCAGAAACTGTGATGGTATTTTGTTGGTTACTGTCGGCAGTTGAAACCCATCTCCTTTTTCATCAGAAGCTGGTCTCCGAGCATCCCTAAGAACAAGAGCTGGCACTAGTAGGCCTACAGTGTTCCAGAGACAATCCATGAGATTGAACTGGCCCCAGTGTGACTCTCGCATTGCCTTTTCCTTCCTGGGAACCCCATGTGGCTTCTTCCCTGGTCCATTGACGCCTGCTCCCCTTTTCCTTTGTGGTGTGAAGGTGACACTGGAGAGTTTTAAACCTTAGTTTTAAGAGGAATGACATGGTATTTTTGGTGTGAGTATAAATAATTCTAAAACATATTAATGTTCTATTTTTTGAAGTGTGCCAGGCATTGGTGCATTCCTTAGGACTAACTCCCCCCTCCCCCATGTGTTTAACTGATGTTCACAGAGAGAAAGGCCAAGGTGATCTAGCTGTCAGAACAGCATGGGAGCTGGTCTGCTTTCCCTAAACAACTGCTCTTCCCACTGTCCCCATCCTCTCCCGTGGGGGGCCAGGCTTCCATGGCTGATGGAAACATTAAATGATCACGTGTGGAAAGTCAGTGACGCTGTGCTCCAGTTTTCCCTTGTTGCCTTTGAACAGCAAGTTAGGAAATCTGGACTTTCCACTAAATATTGAAAAATTAACCGGCCCATGTCTGTAGCTTATTCTGAACTATAAATATCTTTAGACTAGTACAAAAAAGGATGTTTAGCTAGCTTTTTGAGTGCACCATGAATTTTTTCATGGACCAAGGAATTTACAATTAGGGTGCTGGTGAAGAAATTACTCACCGTAAACCAGTCATGGTGAAGGAATAAAGTGAAATACATTAAGTTCTATCATATCCAGTGCTTTTCCTGTGAGGGTAACCTGAGCAGACTTTGAGTTTGAAAGGCGTTTTAGTTTGCTTTCTATTGGTGTGATATACACCATGACCAAAAACAACTTGGGGAGGATGCATTACAGTCCATTATCAGGGGAAGCTGAGGCCGGAGCCTGGACGCAGGAACTAAAACAGGCTTGCCTACTTCCTCATACCACCCAGGACCACCTGCCGGGCCAATCGTCCATCAAGAAAACGCCCCGCAGACTGGCCTATACAGTCAGATGGAGCTTAGTGTCTCCAGTGAGTTTCTTCTCTCGAAATAACTAATTTATGATAGGTTGGCAAAAACCAAACCGAACAACAGGGCACGGCAGAACACTGTCGCTTTAGTATAAGATTTGTTTTCCTGTTGGTAATTTTTGTTTGCATGGTCCAGTTTCTAGCTGTGTTCAGGAATGAGTATCTACGTGGAGTTTTTCATGGACCTGGTGTGGAACACACTTGCTTCTTTCCTCCCATGACTGGTGGCTGGTGCTGAACAGCTTCATGATTTCAGCGATGTGATGCTTTAGTGATGTGTAAAGCTTAGGATATGGGAAGAGAGTTTGTAGGGAGAATACTCACACGGGAATTACAGAATCCAAACTCTCCCTGCTTTGTCTCATATCCTTGTATTACTGGATACCAAAGTCTGTCTGTCTTTGGTCACTAGCCCTTCTGCTCAGGCCTTCCTGAGGACCTGCTGTTTAGCCTGCATTCGGCACTGCCCCTGTGTCAGCCCGCTGCCCTCTCCTCCCCTCCCCTCAGGTACCTCATGCTATAGCCAGAGGAGCCCCATTGCCCTTTTGGGAGGGCGTCTGCACTTTCTTGTATATCTTCTGGTCCTCAACCAGGGCTGACCTTTCCCTTTCCCCCTCTCCTGCCCCAGGCCAGTCACCTGTTCTCAAGGTGGCATTTGTCATTGATAACCCCAGAGGGTTGTCACTTCATAGCAGTTACCTAGTGTAGCTGTCCAGCGGCCATGGATGAACTGGGTTTACCTGAAAGGGGGGCTGGAAATGAAAAGGACAGGTACGAGAGAAGGGCAAAGCCAAGTCAAAGGTTCTGATCTAGGCTCAAAGTTTAATTCTGCAGCTCCAGCTTATGAAGGAAAACCACCAAACCCACCCTGTCTCAGCTGGATTATGTTGCAAAGCATGCTCAGCGGGCAGTCCATCCCTCTAAGATCCTGTGGAAATTGCAGGTGCATGGAGGAGGACCACTCTCCCTAGGTTGCAAAGCCCATGTGGCAAGATCTGCTTAACCTGCTCCAGGCTGGGGGAAGGGTACAGCCTAGGAAGAGGCTCGTCAGGTGGTGAAAATAATCTGCTAGTTGGAATTCCTGTGAAGGTACACCCTGAGGGAAGGTGTCCTGGAGACTGGATTGTGACTGGTGGCCGTGCCAGGATGCATACAGGCGAGTCCTGGTGGTGTCCTCTACCCCATCTCCCAGCCTGTTTCTGAGGAACTTAGCTGCATAGTACTTCTCACAAATTGAACATTTAAGTTGAGTCAGTATGAGAGAGCCCTCGGGTCATGTGTGTGCAAATGAAGGAAAACCTACATCTTATCTAATTTGGCCAGCAGTGTTCCAGGGATGCAGATTGCCTCCTGTTGCCTCACCACGGGAATTCAAAAGCCCGTGCCTTCTGAACCCTAACCAAGAAGCACAGACACGGGCCAAAAACAATAATGGTGAAAGTTGCCAGCATTCATCAAGGCTGTCTGTGTGTGCGTGTACGCGTGTAAGTGTCTGATAAGCGCTACAGGCAATACTCATTTGCTCCATGCTTGCAAAGTAGGAACATTATTACTGGACCATATAAACGAGATCAGCAGAGAGGAAAGGCAGGCCCCAGCAGCACCCCGTACTAGCCATGAAGCAGAATCTTTCCTCCAAGCTCATTTGCTTAAATAACACACCAGTTTGCACAGACAGTACCGTGTCCTGGTGGTGTCCTCTACCCCATGGAGAAAGGAATTTGATGGTTTTGTTCATGTAGAAACATAAAATTCTCTCTCTCTGATCTCCGCAAATACAGCAGACTGTCCGGGACGCCAGGACATGCTGGGTGGTGCATACATCACTGGGCTGGGCTGGGCTGGCTCTGGTAATTCCTTTTTGTGAGCACCCTGTGCTTGGGTTTAGGTTGGCCTTCTGTGGTTTCTAAGGAGCCCTGACTTGCACACACAGCTCTCATTTTTCTACATCTCTAGGGAGGGGCTGCATTCTCTCTGATCATTATCATGATGACTTTTTCAGTCTGTATAGCTGCTAGATGTTTATGTTACTTTTTTTTTTTTTTAAGGTAAGTTTTCTTCTCTCAATAGGGCTTTAAATTTTGTTTCCTCAGTCACATATGGTGATTCATGCCTATAGTACCAAGAGGCTGAGGCAGGAGGATTGCCATGAGTTGAAGGACAGTCTGGACTACAACTAGAACTGCTTGGGCTCCAAGTGAGACCCTGTTCAGACAAACAGTTGGTTTCCTCCTTGTCTCAAGCCTCTCTCTGCTGGTAATGTCAGATGGAGCTGAAGATGAATTCCTTAACAGTTCACACCATCCAGGATTATCCGAACAAGTCATCCTGCTTCTCTGGAAGCATGGACGCAATCTTGGCTTTTGTGTCTCTCTTGGGCTTTTCTATCTTCCACGATTTTCAGGATGTTTTAGAACAATGCTATGTCTTAATGTAATTGTATTTGTTTTTAATAGAGGAGATGCATGCTGAAATCTGTTATGCCGAGTGTCTCCTACAGAAAGCAGCACTCACATTTGTGCAGGTAATAAACGTCTGGCTGAATGCTGGGGTTGGGCAGGTCAATGTTGCTCATCCCGTGTTAGCGCTGAAGCTGAGTGGTAATACAAGACATTTGTGTCCGCGCCCCCCCCCCCCCAAGGACTGCCTGAAGGAAGGCTCCGGAGAGCTGTGTTCTTACTCAGGTCTACTTGGTGTCTGTTTCAAATGGCTTTTAGGACTCTTCTTAGTGTGACAGCAAAGAGGACTCCAGTTTGCACATGTGTGCTGCAGGCAAGAGTTCCCCGGCTGAGGAGGCCTCTTTAGCCTCTGCCAATTCCTCACTGTATCACGGCTCCTGCGATGATCAGGTGTGCATGCCTATCTAGTTCTTCCAAGGACCCTTCACATTTTACCCACCCCCACCCCTTTAATCCTCCCTCCCCTTTCTTACTTTGGTTCCCAGACAGGGTCTCACTATGTAGCCCAGGCTGGACTAGAACTTGTGAAGGTCACCTGTCCCTGCCCCCCCCCAAGTGCTGGCCACTACCAGGCAAGAACAGTTTTTAGAAGTCAAGGAGTCATTATGAGGCCCTATATTTCATGCTTTGCCTATGTGTGTGCTCCAGTGCTGTTAGAAGCATGGGTTTTACATTATGACCTGATGATGGCTCTGTCCCAATGAGGGCGGGAGGAGAGATGATAAAGCAAGCAGAAAACAGTCTCAGAGTCTTAAATGTAGTTTTGAAAGTTATTTCTCTGTTGTTGTTTTTTGTTTGTTTGCTTGTTTTTGAGGTGGTAATAGTGGTGGTATTTTTTTCCCCCCTGCAAGTTGACATGTTAGCTAAGATTCCAGTTCAGTAAAACTGAATCGGGTAGTGTCCTGTTCCCTGAAGCCCTGTACGTCACCCAGGCGGGTTGACAGCATTTTAGCCATGTCAGTAACATCACATTGAACCATGGAGGCTCCTACTTTTCTCCCTATGTGTTTTCCAAGTGGGGATTTGACATTTTTTTAGGTTTACAACTTTGTTTTATAACTGAGGATTTGAACTCCAACATCTTAGTGTCCTCTGCTCCTCCCTCATGGCTGCCTGTGGTTACTTCTGTGTATCTGTGCTTTGGCAGGGTAAGGATCTGCAGGTCCACCCCTTTCTCCGTGCTCCCATCACCGTTGCTCCTGCAGAGGTACTCATAAGCCCCGCCCCTTCCCTCCGTGCTCCTACCACTCCTGCCGTGGTGCTGCAGTCCTCCGCTGCTGAAGGATTGGTTGTACAGCGGCTGAGTGACTGCCCCTGGTTTCTTTATACTTTCCGTTCATTCCGCATTCTGTGATTGGTTCTCACTCAGAAAGGAGCTTCTGCCTTGTTATGTTCTGCTTCTGCATTTCATGGCTTTCTTGACTCTGTCAGGGTTCTGTATCAGAGTATCACAGAGTGGAAAAGGTTTCCAGGGTTGTCCTCAGGTGCTGCTGATCCTCGCTCACCACAGGGGTCAGAGTGGCTCCCCTCCCGCTCGCTGGCTGGCGCTGGCGCGCTGGGCTCCTTTCTCTTCTGTGGTGGTTGCTGTGTTCGCGCTCATCTCTGCACTCGCAGATGGCCCAGCCTGGTCTTTGATGCTTCCTGGTGCGTCCAGTTGAGGTTTCCTTTGCATATAAACTTCAGGACCGCTTTGCCTTCCTTCCCCGAGTCTGTCCTTGGGTTTTCTTGGTTTTCTGGTTGACTCCATGCTCCACTTTGTGTTTCCTTGACACCCAACGCGTGCGTCTATCATAGTACATGTCCCCATCGTGGCCCGGCCTCCATCATGGCACGGGCCTAGTCGCTCAGCACATTATGTTGCTTTTGCATTCAGGTGCCCATCACAAAATAAGCATTTGGTCAGTGTTTACTGAATCATGGAATGGAATAATCATTACTTGATTTTTAATCCAGCCCAAGAAATTTCTTTTTGGCCTATATACGAACTTATGTAAATATAAATAAGATTTTATATCTATATATTAATTTATATTTATATTTATTAATATTTTAAATATTTGAAATTTAAAATTTCTTAATATCTTAAAATTTTAATTTATTAATATTTTAAATATGTAAAATAAAAATTCTTAGTATCTTAAAAATAATTCCTAAATAAGAATATAAACACTTAAGTTGTATAGTGAATTTTGTATTTACAGACTTGTATAAAAATAGGCATGTTAAATATTTAAGTAGTTAATGAGACTAGTAAACTAAAAATAGGTTTTTTGTTTTTGTTTTTTGGCTTCAAAAATGTCTGAGATCTTTAGGAGTGTAAGAGTGTGGGCCTGTCTCTATTCAGCACCATTTACAGAATGTCTTTCAGTTGGTTATTTGGTATATTTATTAGGAGACTCTCAGAGTATGATCCTAAAAATGCCGTTCATCTAGGCCGACTGCCTCGATTTCATGAGGGCTAGCCCTCAAGCACAGAGAGATAAAATAGTCCTCTCCCCCAAATTGTATATTAATGACAGCCACTTCAGAATTTAGATCAGTGAATTTTTTTTGGGGGGGGGTCCAAAAAATTTATACAAGTGAAATTTACAGTGTTGGAGAGATGGCTCAGGTGTTAAGAATATTAACTGCTCTTCCAGAGGTCCTGAGTTTAATTCCCAGCAACCACACAGTGGCTTACAACTATCTGTAATGGGATCTGATGCCCTCTTCTGGTGTGCCTGAAGAGAGCTACAGAAAGACAGCTCATACAAATAAAATAAATCTATTTTTTTTTTTTTTAAAGAAATTTACAATGTAAAGTAGACTTCTTGTCCACTTGAAAGAAGAACTATTATTCATTGGGTGTGGTGGATGTGAAGGCTTGTCCTTAGAACACACTTGTGTAGCCAAGTGTTCTGGGTCCCACCGAGCCCGGAAGAGTATTTCTCTGGATGATGGTGTCTATTGAAGTGGCATTTGGCCCCAAATATTTGAGGATTAATTATGTCCTTAGAAATACAAGGTAATAGAAGCTTTTTAAAAATGTGTTTTCACTGACTTCAGGCTTATAAGAAAATTACAAAATGACTTATTGCAAATGCAAAGCAAGAATCATATATCAAATGCTGTCAAAATACAGTTTCTGGGGCTAGGGAGCGAGCTTAGTGATAGAGTGTTCCTTTACCTAGCATGCTCTAGGTTCTATTCACAGCAGCAAGCGCTCACACACACACACACACACACACTGTTAAACTTTCCCCCTAACTGCTCTAATTATTTAATTGTATTATTTTCAGGATGAAAATATGATCAACTTCATCAAAGGTGGACTCAAAATTAGAACAAGTTACCAAATATATAAGTAAGTTATAAAGTAAAATGTGACTGAAATCAAAACTAAATTAAATATTTTTGAAGATGGGCTCTTAGCCAGGCTACCCTGGAACTCTTGATTTTTCTGCCTCAGATTCCTAAGTGTTGGGATTATTATTACTACCCCACTAAGATTGGATTTTAAAGAGATTCTCTCCTAAGAATATTTGTATATTTTTTTATTTATATCACCATTTATATATTGTGTTCTTGAGCACAGGCTTGGCTTTACATCTCTCATTCTCCTGCCTCAGACTTTGGAGTGCTGGGATTACAAACACATGCCACTACATTTGGCTTGCTCTAATAAAAACTTTCAAAAACATCTACTATAATTTTATGCCTCTAGTTTTTGTGGTTAATGTAGTGATTATAATGTCCTTCTTGGCTTATTATCATTAACTTAGAGTTAATACAGTACTGCTGTGTGCAAAATGTAAGAGCTTTGTAAAAACATAGTTTCATTTGCCACCAGTTGGCCTTTTCTCTAGCTTCCTTTCTATTGCTGTGATAAAATACTCTGACCAAAAGCACCTTAGGGGAGGAAAGGGCTTACTTGGCTCACATTCAAGGCCACAGTCCTTCACTGAGGGCAGTGAGAACAGGAACTCAAGCAAGAGCTTGAAGCAGAAACAGTGAAGAAATAATGCTTGCTGGCTTATATGTGGGCTCATTTTTGCTTGCTTACACAGCCTAGGACCTTCCTAGGGAATGATGCTGCCCACAGTGGGCTGTGTCTTCCTGCAGCAATTAGTAATCAAGACAATCTCCCACAGAATTGCTCTCAGGCCAATCTGTTCTTTTTTTTTTTTTTTTTTAGATTTATTTATTATTTCTTCAGTACATTGTAGCTGACTTCAGATACTCCATAGGGGGCATCAGATCTCATTAGGGATGGTTGTGAGCCGCCATGTGGTTGCTGGGATTTGAACTCCGGACCTTCGGAAGAGCAATCAGTGTGCTTAACTGCTGAGCCATCTCTCCAGCCCCCAATCTGTTCTTGATAATCCCTCAGTTGAGACTCCCTTCTCAGGTGACTCTAAGCTGTGTCAAGAAGACCATTTATAGGACAGCTTTTTTTTTTTTTTAAACTATTCTTAGGGTGTGTTCTGTATGTGTTATCATTAAGCATCATCTTTTTGTTTTAAGTACCTTTGTCTTACTCTGTTCTGCTTACCAAATATTTGCCATTGTTTCTGTTCACTTTTAGGCTGATGAACTCCCTTTAGTATTTCTCATAGTATCAACTTTCAGCATTTTTCTTCTGTCCTCGTTGTTTTGAAAACCAGTTTATTTTGGCTTTTACCTTCAAGGATATTTGTGCTACACAGAGTATTCAGAATTGTTAGGGTGTTTCTTTTTTCATCCCTTTAAAACCAGCACTTCATCTCATCAGTTCTTGTATTGTTTAGGACCTCAGCTGTTTGTGTAATTGTTTCATATATTTAATATATCATTTTTCTCATTTCCTTGAAGAGCATGTTGTGTCTTTGAGTTTGAGCAGTTTAATGTGGATGTAGACTTTTCTTGCCATAATTTCCATAAGTTTGTTTCTCCTTCATTGTTTCTCACTCATTTCTTGCGAACTTCCAATTACACACTGGTCAGCCTCATTGTGTTCAGTAAGTTACATTTTATATTAGATCCAACACGTGGGTCATCTTGGAGTCAGTTTCTATTTATTGCTTTTTCTGTTGACTGTATGTCATGTTCTCATGTGGAATAATTTTAAAATCATATCCTAGATACTTATGCATTTGTAGAGACGCTGGGTTCTGTCGTCCTTGCTCTGAAGCATGCCAGGCTTTGCTCTGGGAAGCATTTCATTGGCTCAGGCTCAGGCTCCAGATTCTTCCTGTTGCTGGGACATTGCTCCTGCTGCCTCCTGGACCGCACACCCCGACCCCCATCACATAGCTCTTGGATTAGCCAAGACTGCCGTGGTTTTTGAGAATAGACTTTGGTTTTCCCATTAGTGTAGTTCTCTCATTTGTGGAAATGTCCTTATATATACCCAGTCTCTCTCTCTGTCTCGGATTCTGTCTTTTAACCCAGGGAGACTATATGGCTTACTTACTCCTATAGGGAGTGGGGCATGCTTTCAGGCCCATAGATGTGTAGATAGATATAAAGTTAATTCATGAGCTGTTTCCTGCTTTCAGAAGGGGCCTACTCCCCCAGAACCTTCAGTTTCCAAGCCTGCAAAAATGTTTTAAATATTTTTTTTTTGTGTATATTTTTCAGGGTTTATAATTGTTACATGTGGGAAAGCAAACTGAACCTAAGCTTCCTAGCATCACTGGGAGCACATCCCACCACCAGAAGCAGAGCCCGATTAGTATTTTAAGAAGCGCTTTTACCAATATTCATTATGTGAACCTGGAGTCCATAAAAAAATAATCCTGTAAGAGGGAGTAGAGTTGGGAAACTCGTTATGATGTCTTTAGATTTCCTTTCAAAATACTTTTTAGAAGATTAAAGAGTTGATTGCTTTTCTAATCATCAGAACGTTAAAAAGCTAATTTAAATAGTCCTGTGGTGGGTAGCAAAGACACCTGCATCAGTGCAGTGGCGGGGCTTTGAGAGAGGCCTTGGTGTGTGTGTGTGTGTGTGTGTGTGTGTATGTGTATGTGTGTTTGCATGTACTTTCTACACATAGATGTTTCGTTAGAAGTCCATACTATACTAAAATCCTTTCAAAATAGTGGAGAAAGAAAAATATTTTAAGTAAAGTTTTTTTGAAAATTGTTATAAGGTAAAACCACCATTAATTCAAAAATAAATTTCAATTATGATTTAGTATTTTAAAATTTTTTTCTCCAGAGACAGAGGCAGGCAGATCTTTGAGTTCAAGGGTAGCCTAGTCTATAGAGTAAGTTCTAGGACTACACAGGGAAACCTTGTCTCAAAAACAACAAAACAAAATGGACATAGGGAAATATTCTGTGTTGTTAGAATTAAAAGCTTGGGGCTGGAGACATAGGCCAGAGGTTAAGAGTATTTACTGATTTGTCACAGGATCACAGTTTGTGTCTCAGCACTTACACTGACTGGCTTGCAAATCCATGTAGTTTCATCTGTATGCAATCAGAGGCTCCACACAAACACACACACACATACACACACACCACACACGAGCACACACATACACACACAAAAAGCACACACATGCTAAAATCTTAAAAAGTTAAGCTCTTAAACATAACGCTCTATTTTGAAACAATTTGTTATTATTATAAATAATTTTCATATATCTTTTATTCGGACTTATAGATATAAGCATCCTACAAAATAAAAAGCTCAATTATAGTTTAAAATCAGCTTTTAAACTTCATTAAAAAAATTTCATTCGGCGGTCTGGAATGACTCAGTGGTTAAAAGTGCATATTGCTCTTTCAGTGGACCCAAGTTCAGCTCCTAGCACCCATATTAGGTGGTTCACAGTCCATAACATCCGATCCAAGGGATCCCATGTCTCCGGCTTCCCCAGGAATCTATGCACACAGTAATACACCCATGTGCAGACAAACACTACAGGCAATTAATTTTTAAAACCATTTCTTCTTTTGGGATATTTGTCATTATAAATAATTTTCATAGATCGTTCATTTAAATTCAAAAATACATACTACATAACCACAGCTCAGTTATTAAAATGGCATCTGCTGCCTTGACAGCATCCAACTGTCCCTGTACCCACAGTGCTCCTTTTTCAAGGGTCAAACCTGGGATTCACATTTAGTTGTTATATCCCCTGAATATCTGTTTTGAGACGGGCCTCACTCTGCAGCCCACTAGCCTTGAACTTACTCCATAGCCCAGGCTGACTTCAAATACCTGGAAATCCCCATCTTCAGCTTCCTGAGTGCTAGGGTTACAAGCATGTGCCACTGTGCTCAGGGCAGATGACAGCATGGCATAGTCACAAGTTGGAAGGAGTCTGAAGCAAATTAGTTCCTCTGGTCAGTTAACACTTCCTCCTGTAAACCAGGTGAGCTCTGAGCTGGCTAGACTGGGCTGCAATGCATCGTAAGGGGAACATAGCTGCATTACTTGGGATAGAAGACACCTGGTGATACCTTGTTATTTTGTTGGGTTGTTCTTGGGGCACTGGGGATGGAACCCAGGGCCCTGTGGATGCTGTCCTGTGTCCTGCCACTAAAACACATCTTCTTTGTTACCTTGGTAACTGGCTATTTCCCAGTTCCGTAAGCAGTTATCACTTATTGCTAATTTACGGGCCTTTGATTATTTGTCTTTTGAAGATGATCTGAGGTCTGGGGATGTAGCTTAGTAGAGTATTTTCCTAATGTGTGTGAGCCATCGGTTCAGTCCCTATGAGCACCACCACCACCTCCCCCTCCCCCTCCCCCACCCCTTTGGTTAGGTAAGGTCATTTGATAAGGCAAATGACACCATTGTGATGGGCCTGGTCTCTGCAAGCTCTGATGTATCTGTGAGCCCCTGGCAGCTGCATGGAATTGAAGTCTTTTTGCCTAGAGCATCCACATTTGAGGGTTAAAGGCAGGGCTGTGAAGTATGCACAGCAGCGAGACCTGCACACTCCTGAAGTCTCCTGGCTAATGCTCCGGGGCTCCAGGGAAGCTTCGAGATTGAAGCATTAGTCAGGAGACTTCTGTGGCTCCTAAATTGAGCTTGCTGATGGCTGATCCCTCTGTCATAAACATTGTAAAAATGGAACGTTTCCTTTCTTTTTAGTGGGAATTACTCAGTAGCCTTAGGAGCAGACTAGCTTAAATCGTTAGTTTGCATTTTGTAGTATTTTAGGTAATGACATTTACAGTATACAAGGGTAACATTGGTTGATGTTTCTTTGTCAAGAGTCATGGGAAACTAATTCTCTACCCCTTTTTCTCACTCCAGAGAGTGCCTTTCCATCCTGCACGTGATTCAGAAGAACAAACATGAACAGCACTTCTTCTATGAGTTTGAAGGAGGAGTCAAGCTTGGAACGGGGGCCTTTAATTTGGTAAGGAAACAGTTATATAGAAACCAGAACCTTTTGTAGATGAAACCAAGTGTCCAGTATCTCTCCTCTGGGTTTGAACTTCATCCCAAACCTCCACCTGCGTTTGACTGATGAGCTGCTGGAGTGGACTGGTTTTCCTGTGTGGTGAATGCTGCGAAGTTCCCTGTATGCTCAGAGTAGCTTTTGGTCACACAGGGCAAGGGAAGCGTGCAGCACTCTGATTGGACCAGTAAGGCTTTTAGTAATGTGGAGCCCAGAATCTAGTTCTGTTTGTGCATCGGAAATATTTGTTGTCATGTTAATGATGGCTGTGGAGTTGAAAATGGGAGGGAGTGATACAATTCAAGAAGCAATTGTTGAAGATCTCTGGGGAGATAGAGTCAGTAAGACTGTCAGAGTACAATGTCATTTAGAAATCTGGAATTTTTACAAAGGTTTAAGTGAAAAGAATCCCATTTTGAGCATATAGTCCCCAGGGCTATGTTCACGAGCCCATGTGCAATAGTCAGTGCTGGGGTTGAAGGTGGACTGACTTCTCCCCATGGACTGTCTGTCCTGTCTGCTTGGCTGTTAAACCTCGTCATTCACCTGGGATGGCGCATCTCCCATTCAGAGAGAGATTTCTAAAGCCTCTTCTACCTGAGCCTCTGGCCGTCTAGCCCCAGCCCACTGGCTACCTCCATGAATTGGTATTTGGCCACTTCTGGGAGACTGTTTTTCACTGGCCTTCAGGGGTGTCCCAGAAGGTGCTGGACTGCTGTGGCTGCCCAGTTCTGTTAGTATCACCCACATCTCCTTAGGTTTGTACCTTCCAGATGGAAGCTGAAGGAAACTTTGCCTAAACCAGGCATGGACACTCATGTCTATAATCCAGCCCCTGATCCGTAGGAGGGCACTGTAAATTCAAGGCCAGCTTAAGCTACAGATGAGACCCAGTCTTAACAAAACAAAGCAAAATGGAAAGGAAGAAAGAAGCCTTGCCCGAGATGCCTTTCATGTCACTTCATTTCACAGGAGAAGTCACTGTTTAGAGGGCCATGGAGATGCCAGACTTTATTGTCTCCTTACTGAGTCCTAGTCAGGTTAGGCTTGATTTGTCTTCCAGGGCTTTTGAACAGGTTAGGGTTAACCACTGGCAGCCTATAGTCAGCCTCACTCAAGCTCACTCACGTGGGCTGTCTGTAGTCACAGTCTAACGTGCAAATACACATTTCTATTTTTCCTTACAGATGCTGTCTCTTTTACCAGCAAGAATCATCCGATTACTAGAATTTATTGGATTTTCTGGCAACAGGGTAAAAGTGGCATTTTGTTTTAATTTTGAAGAAATTTCTGTTGTCCTCTGTTACAGTGATCTTCTCCACCCAGCTTCTTTTCAAATGAAGTTCCCTCAAGAGTGCCTCTTTTCTTAGGTTTGCGATAAGTACTATCTCTTCCACAGAGTGTTCTCCCATACTTCCCCAAAGGAGGCTCAAGTGTTTCTAACGTTCAGACTCATGCATTCATCTAGCTGATGGTGCTTACTCAGTTCCCATAAAATTGTGAATTCCTGTACCACCTTCCCTGCTGGGAGGCGAGGTCTCTGTAGGCATAGAATCACAGTACACTGAGCTTGAAGCTCAGTATGGTCTTCTGTGGTGCTGGGGATGAATCCCAGGCCTGGCTTTACCCGTGCTTGGGTAAGTGCTCTACCATTGAGACAAGCCCCTAGCAGCTCAGGGTGTAAATTGGAAATTTTATCAGAGAAATACAGCATTTCTTGGGAATGAGCAGTTTATTCTTCTCTGTAGAATCACATAATCAATATGGATCAGTTTGATACCTGTTGCTATGCTGAAACACTGTGAATGAAAACAATGGAGGGGAGGAAAGGGTTGATTTCATCTTGTACTTCCAGGTTGCAGTCCTCCATTGTTAGGGCAGGAATTAAAGGCAGGAACCTGGAGGAAGGAGCTGTGAGGGAAGTCTGTCTGCTGACTTGTCTTGCTTGCTTATAGGCTCATGCTTAGCTATCTTTCTTGTACAGCCCCGCACCACCTGCTTAGGGATTGGTGCTACTCTCAGTGGGCGTTCTTCTTGTATCAAGCATGATCCTCCAAAGACAAGGGCAGACCAGTCTGAGCTAGGCAATTCCTCAGTGTGAGCTTTCCTCTCTGATGACTCTGGGCTGTATTAAGTGGACAACTGAAGCTGATTGGGACAGTTACGAAAGGATCTGTCAGATAGTCCCATGCCAGTTTAAACTGTAACGTTTGTTTCTATTTAAATACTACCATTATTCTAAGCTGGTGAAAAATGAAACCACAAGTTTATGGAGTGCAGGATGTATAAATGATGTGAAATTTTCCAAATGTACTTTTTTTCAGTCAGATTTCTCTCTCTCTGTAATGCAATTACCCTCTGCAGGACCTAGGCCTTCTGCAGCTCCGAGAAGGCGCATCAGGAAGCAGCATGCGGTCCCCGCTCTGTTGCCTTACCATCCTGGCCTTCCATACCTACATCTCCCTCATTCTCGGTAAGAGCTAGTAGTCGCTGTCTGCTTGCTTTGAAGTTTTGAGTTAGGATGGGAGATGGTGAGATTTATCATAGAGATCTTTGGCAGAGACAGTTGACCAATTGTTTTCACTGAGCAGTGTAGAAGTAACTTATAAGCATGTATATTATTTATTTTGTGACTATGAGCATTTTGTCTGCATGTGTGTCTGTGTACCACGTGCATGCCTTGTGTCCACAGAGGCCAGAAGAGGCATTAGATCTCCCGGTACTGGAGTTATGGATGGTTGTGAGCTGCCACGTGGGTGCTAAGAATTGAACTTCTCTTTAAGAACAGTCAACGCTCTCACTACCGAACCGTGTAATGCCTCATAACATTTTAAAATCTGTTCTTAGATATGATTTATGGCTTAGGTGACTGTATTTTTTTTTTTTTTTACCACATTAGTGTTAGTATTTCCATTTTTTTTTTTTTTTTATTTTGTAGAAAATTAAATTTGGAGGTAATGTTGCCTTGAAAAGTAGAAATGTCACAAGGAGTCTGAGATAGCCGCCTCCTTTCTTAAGACTTGTCTGAGACAGCTGCCTCCATTCTTAAGTTGTCTGCCCTGGAGCTCTTTGAGCCACACCCTTCTCAGATGAAAACACAAAACAATCGTTTATAACCTGTCCACAAGTGTGTGCTATATATCAGTGAGAGCTGGGAGTTGGTTGTAAATGCACACTATTGGTTGTTTCGTGAGCACTGAGCACTGTCTGTTCAATTTCTAGGTACAGGAGAAGTGAATGTTGTAGAAGCAGAGAGTCTCCTCGCACCGTTCCTTCAACAGTTCCCAAATGTATGCTTACTGTTCCATTGTCTGTCTCAGCCGTGACTCACAGCCGCCATGTCTGTTGACGAGTGTTCTTTCTTCTCTCCACAGGGCTCCCTCATACTATTCTATCATGCCCGAATTGAGCTGCTCAAAGGGAACGCTGAAAAGGTAGCTGTGTCAGCAAGGGTTATTTAAGGACAGTGTCTGTGTGGGAGTTGTGTCACACAGTCACTCAGTATAAGTTTGTTCTATTTATATAGTCACTCAGTATAAGTAAATTTGGTTGTGTGGACTACCAAAGATAAATAGGAATGTGATTCTGAAAAGCTAAGCTTTTACTTTGTGCACGTATGTTTTTACACTTAGTAACTTGCCTCAAAACATGTTTACACATATGTGAAGTAGTTCATGGTGGAGTATATAAAATATTTTTTAAAAGAATATATAAGATGGGCATCTAAGAGGCTTCAGAAAACTTTGACCATTATCTATTTCTGCATTGATTTTGCAACCTATCTTTTACCTATGATGCAGCTATACTGGTTCCTCATCAAAGGAACTAGTTGATTAGATCTCTTAAAGCCAAAGAGAACTGTGTGTGTTTGTGTATGTGTATGTGTATGTGTATGTGTATGTATGTATGTCTATGATGTCCTCCATTCAAATAAGATCAACCTTTTTGTTCTATTTATATTAAACCTTAGACCTACCTCCCAGATCAGACATTTAAGTCTCCCTCTGTTTATTTTGATGGCTGGGTTTCCTTTTTATGAGATGGCTATTTTATACTTATTAAAGTAATCTGCTGGTGGTGACTGCCACTAAACATTTTGTGCACAAGTATACCGATCTAGAATCCTGGGTCAGATGATGTTTACATCTTTGTCATCCGGGCAAGTTGCCTTTCTTGATAATCTTTCGATGTAAATGTCTGTACAGAAATAGTGAAGAAACAGGCTGGAGAGAGGCCACAGTGCTTATGAGCCCTTGCTGTTCTTGCAGAGGACCCAGGTGGGTTCCCAACAGCCACGTCATTGCCTCTGCTCGACTTCCAAGGGATCTAGCACCCTCTCCTGGCCTCCATAGGCACCAGGCATGCATGTGGTGCACATATATGACGCAGGCACTCACTTGCATGTACACATAAAAAGTGAAGCTTTAAACATGAGATTCTGTATTTATATACCTATATTTATATCTACTGCTCTTTGTCAACTTGGCACATCTCTGTCCTTTAATTTTTGCCCATGGGATGTGTGTAAAAAAGAATTTAAATTTTTACTTAGTTCTATTATTACTGTCATTATTTGTTGTGCTGGTCAAATCTAGGGCCTCGTGTGCTAGGCAAGTGCTTTACCACTAAGCTACATTTCTAGTGAAAACTTTCAAATTTAGTTAACCATTTTGTGAATGTTACATGTTTATTAATTATTCTTTTCCTGATTTGTCTGGTTATATCTTTACCATTTTTTCTGATAAGGGCTTAGCTAACCTTTTGCCGATTATGTAGGCAATAACTTTCTCTTTGCCTTTCCAAAGATTCTTATGCTATTATAGTCTATGTTTTATGAAAGAACTTTGGCATTGCTATCTCACTTGGCAAGTGGCTTTCCTATTCTTGAGTTATAAAGTACAAGGTCCCCTCACTAAGTGAAATAAAGCAACAGAATCCAACCGTATTGTCACACGTTAAGGAAGAGAACGAACGGCATATTGAGTGGCTAACGAGTGGTGACTTTGTTCTTTTTGTACAAAGTGTTTTATGTATTCCCATTAGGTTATTATCTCCTTGTCTAATATCTGGGTGATCAGCTTTATGCAATTGACTTATAGGCTCAAGAAACATTTCGAAAATGCATTTCAGTTCAAGAAGAGTGGAAACAGTTTCACCATCTCTGTTACTGGGAATTAATGTGGATTCATATCTACCAACAAAATTGGATGCAGGCGTATTACTATTCAGACCTACTTTGCAAAGAGAGTAAATGGTCCAAGGTAAGCTCCCTGCTTTCTCACGCCCTCTGTTTGCTGCATGGCCACGGTGGTTTGTCATTTAAGATTGATTTTCAAGAGTACCGCATGGATGTTTTTCTCAGTTTAAAGCTGGAGGAGGAGGGGGAGGAGGGGGGAGGGAGGGGAGGAGAAGGAGGGGCAGGAGGAAAAGGGGCAGGGAGAGGAGGGGGAGGAGGAAGAAGAGGAGGGGGGAGGGGAGACAGACCACACTCCAGGCAGGATGTGGCTAGGATGTAATTGCAGGTGCTGTCCTCAGCAGTCCAGGTTTTAAGTGTCCTCCCAAAAGTGCCCTCCACCAAAGGCATTTTACTGCCAGGATGAACTGCGCGTTTGGTCACTGCCCTTGAGATTCAATACTGAAGTCTTGGCGACTTTTGTAACCTTTTAGTACCCCAGTGATCGAGCTTTTGGTGATAATTAAAGTTAATTGAAGCCGCTTTTGAGAAGTTGAGAGGAAGGAGTCATGGCTTATTGTTTCTTCTGCCCACTTTCCCACTGCCATGGCATGGTCCTGTCATAGGAGAATGGTCACATTAACTGAAAAGTGTGGCCATCTTCTGAAACAGGTTTTTTTTTTTTTTTTTTTTTTTTTTAATAGTTACTGATATTTTTAAGTAGTTCTGAAAATTGTGCAATTGTGCAAATGTATTGGAGCAACTGATTTTTTTCCTTTTCCCTTTGTTTTTGTTCTTTTAAGACAGAATTTCACCTTGTAGCCAAGGCTAGCCTGGAGCTCACTATGACTCACACAGATTGGCCTTGAATTTACAGCAATCCCCCTGTGCCAGCTTCCCAAGTGCTGGGATTGCATCACTTCACCCTCCCTCTCTCCCTCCTTCCCTTCCCTTCCCTTCCCTTCCCTTCCCTTCCCTTCCCTTCCCTTCCTTTCCCTTCCTTTCTTCTATTAAAAATGTTCTTTTTATACAGTCTACTTTTATCATATTCCCCTCCTTCAGCTCCTCCCTAACCACCCAATTTTATGTTCTCTCCCTTTCTCTTTTTAAACAAACTCATAAATTAAAAAAAAAAAAAAAGAAAATCAAAACACTCAAAGGATCAATAAACTGAAAATCTTAGAACAAAACAGCCCCCACAAACAAGTAAACCAACCAGACAGAACAAAGCCATGGGATTTGTTGGCCAGCTTTTCCTAGGCATGGGACTGCGTCCTGCCTGGAGTGTGGTTGGTATACCCAGCGACACTCCATTGCAGAAAACTGATGTTCACATTCCTAGCGGTATCAGTTGTGAATAGCTTATTGATTAGGGGTGGGGCTCATGTCCACTTACCCTCTTAGTGCTGGGACCCTGGTGACTCAGTTAGCCTTGGAAAGACCTGCACGGTTTCTAGGTGATTTCTGGCTTGCAAGGTTAGAATGCCACATTCCTATGAGTGCTCTCTCATGAGCCCTGTGTCTTTTTCCCACTCAAGGCAACATATGTGTTCTTGAAAGCTGCCATTTTGAGCATGCTCCCAGAGGAAGAAGTGGCAACGACTAAGGAGAATGTAGTGTCTCTGTTCAGGTGAGCATGACAGTGTTTTTGTCACAGACCCTGGACCCATCTGAGTTTTCCCTTCATGTTCTACTCCCGTAGTTTGTAACGTCTCTACTCACTGGTATGGACACACTTCGAATAATGAATTTAGCTGAGCGCCAGCATGGATTCCTTAGCATGGTTTCAGATACATTTGCATGTCTGGGACTCCTGAGACCAGCATTACTCTTGTTTTCTAGAATTAGGGTTTAGTTTCTGGGGCTTTGCTCTCTCACTGCTGTTGGAGACTTTCAGGGGTGCAATTGGATATTTCCTTGAATCCTTTCCCTTGCTTATGCAGTCATAGAATTATGCATAAGAAGCGACCCCATAAACATGTAGTCTCCCTTCACCCATGTGTTTAGATTTTGTGTGTGTGTGTGTGTGTTGTATGTAAACATCATGTGCAGAGGACAGAGGATGACATCAGGTGCCGCCCCACTCTACACTCTCTGCCCTATTCCCTCTCTACAGGGTGTCACAGAACCTGCAGCCAGACTGTTGGCCAGCAGATCCCAGGGGCCTTCCCACCTCACTGCGTTACAGGCATTGTGCATGAACCAGCCTGGCTTCTGAGCGTTTGAACTCAGTTCTTCCCACTTGCAGGCCAGCATGCTTGCTTGCTGAGCCATCTCCCGGCTCCAGATTCCTTAGACCTTTGAGAACACCGAATCCTAAAGTGATTATTTACAAAGTCACCTCTGTTTGCTTGGCTTTCTCAGGTTATGCATATGGATGGCTATCTTTTGAGACATATTATGTTATAGGTCTATGGATGGCTTATGTTATAGATCTGCGCAGCAGCTGCGGACAGTAACAGGAAATTTACCCCTTTATACTCTTCCCTTTTGCTGGATAAAGACTTTGGGCTCTTTTCTGCTTATTTATGGAAATTGACAATTTTATACCTAGATTAGCCTGAACTGTGTTTGACCGATGTAAGATATTAGCTAAGCTGAAGGAAATATGACAGTTAGTGGCTCTCATGGAATTGGGTACCCACATTACCTGAATGTGTGTCACCCTCCAGAGCGCTGTCCCTACCCTAGGACTTCCCACTCAAGTCTGGGTATTGCCCCAAAACGTGCATTTGGAACAGTTTCCCGGCTGCTACTAGCCTGTGATGTTGTCCAAAGAGCTCAGTTGTGACTAATAAGTATGCTCACCGGCCTTTCTTTCCATGGGGATCTTCACAGACAGGTCGATGGCCTGAAGCAGAGAATCGCGGGGAAATCTCTCCCGACAGAGAAGTTTGCTGTGAGGAAGGCGCGGAGGTACTCACCCCCGTCAGGTGTCCCCGGGAAGCTCGTGCTGCCAGCCTTGGTACCGCTTTGATTCACTGTTTACATCCCAGAGATAAGTTCACTGTTTATAGCGAGCAGCGAGGGATGTACTTACCTTTGCTTGTGACGCTCATAGCTCAGTTGAGAACCATTATATATTTTTATATTCATACATAAATTAGTTTTAAAAATTTGGAAATTTTACCTGATGTGTTTTGACTAGTTAGTATGTTCTAGACATTGTGATAAAGGCAACTTCAAAAAAAATCATTTTGAATGAAGTGGAATTGAATTACAAAATATCACAAATTCAGTTTTACATTTTCTAATAGCTATGTAAAAAGGTAAAAGGAAACCTTTAAAGCATAACTTTTTAAGAATATAGTTTGTATAATCTAGGCATGGCAGCTTATACCTGTAATTCTGGGGAGCTGAGGCCAGAGAATTACCACACATTTGAGGCCAGCCTGGGCTGCAGAGTGATTTCTAAACCAGTCAGGACTATAAAGTGAGACTGTGTCTTACAAAATCAGCTGCCTTCTCCACTCCTAAAATATTCTTTTTAACAAAACGTTGCCATTTTGATGTGGAGTTGTAAATAAGAGAAAACTCATCCCGGAGCCATGCCCTTCCATGGACATGGGTCTCCCACCACGAGGAGCGCTTTTGGACCAGCCATGCTGTGCTGCGGGAGCCCTGTGCTGCGGGACTGGAGGGGCTCCGGTCTTGGCTTGAGCTTACCCTCCTAATCACCCCAGTGTTTTGGCAAAGCCCCAGTGAAAAGCACAATTTGACTTGGATTTTCAAAACAAAGCCTACTTTTTCAAGGAAAGCTGTTCAGTGCATACAGGCGTCCCGGTTCTCCTGTGTGGTTCTATGAACCTTTTTTATTTAGGGGATTATTTAACCATTCTCCTTTGAATGTTATGTAGTGTTTTCCAGTTTTTACTGTCATAAGCACGCTACAATGAACATCATTTACGCGTACATGTAATTAATTCTCTAGGAATGTTTTCAAAGAAACAGGATTCTTAGTGAAAGGTGTTGTGTTAATGTAGGGTATATAATGCTACATTTCTACCCCCCCCCAAAAAAAAAAAAAACCCTGTATCAATTCAGATGACGGATAATCTCCTAACTTGCATTCTGCGCTGCCACGCTGAGCGTCTTTATGCGCATGCTCATTCAGCTTTTCTTTCTCCATGTATTTTAAGAGGAGTCAGATGGGAGCCAGCTTGCAGCTAGCCTAGACCCAGGTGTTCCCCACAGAACCCCAAGATTAGACTGACAAGGTGAGGTAGAATGGACCTGCGATCATGTGCTGAGCACAGACAGTAACAAGAGTGCTGTGCTAAACACAAAGGCTCCCAGTTGATGCCCGTCTTGCTTAATTAGCTCTAGCTCTCTTCCAGATTCTTTTATATCAAGTGCTCTGCACTGCGAAGGTTTCTCTATGTCAAAGAGCCTTCTAGAAACTTTACTGAGCCATTGTATTTCTTTGTCTATGTTAGAACTTAGACCCTGATGTGTGGTTGGTGGGTGTGTAGTGACAAAGAATTGACCTAGGGTTGTTGCCACAGCCTGGTCTTCATAAAAATCTCAAACCAAGCTTGCCTCTCCCTTTAATAAATACTAAGTCAATAAGAAACTTTAAATCATCATCAGTTTACAAATAACATTATTGAATTGTGCTCCTAGCTTCTGGGACCATAAAACAAACCTGACACCATCATTTCCTGCCTCATGTCTGTGGCTGCTCTGCTAAGAGGACTCTCAAATAATATCTGTCGTAACTTAAAATTCATGCTCATCATAGGCCCTTCAAAATATGAACTGCACTATCTGGACATTAGAAAAATATTTTCGAGCAAAAACACATTTGCTTTTGATCCAAAAAAAATTCTCCTGTGCTAGCCCATTAAATGTAATCTGCTAGAAGGAGTCATTAGTTTACGTTTCAGGGACTGTCATTCAGCCATATGGCCTTTAAACAAGCGCGATTTCTGCATATTGGAGCGCATTACTGGGCCGACACATGTTTTTAATGATATAAAAGAACCTGAGCCCAGTAAAATAAATATTCCAATGATCATTTCTAGCGATATGCTTGGAAACACTTTATGTAAACAAGTGGCAGACATTTTAAAATATTTCCCTTTACTTAAAAGTAACAACAGAAATTTACATTAAACAAAATTGTTCATGGTGTCAGTTTAAAATACTGTTTTACTTCTGTGTCTATATTGTATCCAAGGATTGTATGCTAGAGATAATTAGTATTTGTTGAATGAATGGATGATTTTTCTAAGTAAGAGTATAAGTTATATGCTTACTTACCTTAGAGCATAAAAGACAAAAGGATATAGTAAAAGCAGGGGAAATTATGCCCCTAAATTCTAAATGAGGGAAGGTTAGAACCAAATCCTGTCTGTCCTGTTGAGGTTTCCAGCAACACTTCATGTAGTTGCCGCTGGTTTTCCATCCTTCCTCCTTAGGAAATGATGTATGTCTGGAATGGCTTCTCAATTGTGGGCAAGAGGAAGGACCTCTCTGAAAATCTCTTGGTGACCGTGGAGAAGGCTGAGGAGGCATTGCAAAATCAAGGTAAGTGTGTGGGCCCAGGCCCTTGTGTCTGCTCCATTTCCTCCCCTGTGTCTCCCCGGTGCACATATGCCCGCCTTGATCTGTGCACATCTCACGAGCAAGGCTGGAGCTTGTGCTTGTCATCAAGATAAAGGGAGGACAGCACCTCTTGTTACACCAGTGAGTCTTGAAAACCTAGCTCTAAACAAAGGGCATGTGCCACAAAAGACCACGGTACAGGATGAGATTCCATTGTTATGGTCTAGCCACATGGCCAGTGTTTAAAAGAAGGGTCAGTCAGCATCTTTGTTTTTAAGGAGCAGTTCTTCTTAGTCTTTTTCTGCTACTGTAACAGGATGCCATAGGTTGGGTAATTTATAAAGAAAAAAAAGGATGTTTTCCTCAGATGTGGAGAGTAGTGGGTGCTGAATCAAGGGGCTAGGACTGACCAGGGCCTTCTTACTGCCCTGTAGCGTGGCAGAGGGCATGGTGTGGGGAGAGACTGAGACACACAACACACAGCACCATTCTCTTAAAGTTACTACCTCTCGACACTGTCTCAGTGTCAGTTAAATCTCAGTGTTTTTGAAGGGGACACTCAAGCAGTTAGCACTACTGTATTGTGCTGTGAATGGCTCCATTGCCGTTATATTTAGGTCCACAATACATCCCACCCTTTCTCTGGACTCCATGGACACAAGGCATGCATTTGAGACACACACACACACACACACACACACACACACACACACACACACACACACAGGCAAAACACTCACTCGAATAAAACAAAACAAAACAAAATGGTAGCCCATCTAATGGTAATCTTTGCTACTTCATTGTGAAGTTATTTTAAAAAGAAAAACATTTTATTTTGTTTTGAAATTGACACAACTGCATCAGTTTGAAATTGAAATAAAGTGGAAGTATGTTAGAGTTTACCTTTAAAATAAGATTTAGAGGCTGGAGAGATGACTTATTTTTAAGTGATTATAAATTCTTGCTACTCTTGCAGAGGACCCCGGTTCAATTCCCGTCACCCATATAGTAGCTTATAACTGCCTGCTGATCTGATCTCTCCGTGTGCACTAGGCATGCAGGTGGTGGCACACATTACATGCAGGCAGAGCACACACACACACAAAATACGTACCACTATTTTTCAAAATAGGATTCCATGAGATAGGCTTCTCCAAAAAAATTTAAAAATTTGAACAAATTCGGTAGTTCTCATTGTTGATCAGTGAATTTGACAAATTTAATAATTTGCTCATTCAAACTTCCATAGCTGACATAGACAGAATAGGGGAAGATAGACAGCTCTTGCTGTTGTGGGAGTTATCTAGATTAAAGCCCACATGCCCACAAATTACATGGATGAATGAATGTTTATGTGGACGCCAGAAAGCAAAGGAGACACTTTTGCAGGATTATGTGGGAACAGGGGTAGGGTGTTCTCCTCCCCCCAGAAAACCGCCCCGCATGGTCCCTCTGTCCCCGGCTTCCCTACGCTCTAGGTGAGCCCTCAGTCTCTCCTCCCGACCCTTGGTCGGTCACATTTGCAAACAAGCAGTGGCTTTTTCTCTGAACAGACTCTTCACCCTCAGGTTGTTTTGCTCTCTGTTGATTGGAGAAGAAGAATTAAAGAAGTAATGCTTGCATCATATGCGCGTACCTGGGAAGTGCTTAGAAACCCACATCACTGCCTTTCTGTTTCTGTTTCTAACGGCATCTTCAGATGAGAGCCCCGAGCAAGTCGTGGGCAGATGAGCCGAGACTCCAGCACCAGACTCGCCACAGTTCTGTGCTGTGTTTGTCCTCGGGGGGGGGGGGGGGGGGAAGAACTAGGTTATTGTCAAGATCACCAGTTACTGCAGACTGAGTTTCTAATGGGTTTTGGGACCATTGTTCTATGTAGGAGCATTATCTTCTCCGATCCTAAACTCCTGACTTAGTAATTAAGCTCCCGTTCTCCAGATTGAGGGGTGGGGAATCTGTGATTGGAAAATTGAGTTAAGTTGTAAGCCTGAGGTTGTAGGGGCTTCCATCCCAGCCCATATTCATAGATATCAGAATGTGGTCTGGTTTTGTGGCTCAAAAACAGGGTATGAGGGTACTAGTGACCTTCCGTAGTGGCTGGGCGTAGTGAGTCAAGGTTGGCTATCCACACAAAGGACTCAGCCTAGACATAAGAGCTCACTCGGAGGCACGCTCAGCCTTGGTCGGCATGTGGTATTAATTTCTGTACCGTTTCCTTTGGAAGTCTAAACAAATCCATCATGTACCCAGAAGTTGGCAGCAGATCCACTTTGTCTATCCTTGCAGTTAATTTGTGTGGCGACATTATATAGCAAACAGAATCAGTTACACGAAGGGATTGCAGTCTGGTGGCCTTTCACGTTTCAGTCAGCTTCCACATTTCCTGCTTGGTGCGATCCAGCAAGCTTCTAAAATACGCAGCGTAGATATTTTTGTAGTTCTCAAGCTTCCTTCTTTCTTGGTCTGCCCACAGTTAGGACACTCAGCCCCTCACTGTGCTGCACATACACTTGGGCATCATTACCATGATTTAAAAAACAAAAAACACTTTTCAAACAGTATCATTTCTCTCTCTGTGTGGTTGTCAGGGGACGTTTTATGACACTGGTACTTTTCTTCTACCATGTGGGTCCTTGGGATCAAACCCAGGTCATCACCCTTAGTGGCAGTGGCAGTCACTTTCACTGGCAGAGCCATATCGCCTGTCTTGTTGCAGTGATTATATATATATATATATATATATATATATATATATATTCCAATTGAAGGTAGAAACTATTGAACTCTTCCTCTTTTCCTCTTTCATGATACTTTGAATCATGACAGGGAGTGATCATGTGACAGACAGTGTGCTGTGGTCAGAGGAGTCTGTGGTTTTGCTTTTGAGGTTTGTGTCGGATGTGGAATATGAACCCCTCTGTTGAATTGCTAATTTAAGATCCCCACAGAGTGACTTTACTGGTTTTTCAATGGTAGTTGTCTGTGGCACCTCAAAAACCGTGATTCACTGAGCAAGCAGATGTTGTCACAACACAGAGGGTCAGAAAACTGCTTCTCAAAGTTCAATAGGATACACAGCAGTGACAGTAAAATCCAGTGTCCCGTGTGGGTCTTAAGGCTTTGGGCTGAGGGCCGACTGACCTGCTTTTCATAGACATCTCTGAGAGAAGCATGGGTTGGGGCTGGGCGGCTGTAGGGAAAGGTAGTTCTAAGTAGTGGAAAAGGTCAGAGGTGTTGGCATCTCTGGGTTTTCTAGTGACGTGTCAGCACTTGACAGTTAGAAGTGGATCTCAAATGTTTAAACACTTAGAAGTGAAGTGAGCCCCTTCTAGCTGGGTGAGTAGCACTGTTAACCTCTAAAAGGCGAGAGCTTTATGAGCTGAAACACCGGCACATGTCGCTGGTGAGGTCTGAGCCTTGACCCCAAAGCATGAGAGTTTCAATCAGAGGACTTTGAGTCTGCTCAGTTCCCCTTACCACCCCTCCACACTGTCGCCACAGCCTGAGATGTGTAAATTAGCAGTCTGTCTTGGAATAGCTTCTTCACATGTCACCCGCAAAAGAAAAAAAGCAGGAAAGCCCTCACGCGTGGCGCATGTGGCACGGCTACCTTTGTCACACAGCCACCGCACCATGAGATGCAGCTCACTCTGCCTCATACCGCCCAAACTGAGCTGGAGACAGAGGCCCGGTCGGGGAAGGAAAGCCCTGATATTCTAGGAGCATGGGGGTTCGTGGGGGCTTGGGGTGCCTTGCCTGCATTTCGGAACCATTTCACGGCATAATTTCCCCCCAAAAGAACATAACCTGGGAGAACTGCTAGGTTGTAAACATAATGATCTGGAAGAGAGGTTTCTGCTTCCTGCGTTTTGAACGGGTGGGAGGCCATCTGCTTCTCCATATGGAAGCGCTATCCTTTCCTGCACGGGCGCCAGCAGAGTTAGAAGCCAAAACAACAGGAGGAGACAGCCTGGTTCCTCCTCCTTTACCTCTGAGAGAATTAATGAAGCTCATTCTTTATTTAGAGTTCAGATTTCCTGTCGTAGCTAAGGCCACAAAATTCAGAATGACCACCTGAAAAATCTGCCTGTGAACACACCATAATAAGTGCTGGTAAATGAGTGAGTTCAACATTCTTCTCAGCAAGTGTTTGCATTGCGTAGTGAGTTAATAAATATGTTTTTGAATGGTCCCCCTAAAGCCCAACATCAGTTAGTTTTCCTCTCAGTTAGGATTTTTTTTTTTTTGAAAGCGTTTTCGGACTGGAGGTGCAGGGCAGCCCAGAGTGTCTGCCTTGTAGAGACGGGGCTCTAGCCTAGCATCCCTTGCAGACGCCATGCAAACAATGAGCTTTTCCCCTTCCGTTTATGCTTCTTGTTTTAAGACTTTACTGACTACTCTGTGGATGATGAGTGCTTGGTGAAATTACTGAAAGGGTGCTGCCTCAAGAACTTGGAACGGCCCTTGCAAGCTGAGCTGTGTTTCAACCACGTTGTGGAAAGGTAAGCGCCAGCCTGAGGACGGGTGGTGGCTTCAGGGGAACCTGTGGGACAGAGGGGTGCCCTGAGCCTTTAACCTCATGAACAAAGCTACGGTTTGCTTGGAATAGGCTTTAGGTGATTTCCACTCAGTGTTAAAAGATGACCACTAAATGTAAACTTATAGCCAGGCTGACAGTCGCTAAGCGTTGGCAGTAAACTACTGAGCCTCTCAAACTCACTTGGTCTCTACCACTCGGTGTGTGTGTGTGTGGGTGTGGTGTGGGGGGGTCTCATGGTAATTTGGCAGGGAAGAGAGGTGATAAATACTGCTCCTTGTTTTTTCTCAAAGGGAATTTCTTCTGTGTATGGTGGTCTTTGTTTTACAGCAATGACAGTACTGTCCTGATACTTTCAGAGGGTCGGAGCAAGGGTGACTGCCTGTCAGTAATCTGGCGGCCTCTATGTTCTCTAAGGGCTGTGACTACTCACTCTGCACAGGAGCAGGGCTCCCTACTACGTTTCATAAAGAATCTGGAAACTGCATCTAAGTCAGGTCTCCTGGGTTTTAAATATCGGCTCAGTATTTTTGAAAAGACAGCAAGCCAAAAAGATGGACCATTCAGAGTGCCACCTGACGCCCTCTTTCCCACATCACATGCCTTTCCATTAACAGCCACTTGGACTCCTCCCTCATGGCAGTATTTATGAGAATTTAGGACACAGTATCTCATTCCCCAGTAAGGTAATTTGGTGTATGCGCAGCTCTAGTTTATTGGCATTTTCCTAATGGTCAAGGGCCGGCCGGCAGCAGCAGTGACCGTGTGTGTGGCTTGATTCCTTTAGTTGAATTTCACAGGGAATCGCTGACTGGTGTTTTACAATGTTTGAATTGTACAATCACCTTGGGAGGCGTTAGGTTGCTGAGGAGATCTCCCACACCACTCACCTCAGCTTCTGTGCAAGTGACTTTCATGTTAATGTTGTTCTGCACAGTTCTTGGAACTCTAGAGCAAGGGACGTTTGAAATGTAAGTTTCCGTGAGGACTGGCCTCTTGATTGTTAATTTCCAAAAAGATATGTTTTTTTTTTTTTTTTTCTTCATGTCACAAGTACAGGCAAAAAGTCCCATGCCTTGTCCCTTGCCAACAAGTGAGTTTCTTCTGGTCCACCCTTTTCCAAAAGATGCATCCTATATTCCAAGCTGAAGGTCCAGCCACCTGCTGTCTGTGGGTTTAGGGCTTCATCTCCTGCATGGCCACTGAGACACGAAGTCCCGGGTCCCTGCAGAGCCGACGTCTCCTTCCACACAACTGTCTCACTCTTACTTCGTTGGCATCTGAGACTAGTTTTGGTTATAGCCTGGTAAACTGAAATTAATCTGACACAAGACTACACAAGTCAGCACACAGTCAGAGTAGCCATTCAGAATGGAAACTATGGAATATCACATTACACTTTGT
>NC_034595.1:35262966-35265349 GCF_900095145.1 Mus pahari | reverse complement strand
GAGGGCATCAGATCCCATTACAGATGGTTGTGAGCCACCATGTGGTTGCTGGGAATTGAACTCAGGACCTCTGGAAGAGCAGTCAGTGCTTCTAACCGCCGAGCCATCTCTCCAGCCCACACTTTGTATTTTTGATAATGAGTATATTTTTATGCATGTATCTGCTACCAAAAGTGAAAAAATCCATTATAGTTAGAATTACAGAAACAATTCACTCTAGATTTAAAACACTGTTTGTTATTCAACTTTTTTCCTGGGCTTCTAGTTTTTATAAGGATGCTGAAACAAGACGACTAGCCACCCAGTCACTGACATTTTGAAGAATTCTTAGACTTAGTCTGAAGGGAATTGATGCTTAATTAAACACAAAACCAGTGCAACTTCCTTATTCCTAAGTTAAGAATCACATGCTCGTGAAGATGATCTTACCAACTCTGGGTTCATCTTGTTGAAGGTCTGTGTGTATTGGTGTGCCTGAGAGGTTGTGTGTGCGGCACCAGTGCTGGCCTTACCTAAGGGACAGAAGATTAGTGTGTGGAAGTGCACTTCATCCCATATGTGGTGAAGCCTCGTGTCTGTGAGGCAGTGTCCTCCCTCCGATGTTGTCTGGGAAATGAAGAATGATGTGTGTCTCGGGATGCTTTTTGTGTTCTTTTAAGACTTAATTGATTTTCATTTGCTCTTTTAGTGAAAAACTATTAAAGTACGACCACTATTTGGTGCCATTTACGCTGTTTGAGTTGGCATTTTTGTATAAAAGCCAAGGGGAAATTGACAAGGCCATAAAGGTCCTAGAAACTGCAAGGTGAGTACTGGAGGTAACTTGCCCTGTGGCCTTGAAGTGGGAGACATCAGTGCTATTGCAACAGCAGCAGTGACTTTGATTCCTTAAAGCCAGTGAGCTAATGCAGGTTCAGCGTGGTTGCTTTTGCTAGTTTAGGCTGTGGGCTTTTGCTGGAGTTGTGCTATTTCCTGCCTTAGTCCATTGCTCTGTGGCACCTGCAGATGTGATTGTGTACACCTAGCTAACTGACTAGCTTCAGCTTATTGTCTTCTGTATTAGTAGTCAGCACACTTTTCTGCAAACGACCAAGCAGTAGGTATCTTGGCTTCTGAGTAGGCACTGACTTTAGAGCCATAAGTTGTCCATCTATTGTATGCACTTGATCTAGTGTATGAACCTGTAATGTGGAAGGGAAGGGAAGAACGGGTGGGCGTGTTCAGAGCTGATCTTTGGGTCATAGTTTTCTGACCAACAAATATTGTCATATCTGCCATTTCCTGAAGAACTTCTAACCATGTGGCCATCTTTCTCTGAATTCATTTTCTTCTATGGCAGGTTTAAATGTCTTTTGTCATTTCTGCTAGATAGTGACTCAGACTTGTGATCATGGCCCTCTTTCAGCAAGACAAAACCTGTAGTCTGTTTGAAGAATGCCATACAAACTTTAGGTCAGTTGAGTGTAGTAGCTCACACACAAGTGTAATCCCTACTCTAATCCTAGGCAGTAGGAACATTGTCACAAACATGAGGCTAGCCTGGGCTACAAAGTGAGACCTTGAGTCAAAAACAAACACAAACAGACAGTGAGACCTTGTGTTGAAAACAAACAAAAAACCAAAGCAAAAAGTTCTGGGTCATAGTAGCTTAGTAGTCACTGTTGCTTCTTCCTGTTCACCGAGTGCCAGTTATATGCCAGGTCGGTGAAGGCCATGGAGGAGCTGCTGTGAGGTCAGCAGGGAATGCCCTACAGGGCTAGCTAAAGGGAGAGATCAGAGACTCGAGTGTATTCTCGAGACATACAGTGTTGATATGGGTTGGATGTTAATTGAGTTGAGAGTCTTTGGAGGAGGAGACAGTATAGTTGACACCTGTGTAAGTAGGTTAGTTTTGGAAAGGTGGGTCACCAGGTCATCCTGCATTGGATGTGGCCGTGGAGCCCCTGGGTTATGCAGTGTGGTTTAGTGGGTGGACCCCTCAGAGCAGCCGGTTTGGAGGAGGAAAGAGAAACAGCTCTCAGGGCTGCAGTACTTGGCGGTGGCTGCTCCAGATCCACGTGGAGAAGGTGAGCTAGATGGCCACGAGATGTGCAGCCGTTTTCAGGGCCACATGGACACTAGCCAAAGTCCCCGGCACTGAGTGTCACAGTCAAAGCCATTGTTCCTGAGGTCATTAGGGGAACTCCCCGTACAGCCCCTGGAACATTGCTGTCTGGAGATGAAGTTGTACGATTTGGACGCCTACGATCTTAGTCTGAATAAGTAGAGTTAAGAGGATGGTACGGGGCTGGTGAGTTGGCTCAGTAGGTAAGAGCACCCGACTGCTCTTCAAAAGGTCCAGAGTTCAAATCCCAGCAACCACATGGTGGCTCACAACCATCCG
>NC_034595.1:35248077-35262916 GCF_900095145.1 Mus pahari | reverse complement strand
AAAAAAAAAAAAAAAGAGGATGGTATGTTGCTGTTTAACTTCTACAGATGTCAATGTTTAATTAAAGTTGTTTCAAAACAGTGGAGTGCAGCACGTGGCTCAGAGAGTCAAGAATGTGCCCGTAAACCTGAAGATCCGAGTTCTATTCCTAGAACCTATATTTAGGTAGAAAGAAAGAATGAACTCCACCAAGTTGTCCTCTGACCTCCTCACAGGCTCTGTGGCATGTCTCCCTTACCTACACCCATACAACAAGACATACACCCAATGATAACAATGATAAAATCAACACGAACTCTCTAAATTCATACAAGTGGTCGTCAGCTAAGAACATTCAGACACGAGAAGGCAAATGTTCGTTAGAATGGGTGCCAGTGAATGCAGCTGCCAAACAACATAAGGCCAGAGCTATAGAGGTCACAGTGACCTTGACAGGGAGACGGGCTCAGCTACGGTAAGATGCTAGGGATGTTAGCCGTGAACAGACTGGTAATATGGAGGAAGACGCCTTAGGGATGTGGTGCCAGCGAGTTCTTCTTTCTTACAAGGGAGATGGACAAAGCAGGAAGAAGTCACTTTGGAAGGTAAGGTGTTAGGCACGAGAACACTGCTGTGTTTCAGCTGTGTGACGTCTGTACATCCTCAGATGAAAGGGTGGGGGCACGGCACAGTGAGCACTGCTGCTTCAGACAGTGCTACTGGGGCAGCAGGGGATGACGCTCGGTTCAGCATGGGCTTTTCAAAGTGGCCAGGGTCTGGCCAGACCCTGAGAAAATATTCACTTATCCTTTGATAAATCTTAGTAACAGGTTTATTTTAATCTGTGAATTTCAGAATATATCACACTCATCAAAGTTACTACGAAAGTGTAAAAAAGGCAGGGGAATAGAGAGAACCACTACTTCAGAGGCAGCATCAGCTGCCTGTCTGCCAAAGCAGTATATGAATCCAGGAGACCTAAGTCGAAGCTGTCCTGTATACTTTGCCAGTTCCTAGCAATTTTAGTGAGGAGACGTCAACATGAACGATTTAAGTCCATGTTCTTTCTCATGGTTCTGGGGATTGGTCCCCGAGGCTCTGTGCCAGGCGCGTTCTCCCCCACTGTGTTCCACTCCTCGCCCCTCACTGTGTACCACCCCTTGCCTTCTTGACCCCTTCTGACACTGGTCTAATTGAGTCATTAGTGACAAAAGCACTGAAAACTTACACGAGAACTGGAATAAATGGTTTTGGGGTCACGGGGCAATCCTGGTGGCTTTGTTGGGGTAACCATGTGGGTTTCAAGGTATTTTTATTCTGTTGAAGAGTGGATTGTTCATGATCATTGTGTTATATGAACCTGCCTTAATGTTTTCCTCTTCAAATATGGAAGTTGAGCTATGTAGCAGTACTTAGCCAATATGCCATGCCCTCATGACTGTGCTGTAGTTGTGGTCTGGCAATTAGAATGATTTACTCAAAGTGTGACTTCTTAAGTCATCACCGGGGAAGCAAGGATGCAGACTCAACTGTTCACTTTGCCCCACAGAAAGAGTCTGCTCTTTACTCTGGTCCAGGAGTACATGTTAATCAGACGTAACGGGAGATCAGAGGGGGCCAGAGGGAGGGAGGCGGCATCTGAGAGACGGGGCAAATGCTGACTGTATAATTTTATCCTTGCCTTCAGAAATAACTATAAGGATTACTCCCTGGAGTCCAGACTGCACTTCAGAATTCAAGCAGCTCTTCATCTCTGGAAGAAACCTTCCACAGACTGATCAGGAGCACACAGGACGGACTCTTCCCCCCGTTAACACTGACTCTTGGCGCTGGAGATCAGCCTGTGTCAAGGTGGAACCATGATCCTTCAAATGAGAAACAGAAAGCCTGCTCTCAGGCACTTCCTGTCACCAGAGCGGTGTACTGTTTGGTCTACATATTTTCCCCCTATGGAATGACATTTAATACTAAATAGAAATTCTTATACTCTGCCTTCACAGTAGATTTCAATGGGGGGGGGGGAGTCTTTTAAAAGACTTTAGGTACAATAAAGCCTAGTTAGATTATTTATTTTTTTAATGTAAAAATTAATATTGTTCAAATAGCAAATGGCTTTATCAGCGGAGCCATTTTTAGATTGGCTTGTCCTTTAAACTTCAGAGATATTTTACTGCTGTTTAAATCTCAGAGAGTAAATAAATATCACATCTATAATAATATGACAGTGGGTTGGTTTCTGTAGATTCTGGAAGAGGGAAGTGAGGGGCCTGAGGTGGATGAAGTATTCCTAGGCAGAAGGGATTTGTATCTCAGCAAGATATCACAGTTGTAAGGTTCGGGATTTCCAGTCCTCTCATTGGTTGAAGGTGGTGGCATTTTTCAGAAACTAGCCTGTATTTGAATGTACTCATATCAGATCCAATAATAGCATTCAATCACATAGACACATTCCCTATGTATCTAAGGGAATAAAAAACTGTATTTTAGAACTCCCTAACCTTAGTGCTGAAGCCTGAAATACAGACCTCCATTGTGTTTCTTATAGGAAGGAAAAACTCCTGTTGCTTTAAATGATAGGTAAAATGCCAGTGATTGTTTACAGTCATGATGCTGCTGACCCAGTGCTTATGGTTCCTTTTAAATATTCGGGCTGCATTTTGGTTCTCTTGAGTAGGAACCCGGATCAGAGTGTGAGCAGATGCCCTTCTGGAGTCCCCACACCTGTCAGTCATTATTTGTGAATTAGAAAGAACACCTCATTTTGTGACACAGAAAACAGGTGGCTTTAAAGTTCCCTTTGGATTGTATAACTGTGAGTCTGTGTTAGACATGTGCAATAATGTTTAGCATTAATCCAAACTCTTCCCATTAGAATGTAGTTTTCAACCTCTCGCTCTCCTCCCAATCAACAGCCTATCAATAGGGGGTGTTACTGCTGAGGGCCAGATTCCACCCACTGACAAAAAACAGTTAAAGAGTCCATGAATCTGGGCTTTTGTCTCATTTCTATTATTTCCAAGACCAGTAACTTGTCTAGAGGGTAGATGGCTCCACCTTCCCTAGTCAGAGTCCCTCTCTGTTGGTTAATAGTTAACAACATAAAGCAAGTAACATACCTTCTCCAGGACTTGGGTTTTCCAGTGACTGCCTGAGGCCTTCAGAGCTGGTGCATTTGGTAGCTTTCTGTCCACTGGGGAAGCTGCACACGTAAGAGTGAGTTTGATAACTATGGCCTTGCGCATGGATTACGATACCTCTAGTATCTGCTGAGTCTTTGGTCTCTTGTCTACAGTGAGATGAATGTGAGCATTCAGAACTCTCAGTTTATTTATCTATGCATTTAGCACTGACAGTGGCCCAGATCGTGGAGTTGCTCCTGCTGTCCCCTACTGCACTCCCCCATGCTCAGCAGGCACTGCTGGCCTGTTATGTGAGGTGCCATTTCTTGATCAACATTGAGGAAGTATTTTTTGAGGAAGGTGATTAATACACTTTGAGTCAGAGGACCATCCCTTCAGATAACACGGAGGCAGAAATCATTATATGTCACTAATATGAATTACACAATTAGCTACAGATAGAAGGGGAAATAAGTTGTCATGAGCTATAGAAATATATTTAATAATTATATATATGAAGAAAAGTTTATAAATTCTTTAGAAGAGCTTTGATAAGGTAATTAAAAAAAACCATAATCTATTCATACTATTAATGTGATGGGGTGTGGTGGCACGCACTGTTAATTCTAGCATTTGGGAGGCAGGAGCAGGCAGATCTCTGAATTCGAGGCCACCTTGGTCTATTTATTCAAAACTCAAACTAACCAAACAAAAAGAATACCCATATTTTGTGAGAAACTATCAAAGCTCATGGTCTGTAAATTCCCATTCTGATATAAAAAAAAAAAAAATTAAGCCAAAAATGACTGTTTTAGGGACTGGAGGGTGTCCCAGCAGTTAAGGGCACTTTCTGCTTTTCCAGAGGACCAGCGTTTTTTCCCAGCACCCATGGGAGGCAGTCCTCAACTGTCTGAAACTCCAGAAGAGCTGATACTCTGGCCTCTGTAGGCACCCAAACACACATGACATGCATTCACGTAGAAACAAGCATACACATAAGTAGACAATAAATCTTTTCTTAAATGACTACTTTTATACTATCAAACAAATCTACTTGTACTATTTTATTTTGTTGTTTTCTTTTGTTGTTATTGCTCACATTCTCTCTGTCAGCAGTGTGGACCATCTATCCAGTGGCTTTACAAGTCCTGCAATAGAATCAATGCCGCAGAACTTTATCTATTTTCTGTCCTGTTCAAGATACTGTGCTGGCACCAATTTCTTAGGATGTTTGTAAGAATCGTCTTTTAAAATCTGTGGTGATTTAAGATGTTTTGTGAAGAGCAAGTGCCTAAGAGACGGCGTTATCTAATCATCTTTTTGAGGGCACAGGGAGTAGGCTGGGTCTCCTGTCTGTCTAATTGCAGTTTCTGTAGCTACCCGCAAAGGCAGAGTTCTGGTTGGTGTTTTGTAAATGTGAGGACTGTATTTCAGAGCCTTGGGAGGGAAAGCCTAATTTCCTTGGGAGAGTTAATGGAAAGGGTAACTACAGCAGCTCCCGTGTATATTTGACCACTTGCTCTGTTTGCATATAGGAAATGTTCCCAAGTTACACAGCAGACAGGTCAGTGGCCTTCCGCCTGTCCCGAGGACAGGAGGAGACAAGTGGGCAGGAACTAAGGGAGATAAATTTCAGATTCCTGGACTCTGCAGCCATTAGAGCAATCCAACAGTCCAACCAGCTCCTCGGGAATGGAGTGAACTCAGCAGTTCTGCGTGACCGTCATCCCTCCCTGGTCAGAGTGTCTGTCTGGGTTAATTGAATTAGAGGTCAGCTCATTCTACAATGCTTTGATGGGGTCTAAACTCTGAGGTGCGGAAAGGTAAAAAGCAGGTACCCCCTCTTCAAATAGAAGTGCATGTTCCTTGTCAGTCATTCTTCTGTGATGGGCACTAACTTCATCCGCTATTATGTTTGTCATGGGTCTGGCTGGCTCATCTGTCCTGTGTCATCTATTCTGGGTAGATCCTTGTTAGTAGAGCCCCGCTCCCTGGACAGTAAAAATAATTGAAAAAGTCTTTATGATCAAGTGGAAAAATTAATTCTGGAATTGTTCCAGTTAATTCTCTGCACTTTTTGTTTTTCCTATTTCTTTCTTTTTTTTCTTTTTTCTTTTAACCACCGGTTTGCTAACCTTATATTCCTGAATCACCAGTTCTGGTGCATTCAGTTGGAATTAGTTAATGAAGTAACTGAAATCCTAAGCGTCTGTGATTTATCAGGTCTGGAATGGATCTTAGAAATTTACGTTGTCCCTTTCAGCCTTTGAGCATGCTGGGCCTGCTGTTCTCTGTGTGCTGCAATAGCTGCCTGTCAGCTGTGGCTGCTCCACTCTTGCTGTGGCCGTAGCCAGAGGACCTTCCCTATACACCATCCTGTGTCATACGTCTCTCAGTGGTTTACTTTTTGCATCCCGTGTACTGGGCAGATGACAGAGTTCCATGGCTTGTTTGAACATTGGCCTTAACCCACCTCCCACCCCTGTGAACTTCTTCCGTGCCATCTCAAAGTCTTTATTTTAAAGATTACTAGGTTATTTTAGAAACGATCTTTGCATGTCACAGCTGTTGGGGTTGTAGAGATATTCGTAGATTTCATGAGTAAGACAATTTCTGAAAAATTTAGTGACTGCTTTGCAAGACTTTGGCATTATCGAAATGCTAGCATTGATCTTCTTAGCTAGCCCAGTATACTATTTAAAGGTTGTTAGGCACAATTTATTACCCTTAGGGAGTAACATAAAAGGTGACTTAACTAAATTTAAATATTTCATGCCTTCCAGTTACCTATTGTGAATATCTTGAGTGTGTGTGCCTAAGTGATATATATATATATATATATATATATATATATATATATATATATAAAATACAAATTTAAATCTCTTTAAGCATCTCTTGATTAGATGCAGTGGTAGCTCTAATGTATCAATAGACTGGTATCAGTAAGTAATATAAAATAACCCATATTGGATAATCCTTCATGCCCTTTTAGGAGTGAAAGCATTTCTCCAAGTTACTTTCTTCCTCAGAGCCCAATTGTCTATGTACTTTCCTTTATGTATTAGCTGGCCAGAACCCTGCATCCTTAGTTAGTATTTTGGCATATTGTACATTTGCTGTTAACTCTTGTTATTTTAGAATGCTGAACTTGAAATATAATCTAAAGGGCACATCAGACTTTATCATCATGGAAGGTAGACTTCACATTGAATGGTCCTCTCTGACCTGGACAGCCTTTCACATAGGGAACAATTTAAATCCATCCCAGACCATTTCTTTTTTTTTTTTTTTTTTTTTTTTTTTTTTGGTTTTTCGAGACAGGGTTTCTCTGTATAGCCCTGGCTGTCCTGGAACTTACTTCGTAGACCAGGCTGGCCTTGAACTCAGAAATCCGCCTGCCTCTGCCTCCCGAGTACTGGGATTAAAGGCGTGCGCCACCACGCCCGGCTCCAGACCATTTCTAAAATCTCATTGCTGCAGGAAGAAGCAGCAAGAAGAGCTCTCCTGTGTATTGAGATGGCTGAGCAGGTTCTCAGCCTGAACCACGCAGAAGGATACGTAGATGTAGCCTCAGAGGACGGCTCAGCCCCATTCCCTTCTCATTGCACTGTGCACACTGGCAGGTTCAGCACAGTATTGCTGCAACAGGACTTTGTGTGCAAAGATCAAAGCAGCTGCCTTACTGTGTTTAAATAATAAAGAATGTCTGCACATACCTACAGGTTGAATTTTATTTTATTTTGTGGTGCTAGAAATGGACCACGGAGGGCTGGTGTAGGCTTTGGAAGTGCTCTGCACCTGAGCCACATCCTCAGGCTGAGGGTGTCAAGGGAAAAGTCCAGGTCTGCTAATATTTGATATTTGATTACTGACTGTAAGTGCATACTGCACCTTGCACGTTATAGCCCAGGGGTTCTTAGACTGTAATTTAAAGGATAAATTTAGGGGACATTGGGTGCATTTCATCTTATTGCACATTAACCTTTTTTATTTGAATATTTTTTAAGGACTTTGAATTAAAAGTCTCTGTAGTTTGTGTACCAAAAGAAAAGAAACAGAAATTGTTTTCAGTTTAATATAACTGATAATGAAAGTATCTGAATAATGGAACATATTAAGGAATATTACTTACATTTATTTAGGAAGGAATTGCATTATTCTGAGTTTGAAGTATACTCAGTTTGAAGGCATGGCCCATTCTGCTTGAGGAATTATACATCACACACACACACACACACACACACACACACACACACACACACACACACACACACACATCTTACTTTAGTCTTATCTTAATGGAGCAGGATACCCAGGCAGGTCACAGTTTTGGAGATAGTAAATGAGTATAAATAATTTTCACAAATTCCCACTTTTCCTGAAGTAATTTTTTCCCCTACATTAGACAGTTAAGTGTTTTCGGTACAGCTCTCCCCTTGCCCACTCTTGTATTAAACCAAGGTGACTGGCACGGGCACTACGTAAGCTCGGGACCACGGAGCACTTGGCCCAAGTGATTTATTTTTAAGGAAGTAACTTGTACAAATGAGAGAGATGATGGTAAACATTTTAAATCTCAGGCTCTTGGTTCTGTTGGGTCCAGGTTACCCAAGACCTAGAGAGACTGTGTGTCACGGGCTCCTGCTGTACAGGAAACCGCTTACGGTTGACAGTGGGTTGTGCTCCAGTCTCTGTGTCCTGGGAATCCCAGAGCCACACCTTCACCACTTTCACCAGTTTTTCCTTTTGTTGACTGTTGGCATCTGAATATCAGCTGTCTCTTTATAGATTACTATTTTAAAGTATTTATTTCAGATGTTCATAGAATGCTCAATTTTTGATGCAAGTTATTTACAAAGGCATATATATTTAATAATTGAGATGCATTATTTTATTGCACAGCTTATTTTCCAAAGCAATTTACTTTGTAGGTGTTGTCTTTTTGAGAAGAAAGAAATGTTTTTTTCTTTTGCTTCAAAATACAAATCGTAAACCCGTCTTCTGGCGTAAGTGACTCTTCTGATATTTGCTTTTCGCTTATTTGTGAACCAGTTTGGAGTTGCCAGTTGAACCCTCAGAACTCCCCTCTGACCTGGATTCAGTGCAGTGCTGGTCAAACTTGGCAGTGTTTCCCTGCCTCAGTTTCCTCTCCTCATTGCACTTGAGCGTTGCCTCTGTTAGTTGGTTTTCAGCAATCAGTTTTACAGAGGAAAACCGCCTTAGAAATGGAAGAGGTTAGAACTCTTTGTAAAACAAATGTGTTACCAACATCTGTCTGCTAACAAGTGGATTAGGTTCAGGACCTAGAGAGGAAAGAGACCTGCTAGAAAGAACAAGAAAAGTGCAAACGTAATATTTTTGATGTAAATGTTGTGTTCCACGTGAGTTTTCATATGCTGATTTTATGTTAATGTTATCATCTGTGATGTTTAAGTGACTGCAGATAAAGATTTCATTTTCAACCTGAAGACAACAGTTCCTGTTTCTATTTTTACTATTGAGACAGTTTTGAAAACAGATGTCATATTAAAAATTTTATTTTTAAGTGGAAATAAATCAATTTGACAGTCAGTGTTTTCCTTTTCTTTGTCCCTTAAAGAAGGCTCTGTGTTATTAGATATATATTAAGTTGCCAGGTTATTTTCAGAATTCTTTATTTTCATATCGCTGTAACCAGTTTACCTACAATGTGCAATTGAATTGTTATTTAATAAATGACACGTGATGGGATTACAGTCTTCTACTTGATCTACATGAGAAAGCTGGACACAGCAGTCATCTGGCTGGCCCTTCATTGTCGTGATGTAGGCGTGGCTTCTTGGTGTGACTCCCTTTTTTCTGCCTCCCAACCAGATAGGCAGGTATGAAGGCCCTTTTAAAAGCCATGTTCTTGGCTGAGCCCTGGGCATGAAGTGAGAAGAGGGACGGATCATTTGCCCTGAGGGAGGGTTGTGGGCCCTTTCATTTTTGTACATCTCTTTAGTAGCCTAGAGGATTAAACTAGCTGCTGATACAGCCAGTCGAAGCATTCACTGTAGCAAAGTGGACACAGTACTGGTCTTTGAAGAGCAGTCAGGCTGACACTCCGCCCTCCTAGTCAGCCCGAAATTTTAGCTTGCAGCATTGCATGGATTCTCTCAGAACACGGGACTGCAGACTGAGGAGGAAAACCATGCCGCATCTTACAGGCTTCCAGCAACGGTTACTCACTTCCCTCTGTCCTCCATCCGGTGGGTCACAGAGGGGCCAGTGGATGCTGCATCCCCAGTAGGTTTTTGTCATAGCCAAGGAAACTCAAACCTGGAGCTTGGATGCTTTAAAGTGGATGCCAAGCAATCCTCCCTGTGTTCCTGAGAGAAACCTTATCTTTGTCACACTGGACAGGAAATAAATCAGAATTATGTTCCGAAGGGAGAAGATATTTTCCTTTTATCTTGAAAGTTGATCTGGATCTGAGCACTTTAAAACTGACAGTCTAGCGGGAAACTTGTCAGTGCCTTTTTCTTAGAGAATAGAGAAAAGCCGGACTATAAAAAAAAAAAATGTGGGAGAGGCTCACAGTGATGAGCCATTTTAAGAACTTTTACTCTTGTAGCAAGGAGCCATTTGTTTTCAGCAAGAAAGTGGAATGAGCTGGCAGTGGTTAGGAGAGGTAGTCATGGGTGTCTGGTGGGAATTAGGCATACGGACAAGGGCAGAGCTAGAAGATTGGAGCCTATGGCTAAAATCTAGCCAAGAAGTAAGGACTCTCCAATCTCCCCCCCCTTCCCCCCTCCTGGAAAAAAAGTAATGCCCTATCAGAGTGTGGCATCTGGAGTTTGGGCCTGAAAATTTGATAAATGGGACGATGTCAGCCAAGATGGAAGATGTGACTCTGTAAGAAGGACTTCCAGAGAAGATTCTGTCTACGTAAAAGCACAGCTCTTGAGGAGGTCAGCTCAGAAACTTTGAAAAATTCCCCAGACCCCTCCCCTCCTGGAAGAGAGGTCATTGAGAACATAGGCAATCCCCCCCCTCCGGAAGGGAGGGGCTAATTACAGTCCTCAGACCACAGGGAGGGGGGACGACCACCAGCCACCTGCAGGTAGAGGAGGCCCAGAGCTTGTACACACATTCCACATTGGCCACCTACCTCATTCCCTAAAGACCAATCAGTTTAAAAGCCACACTGTTCTGCCAATCACATTGTGCCTAATGGCTGCTGCTTTGAAAATTGTATAAAGGCTCACTGGACGGGCCGAGAGGGGTCGTTCTCTCTCTTCTTGTGCAGGGGGACCCCAGCATGCTGGATCAATAAAATTCATCTTGCGTTTGCATTGATTCCCGTCTCCGAATTGTTCACTTGGGGGTGTCTCTGGTAAGTTAAGGCTTGACAGAGTCTCACACTCTCACCTCAAAGGGGAAAGAGAGAGTTTTTTTTTTTTTTTTTTTCTGGAGCCAGATACCAGTGATCATGACCCAGGAGCACAGATTTACGTACCCCAAATCCCACGTGTCAATGAGGTAGCAATTTTATGAGCTTCTTATAGTAACAGAACAGAGAAAGTCTTGAATCAAGGTACTTTTCAAATACATTGATGGATACATGAGGTAGGCTGGTTATAGAAAGATGGGAGAACTGTCACACACTTTAGATGCTGTCTGACAACACACTTGGTTGGCCCTTTGATTACCGGAAAACTCGGTGGGTTTTTTTGTTGGAGTTGTTTTATCTTTTGTCGATTTGTTTTGAATCCATTCCAAGGGTTGTGGGGTTTTTTTGTTTTTGGTTGTTGTTGTTGTTTTGTTTTTGTAATCTGTTAGAATTTTAGGTCCTACACGGATGTGGGCAACCAAGATGAATTGTAATCAGGTTCTGGACTTAGAACATTTCAGTCTCTCCCTAACAGTGCGGTTCTAATCAGCTGGCTGGCACATTCCAGGAGGGCTTGTTCACACATCAAGAGTCAGCTTGTTTGTAAAAGTTGAAGATCATGCAGCTGTCGTGAGATTGTGAAGGCAGGTATGTAAAACGACCCTAGAATTTAGGACTGAGGTTTGGGAGCCTCGATAGCATGGCATTAAAACCCAAGTGACTACAAGTGCCCAGGCTTCCTACAAAGCTCCGATGGCAGCTGCCAGAGGCTCAGGAGAAGTTCCTCACCAATTCCTAATGTTGAAAGAACTGGAGGTAAGCTGGCGGGGAATGGGGAGTGGGAGATGGCACAATTAGCTGGGGTAGAGAAGGTGAGAAGGTCAAGGACACAAGAGAAGAGAAGGAATGTTAATTTGGCCTCCAAGAACAATTTATGAAAATCAAATACAGCCTTAAATGAATATGGGTAGTGTTAATAGTGACAGTGAAGTGGCCAGTGAACTTGAATCATGTCAGTGGCAGCATTGGTACAGCATCAGACTCACCCCCAGGTTGAAAGCACATGAGGCTCCCCCACCCAATGGAAGGACAGAGAATAAGACAGCAACTTATCCCCAGGAGGCCTCCCCACCCAATCAGTACCCTTCATCTTCCACGGTAATAAGTGTTTTCAATTCATCTTATAGACCTGGGATAATGGGAAGGAAGCTACCACTCAAAAGCAATATATCCTAAGGTGCAGGATACAGCACTGTTTTTGGTCAGTCGGTCAAGCATAACTACTGTTCACACAGTTGAGCTTCTGGGATCAGGAACTTTTGTTTAAATTGGTTCCCATCGGGAGCCATGGGGCACAGCTGAGGCAAGTCTGAACAGACGTGTCACAAATTGCTTGCTGCAGACACGTGGCCTGGGTGTCTTTCTGTCCCTCTTTAAGTGGACAGGAGAGGTTTGGGTACTATCCCTTGGGACTACTGTTTTCTTAAGGGGCACCCCGTGTTGGCTGGTCTTGCACGTCAACTTGACACCATCTAGAGTTATCTGAAAGGAGGGAACCTCAACTGAGAAAATGCCTCCATAAGATCTGGCTGTAAGGCATTTTCTTAATTAGTTATTGATGGGGTGGGGGTCTCAGCCTGTTGTGGGTGGTGCCATTTCTGGACTAGTGGTCCTGGGTTCTATAATAAAGTAGTCTGAGCAAGTCATGGTGAGCAAGGCAGGAAGCAGCACCCCTCCGTGGCCTCTGCATCAGCTCCTACCTCCCGGTTGCTGCCCTGTTTGAGTTCCTGCCCTGGCTTCTTTCAGAGATGACTACAATGTCGAAGTGTAAACCCCCAAAGCTCCATTCTCCCCTGATTTTTGTCATGTCACTTCATCCCAGCAATAGAAACCCTAAGACACACCCCTTCCAAGCCACCATGCAGTCCTCTTCACTACTTCCATCCTCTCCTCCTTCTGAAACTGATCTTCAGTGAGGCATCTAGGGCCTCTCTGTCTCTTTTCCCACACCTTTATTTAGGGGTGCTGCCTTTTCTGTTCTTCCTCAGCCTTGTTCCCAGTCACCTCTTACCACTTCCATAACGAATGAGGTGGACACAGCCATCAGCAGAGGTTGAAAGTCTTTCCTTCTTCAGTTAGAATCCCATTCGTTCTCTCACTGCCAGGCTGGGAAGTGAAGCTCAGTCCTGGACTCTGCTGCTGGGCTCATACATGTCTGTGCGTGTGCATGTGCGTGTGCGTGAGTGTGTGTGTGTTCACTGTCAGCTGATGTGCTTTGAGCTCAGTTTCCAGGTGATCAGAGCTGTCACCAGGGTGACCTGACAACACTCAGTGTCTGAGGTGCTTACACCTGGAGACCCCCCCCGCCCCAGACATGAGCACACGGTGTTCTTCATCAGTTCCCTCCCCTGTGGTTGCTTTACTTTTAAACATTGAAGGTTTGAGCAGGGTTCCCCAGATCACCAAGGCCACTCTAGTGTGAACCTGACAACCCTGACCTGGACACACTTTGGATTCTGTACCACTACTTTAGTCCATTGGCAGGGACCTAGAAGAACTCTGTGCCCCATGTTTTTGGATCTGTGTGGGATCCTCCTGGGATGTTACTGCAATTCCCACTGTCTGTGGAGGGCCACTCAGGTCTGAGATGCAGACACACACTGAAATAACAGCAATTCTCTGCGCATATACATGTGTATGTTTTTAATTTGGTATTTGTGTAAAGCTTGTTTTGTTTTGTTTTGTTTTGTTTTTCTTAAACAGCAACTATCAAGTTTGAAAAGCAGCTAATGTTTCCTCAGGTCTTTGGAGGGAAAATCCTTTCTATGGGCTTAACATCCTATAAGGGAAGTTGATCGGCATTCCACAAGCAGCCCCCTCCCCCATCTTCTGAATTTAATAGAAGAAAAGCATGTGACAGAAGACATAGAAAAACCACAGAAGCGCCTGTGACACTCTATCAGTAATTAGGACCTGGACTTAATTATATATTCCGTATGCCCTTAAAGCTGAAGTGAGCCTGTTAGATTGGCTAAAACAAACCACATGACTACTACCAAGGCCACATGAGAAAAAAACAAGGTCTGTTCATAAAACTTGGAAGGCCTTTGTCTGAGGGGTTGAAGACTCCCATATGTCTAAAATTCAGAGTCTCACTGGAGCTTTAAGCAGAAGGGGAAACCTAGCACAAAAAACTCAAATCTTCATTAAGAAAATTTGGCAAAATTGAATAAGACGCAGCTGTGAGGGGGGAAGATTTATACACATTTTTAGCCCCACTTTGAAAGCCTCAGAATGTCTTTGGAGCAGAATGGAGCAAATTGTCGGGAATCTTGTTTTCTGAGCAGCCAGTTATATCAACACTGCAGCACGCCACTGCCACAGCAGTGTGCCAAAAATAACATGAAAGAAATGTCCACAAAGCTGTTCAGAATGAAGCCAGTAATCTCTGCCTTTGTGATCATTTCCAAGGAAGTTCCTACCCAGATATTAAGTGGAGAACAGGAAGGACTCACTCCAGCCCCACAAGCTCTCAGTTCATCTTCCCTTTCCTTCACTTGTTAATGATTTGTATGAATATACTCTGAATAGTTTTAAAGAGAGCCCAAGGCCTGTAAATGACAAAAAAGAAAAAAAAAAAAAAAGGACTGTGTTCTTCTTTAGTTTCAATTGAAGTCCTGGGATTCTAACTAATTTTGGATCTGTCTTTCATTATCAACTGTTAAATCTCAATTTTTCAAAAAAACAAAAATCTGTTTGGCTAACTTTGGGTAAAATGCAGGAATGGTATGACTTTTCCAAAAAGGCAGACTCCTTTATTCCAGGAAGACACATTCTTACGTGATGGCCGTACCATGCTTGTACAAAGCCTCTTTTATATTTTCCCATATCTTTCCCTCATTCCCATAGTTCCCTTACAAGGCACATCTAAGGACCATGCAGACAGTTATTATGCTTGCCAATCTCTTAGGAAATGTGTCAGGATATTTTAGAGGTTGGAGACCTTTAGAACGTCATCATTGCCTGAGGGGTATGCATGGCTTTTATCCAGTATGAATAAGAGCACAACCCCTCACCACCCTTCCTTATTCAGATGATCTTCCAAGGCCAACTCTGGGAAGGTTTGCCTACATGAGGACTTACTGTCAGAAAGATGAAGGCTTAAGTGGAAAGGGTCTTTTAATTAATTAATTTTCTGTTGCAGTCATAAAACACCACGACCAAAAACAACCTAGGGAAGAAATGCTTTGTTCTATCTCATAGGTCAAGAGGGGTAAGAGTCCTCATGGCAGGCAAGGCAAGGCAAGGCAAGGCAAGGCAAGGCAAGGCAAGGCAAGGCAAGGCAAGGCAAGGCAAGGCAAGGCAAGGCAAGGCAAGGCAAGGC
>NC_034595.1:35221031-35248066 GCF_900095145.1 Mus pahari | reverse complement strand
GGCAAGGCAAGGCAAGGCAAGGCAAGGCAAGGCAAGGCAAGGCAAGGCAAGGCAAGGCAAGGCAAGGCAAGGCAAGGCAAGGCAGCTGATTGATCACGTTTTTTCATTCGCACACAGGAAGTTAAGCGAGAATAGGAAGTAGAGTGAGGTTATAAAGCCTGCCCCCCCAGTGATGAACTCGATTCAGCAAGGTATGTCTCCTAAAGGTTCTATTACCTCTCCAAATAGTGCCACCCACTGGGGAGCAAGTGTTCAAATACATGAGAGTGTGTGTGTGTGTGTGTGTGTGTGTGTGTGTATACGCGCGTGCACTTCTCATTCAAGTCACCACAGAGTTATACAATATTTTCTGTTAGTGAAACTGTAGCTCTTGGAATAGATGCAGGCCCCGTGCTTAGGAAGGAAGGAGCTAGGCAAGACTGCTCATGTCTGCAGTTCTAACAGGAGGAGGCTGGGGCAGAATGATTACAATTTTGAGACCAGCCTGAACTACACAGTGAGTAGTATCTCAAGGAAGGGAAAGGAGGAGAAAACTAAAAGATGGAGGACGTGGAGGAAGAGGAGTAGAAGGAGGAGGAAGGCCTGGACCGTTCGTAGGACGAAGATGGAGCTGGTTGGTATGGTGTTTTTTTAGCCACATTCATTAGGGTCGTTTATCACCAGGACCCGACCCCATTCCTTAGCCACAGGCATTCAGCATCTGGAAGAAGGGCCACAGTGTGGCTTAGTGTAGTAACTCTCAGATTTTCGCATCTCAAAATACCTCAGAAACAGCTGCCATAGCCCTCCGTGGGAGAAAGCTGGGTTCCCGGGAAACTTAAACCTCAACTCCTTTAAGGCCCTGGCCTCAGACCTGCCCCTCAGCAAGGACCCAGAGTTACCGTTCACTTTGTCCTTCCGCCAGGGCTTTTGAGAGAGTCTTGGATCTGTCGTGCTCCCAACAAACAGAGGAGGACAGATTTTCAATAGTGAATGTTGAAACCTCACGTTCCCTAATTGGTTAGAGAGCAACAAGCTAATGCCGGGTCAACAAAACTTCTTGACATGTATCTTCCTGGTATTTAAATGTCCAGCTCACGGGGATGCACAAGACAAGCCGGGAGGTGAGAACCATGGGGTGGTCCATTTGGCTTTAGGACCATTCCAACAGGACGATGTTCCTTGTGGGCTGTATGTACACCTGGGTTGCATGCTTTTCCACTGGTATTGAACTTGAGGGAGGAGAAGGGAAAGTGGGCCTGTTTAACTCTCCTTCCCGCTGCCCTCTATAATCTTCCTTCTCCACAGCCTCCATCCTCATTTTCTCAGAATATTTGAGATTATTTGCATGTCTCTAAAAAAAAAGAAAAAAAAAACCAAACACCTTGCCTGAAATTGGTCCCAGTCTTAGACATTATAACAGGAGTGACTTTCCCTCATTTCTTTCTCATCCATTCAGCCAGAGTCTCTTTCCTGATTTTATTTGAACAATCGTTTACCCTACAGTAAAAGGTACTGTATAATGACTCCAAAGGAAAACAGCCCTTGTTCTAAGGGCAGTAAATTTTCTCTTCCAGATGGTCTGTAGCAATCAGCCAGCTACCACCCGGCACTTCATCACCGCCTCTGTGCGCCCGCCAGGCGTGCTGCTGGCAACCCCTGGCTCTCCGGCTGGTTTAGCTCTTCTGGCAGGAGCACCTTCCTTGGGGAGGAGGTGGAGAGGAAGCAAAGGCCGCCTCCTTTCCTGTCTTTGCTGGATGTGTTGCCACCGCGTGTCATCGTGCCATCGAGTCATCGGCCGCTCACGTTTAAGCTGGCGGTTAGAGTGAGGTTGAGTTTCCAAGTCATGGAGGTCTTGCCTCTCTCTGGAGCTGTGGCTTGCTCACTCGTTTTGTGAGTGTCATTGGATTTAACATAACAGAGAGAGTTAGCACTAGAATTTGTCCTACCAGTCACATATAGGAGGTGTTTTGCATTAAGCTGGGGACTCTTTCTTTCTTTCTTTCTTTCTTTCTTTCTTTCTTTCTTTCTTTCTTTCTTTCTTTCTTTCTTTCTTTCTTTCTTTCTCTCTCTCCCTCTCTCTCTCCCTCTCTCTTTCTCCCTCTCTCTTTCTCCCTCTCCCTCCTTCCCTCCCTCTTCCTTCCTTCTTTCCTTCCTTCCTTCCTTCCTTCCTTCCTTCCTTCCTTCCTTCCTTTCTTTCAGAGGTGGTGGTGGTTTGAGACAGGGTTTCTCTATGTAGCCCTGTGCTGTCCTGGAACTCACTTTGTAGACCAGGCTGGCCTGGAACTCAGAAATCCGCCTGCCACTGCCTCCCAAGTGCTGGGATTGAAGGCATGGGCCACCACTGCCCAGCTGGGGAGTTTCTAAAGCCTTTCATAGGCAAGTCAACAGGCTTAGACCTCAGTTCCTGTTTGTGGTGAATAGTTGAGATGATTTTTGATACATTGTTTTGAATAAATGCTTTTTCCTTATCCATGTTGTTTCCTTTTTGCCATAGTAAATAGTTGAAATATAAGGACCATGATTGAACATGTATCTACTCAAACAGGACTGTGTAATTATAGGCAGATATACATTACCAAAAGGATGAAAATAGCCACTCACAGAAGAAAACATCGATACCTAAAATGCAACTACTGTTAGGAAATCTGATTCTTTCTTCCAGGCCCACAGAACCCTGAAGTGAATAGAGTCCCCGCAGGGCAATGGCGTCAGCTTCCCTGGTGCCTCTGCATCCCCTCTTAGGTTGGTCTGACTGACAGGAGAGCCAGAGGCTGTTTCCCTCTCAGCTTCCTCATTCCAGGAAGGTGCAGCAGCAGGGATGTGGAGGTTAAGTCTAGGATCAAATGCACCTCCACAATCGTGGGCCAACCTCCTCAGTTGGACAGCAGTTGGCTCTACGTGACAAGCTGGGGTGTGAACCCTCCAGGACATGTCTGGGTAGGTCTCTCTGAGATAGTGTACTTGGGCAATTAATCAGGTTACCTGGGGAGTTGGTGTGACAGAAGGGCTGTGGTGACAGCTGTACACAGGCAGCAGCTCCCTGCAGGGTGAGAGGTTATGGCAAGCATTTAAGGGGTGTGGGTAACTTCAGGAGCTTCTGGCACCGTATTTAGTGTTGGAAGTCCTTGGGTTTTGTTTTTTATTTTTATTTAATTTAATTTTTTTGCATGTTTTGCCTGCATGTATATATGTGGACCATACACCTGACTGGCAAGGTCAGAAGAGGGCATCAAATCCCCTGAAAATGAGAATTACAGATAGTTATAAGCTGGTATTAGATAGTGATGATGGTTGTATAACTGCCTGACTATATTAAGATTCTCTTGAGTTGTAAATCTTACATTTTGTTACATCACTCTAAGTCTGTTTTGTGTTGCTCTAACAGATTACTGAAGACATGGCTGCTTTATAAAGAAAAAAGGTTTGGGATTCATAATTCTGGTAGCTATAGAGAGTCAAAATAGCTTGATGCTGCATTACATCAGGAGGAGAAGCAGGAAAGGAAGCAATTGCATTAGGAAGAATGTCTTTATACAAGGAAACTGGACGGTTTATTCTTTTATTTAATGACCCGCAAGAATTCCATGAATTCCAGGCATAACCTCTTAAAGATTTATCTCCTTTCCAGCATCTGAGCTTAGCTTCTAGAACATCCAAACCACAGGATGTTCCGTCTTTGTAAAGAGATGCTGGAGAGACTGATGGACTTATCCATCAAAGTCAATTTGGATGAACTATTTCATCACACCCTGTAAGACACACGTGAATAGTGACCTTCTCTAAAGCTGGTGATAGCTCTGTATATAAGGAAAATACCAGCAGACTCTACCCTAGTATATGTACAATAGACTCCACTGTAGGGAAGCTTTTATATGTTAAATGCCATAAAATGAACAGCAATAATGTGGGGGAATATTTTTCTTTATTGTGCCTGTAATAAAGTTTAAAAGTTTTAGCATCTTTATAGAACAAACATTCTAAGGCTGGTAGGAAAAAGAGAGATATAAGCTATTCATGAATATATAAGAAATATAAATTCCCATTAACATGATAAAATTAAAATTTAAACTGAGAGATCTTCCTTCTGTGATTTTTGCTTCACAGACAAGGTGCGTTTGCTAGTTTGTTTCACTACCAACACAGTTGAAAACAAAAATGTGAGTCTAGCCTTTTAATTAAAATGTTGGAACAGGAGGATTTGTCTGTATGGATGTTGGGTGCCACCTGATTTAGAATATCTCAGTTGGTAAAGCGCTCCCCACAAGTATGAAGATCTGATTTCCATCTCTGCCCCCAGGTAAAAAGCCGATAAGCCGGTTTGCTAGTGTGTGTGTGTGTGTGTGTGTGTGTGTGTGTGTGCACCAGGCACGTATGTGGTATGCAGACACATGTATGTGCATACATATTCATGTAGAATAATTTTTTTAAAAATCTAAGTGCAGAGGTGACACCTGTTATCCCAGTGCTGGGAGGCAGAGGCAGGAGGGTTTGTTGGCCTGCTGGCCCCGCCCACAGGGCGAGCTCCAGACCAATGAGAGACCTTGTCACAAGAAAAAAGGTGGAGTTTGCTGGGGGGGCAGAAAGTAGGTGTTTTCTTCTTTGGTGCAGCTACTAGTAAATAAGTATATAAGGAAAGTATATAAGGAAATAATCCTGGATGCAAGGTATGTAAGCAAACATAATTTAATGCAATGGGAGACACATGCATGCGTGGGCGTAACCTGTTCTCACACACATACACATGAACGCATGCACACATGCATGCACAGGTGTGTGACATGAAAATAGAAGGGTCTTGTTGGAAAGAAGGGGTTCAGGAAGATGGAGAAAGAGAGGGTTGTGGGGGATAGGATCAAAGTACAAAGTATATATGAAACTGTGAAAGAAGAGGGGGAAAAGAGCCATGACAAACAAGAACAAGGTGAGAAGACTGAGGACAGCCTCTGGCCGTCACAGACACACGTTCTGTCCCGCATCGAACCAATGTGCATGCACACATACACACCCACCCACACATACACAGAGAAATAAAAACCATAAAACAACACTAATGTGCACGCTTCCCACCTTTCAGTTTAATGACTAAAATTGAACCTGATAGGGAAGCTTGAATGTTAGCTTTGAAAACCCTACTGTGTTTTTAGTTTTTCCTAATGTATAACACACTAACAAGGGCTTAACATGATTTACTGTTATCATGTGGTACTTACACTTTATCTCATGAAACCAGGAGGCTGCATCACCTATGAGATGCTGAGTGGCGCAAGCAGGGTTCTTACCTTTTCTCACTTGAGTTGATAGCACAGTATCTGTAGGCAGACATAATTTTAGTAGAAGCAATGAATGTGAAGTCAACAGGCATCCTCTATCCATTTCCCTGGTTTTCAGGCTCAGGAGACAGTGACGGCGCAATGCTAGAGTTGATGCTTTATTATAAGCTCGTAACAACTGCTTCCTGCCTTCCTCAGTCCATTCACATTTGGGTGTATGTCATCGCAAACACATCCCAACCACAGGGAAACTTAACTCTATATTAAATCTGACCCAGGAAGACACAATTCCTTTCTTACATATGGAACATTACTTTATCCACAAGTAATTATTTATTATCTTGTTTTGGCACTACCTCAGTGTAAATGAATAGCTCATATCCTATGCAGCATATAAAATGTCAGTCAGTATCTCGTATGACCTGGGTTAATTCTGAGCATGGGGCTCTGGGCAGATGCTGCAGCAATGGTATGTGGGAACATCTTCAGAGTTTAGCGGCAAGCAAGACTCGGCCTTTTGTCTCTCTCATCCTTGCTGCCTAGCTCAGGCTGAATCAGGATAATCAGGCTGTTCTATCAGAAATCTGTGCTAATTAGCCACAATTTCTCAACGTCCTTGGACTGCTTTTGAACACTAATTACTGGGAACCAGAGAGTGTAAGAAAATCCACACCCTGCGGACACCTAGTTAATACACACCCCTCTATCAGGTGAGGATGGGACAGGCCGTTTAATTTCCCCAAAGAAAATCCTTTGGCTTTTCCCCTTCTCATCTTTTAAGTTTTTCTTTCTTAACAGCTTTGTTAATTTAGGTTAAGTGGTTTGGTTGCCATAGAAACCAGTATTCCTCTCAGGCTGATTGTGTCAAAGGCATCATTAATCTGTTTTCTCAACTGCCTCTTCCTCATACATCTAATTGCAGCACCCCTCCTCCCCCTCCCTTCGGCTGACATCATTTTGGACATTTTTAGGACACCATATGTGAGATTCAGCACAATTTATATTCTATTCAAATTCCGTATCACTACATTAATTGTTGTATTCCCACTGCAAAGGAGTACTTCGGCTCCCCAGGTGGGTATCACAGGTCTCCAGGGCTCCATGGGCGAAGGGGAAGGCTTTGGTTTTGTTTGCCTCAGGTGCAGCTGAATGTCCCACAGAAAGGAGGCTTTTGAAGCCGTGCCGCTCCCACCTTCTCGCCTCTTTAGTTTTCTATTTCCAAAACAGATTCTAAATAATTAATCATGATGTTTTTTCTGGGAGCCATGATCTTTGAAAGAGTAAAGAGCCTATCCTACTGGGATTATGTAGGGGGAAGGATAGCGTGGAGCAGGCTGGCCACCATCCTATTGAGATGGCTTTGGTCCAGTGGTGGGCATACAGGGCTCATTAACTTGTTCAGTCCTCCCAGGAACACTGCAGGAACAAAGTGCTGTGTCTTTGCCGGGGTGTTCAGTTTTATTCCACTCATTCCTACGGCTCTGATCCATGGAAAATTCTCAACCGATTTGCTCCATTCAAGTCTGTGTGCATCTTCCTTACACACCTGTATCCCTGTGCAAGTTTGCTAGCTCGATTCCTTGTGCATCAGTAGAATGGGCGGACTAGCGCCACAGCGGGTGACACACAACCCATCCACTCTGCTTCCTCCTCCTTGCCCTTAATGAATTTGGACAATTGTTGGTCTTATCACATTCCTTTCAGGAAAGCTAAATCTTATCTTTTCCCTATCTGCTTACCATTTTTATGGGTGATGATGAAAAGATTGAAACTAAGCTCGAACACATGATGTAACATTTTGTATATAAATCATGATGTAGAATGAAAAATTCATTTTATAGCAGTACATATCATAACAGTTAAATTAAGTCTCTTACATTTTTTTGGTGTGGTACTCACTTCTGAAGGTTTACATCCTGATTTTTACTCCTGAGACAAAATTCATTACCAAATGAATTTTGACAGTGACAATTTTGAATGAGACAAAATAAAATAAGGTTCTTTTATTATCTTTAAAAGTTTTAAATTACATTTATTTATTTATTGTACAAGCATGTGGAGAAGGTAGCAGGTACAAACAATGATACCCGTGTGGAGATCAGAGGGCAACTTGAAGGCACTGGCTTCTCCTCCCACTGTGTGTGCCCCAGGAATCTACCTCATCTTCTCAGGCCTTGTGGCAAGTCCCCATCTCATCAGTCCTCAGCCACTTATGACAGCCCACATTTCATTTAATTATAGTTAATTTGAAAGTATGTCTCTTCCAACACGAGCTATTTAAATCACATCTCTTATCCTTCTGCCCAGCAGAAGTGTCTGACACATCACATTTAGTCAGAGGATTTGTTGGATAAGTGAATGTTGACTTAGGACTAAGACAATATTGATGTGAGTCTAAATCAGTTTACAATAGTTAAGAATACCCAGTGGTCTTAACTGTCAACAATGGTGGCAGAACAGATAAGATTCAACACATCGACTCCTTAAGAAGGATTCCCATTTAAGGCCAAAGGAATGACGTAGTATATAGAAAAAAATGAAAAAAAAAAACAAAAACCAGGACTGTGGCTATGATTTATGCATCTACTGTTTAAGATGAACACATTTGGTGGCACCATGTTGGTTGGGAGACATGAGAGAGGGATTCCAATGGCTCTGGGCTTTCTGACTCCGATTCTCGGAGGAGGCTGACAGCATGGGGTTTCCTGTGGTTGCCAGTGAGAGTTGGGGCCATAGGAGAGCTGACCCGAACTTAACACATTTAAACTAGCAACAGTGAAGAACCTTGTGGAGTAAAACACAAAGAAGATCATGGTCTTCCGATTGGATGGCTGAATCTTTAATGCAAAGTGTCCAGCGTCTTCTGGTCTAAGCAAGGAGCTTTCTCTGGCAAGCATTGCAGATAAATAAGGAAAATAGGACACTTGAGTACTTAAGAATTTATAGCGAATGGAAGCAAAATTCAGATTTGTGAGAAAAGTTTAATATTTTAATTAGGAGAAATCAAGACTGTTTTGTGTAGCTAGGAAATTACTCATTTCCTCTCTGACTTTTGCTGTGTGTGCGTGTGTGTGTGTGTGTGTGTGTGTGTGTGTGTGTGTGTGTTGCTGGAGATTAAACAGAGAGCCCACATGTGAGACAAATGTTCCCAAGTCCTCTTTCTACATTTTGGTGTGAGATAGGGTCTCCTGAAGTTGCCCAGACGTGTGATTCTCCTACCTCAGTTTCTCAAGAAGCTGGAATTATAAGTATAAGCCACTAGGTCTGGCTTTTAATTTTTAATGTTTATTTTATTGAACACTTTTAAATATTTATTTATTTTATGTGTATGAGTGTTTTACCAGCATGTCTGTCTGTATTCCATGTGCCTGCCTGGCTGGTGCCCTTGCAGTTTAGAAGAAGGTATTTGATCGTCTAGAGCTAGAGTTATGAATGGCTACGAACTGCCACGTGGGTACTAGGAATCAAAGCCAGGCCCTCTGTGAGAACAAGTGTTCTTAACCATTGGGCCTTCTCTCTAGACCCCTAGGTCTGTGGTTAAACAAACAAGCAATAACAAAAACTAAGCATAATCAAATAATTAAGCCCAAGGACAGGTAGTACCTGGCAAGGTAGTCTGCTGATCCACCCCCCCCCCCCCCCACACACACACACTCACGCCTCTAATTTCCCTGCCTCTCTCCCAACCTTTTCTTCTTTACATCCTTGTCTCTCTGGACTGATCTATCTCCATATTCATTGTGCCTGACTTTTAAAAATTTGCCGGTGTACCGAGCCTACGCTGGCTTCTGTGATGGCTAATCTTGGCTGTCAACTCGACTTCACAGGAAATCAATTAAAGCACAAGCTTCCGGGTGTTCTTCTGAGGGATTTTTTTTTTTTTTTTTTTTTTTTTGGTCAGATTATTTGCTGTAGAATCATCCTAAATATGGGCAGCATGTTTTGGTGAGGCAGTCCAGATAAAGGAGTATGGAAGAAGGAAACTTTGCTTTTTGCCTACTGCCCACACTCTTACTGGCAAGTCCATCTACCCCACTGCTGTTATCCTTCACCGCGTTAGAACTGACTTCAGGGTTCTAACACGGACGGAAGACCAGCAACTCTCCAGGCATCCTCCAGGCATTCAGTGCCGGGGTTCGACTGCTGAGACCTCTGGCTCTGCTTGCTGAGCAGTGGCTGTTCTCTCAGCTTCTCCAGTGAGGCGGACAGGCTACCTAGGCCACACCCTCTAAGCCAAATCACCTTTTAATATATATTTGCATTCTATCCATTCTGGTCCTCTAAGGCAGTGGTTTTCAACCTGTGGGTCACAACACCTCTTGGGTCACATATCAGAAACCCTGCATATCAGGAATTTACACTACGATTCATAACAGTGTCAAAATCATAGTTTATGAAGTAACAACAAAATAATTTTATAGTTGGGGGTCACCACAACATGAGGAACTGTATTAAAGAGTCTCAGCATTAGGGAGGTTGAGAGCCACTGCTCTAGAGAACCCCGTCTAGTATAGCTACTCCTCTCCTTTGTGAGACACTTCCATCTTTAACCTTCTACAGAGATGACGCCGTCTTTGATCGTCCCAGTTTCAGAGTTGTCGGGTGAAGGCGATAATTATCCTTGCCATTTTTAAAGTCACCGTGTGAGAGTACAAGGCAAGACTGTCTGGCTGGATGCAGATGGACTGGGTGTGTGGATGAGGGTCCACCAGAGAACAGACAACAGGAAAGAAAGCTAATTCAAAACTCCGCTGGGCAGTATTGTGAGAAAAGGCATGAAACTGCTTAGAGGAGATACCAGTGAAGAGACGCCATGACCGGGGCAACTCTTATAAAGGATAACATTTAATTGGGGCTGGCTTACAGTTTTAGAGGTTCAATCCAATATCATCACGGCAGGAAGCATGGCAGTGTTCAGACAGACACAGTGTTGGAGAAGGAGCCACGAGTTCTACATCTTGATCTGAAGGCAGAAGAAGACCGTCTCCAGGCAGTTAGGATCTCATTGTCCACCCACACAGTGACACACTTCCTCCAACAAGGCCACACCTCTTAATAGTTCCACTCCCTTTGCCATACATAATCAAACCACCACATACAGGTTATGAACATCCGTGAATCTGTGGTTCCAAGCCAGACAGATGTTTTTCACTGCCCCCAGTTGATATTTGTGTGTTCCTGGTTTTACCGGGATGGACTCATTTTACTAGGTGCTATGGCAAACATTCAGAGCATGGACTCCTAGCAACAAGGAACATGAGAGTCCAGCAGGGCAAGGGTGAAGACTTGCCTTGTGTTTAGCATACTTCCCTCTGCTGTAGAGGCTAAGCTAGGAGCCCAGGGGCTTAAGAGAAAGACAATTCTTCAGGTCACTGGTAAGCTGGTCCCTCAGGAAGGCCACCTTCCCAGTGGCTTAACTGCAGCTCAGGTTAGTGCTCCTGAGCTGGTGTGGAGGTGCAGTGCTGTTGATCTGGGGTTTCATGGCTCTCATCATGACCCTTGTTTTACCTTTATGTTCCTCCTTTCTTCTTCTTCCCTCCTATCTTCCCACCCTCCAATGATCCATTAAGCTTCTTTGCCTGTAATTCTCAAAACTCTGAAGGTTTTCTTTGCCTCTCTTAGTAGTAATCCATGCCTACAGCTTCTCCAGCACCATGCCTACCTAGGTACTGCCATGCTTCCTGTCTTGATGATACTGGTCTGAGCCTGTAAGCCAGCCTCAGTTAAACATTTTCCGTTATAACAGTTGCTTTGGTCATGGTATCGTTCCACAGCAATGAAACCCTGACTAAGACACCATGTACTTGAGAGTTTCCGAGGCCTGGAAAGTCAGCTGTTTAGGTGGATGATACATTAGCCCTTTTTTTCTTTCTTCTGTGGGTCTAAACCTCCCTGGTCACCAAGGCTTCCTGTCTCCATGAACACTTAAAACGACTCTTTTGATCCGCTCAGGTCTGGTTTAAATATTTGCACAGACACTGTCAGATGCAAGCTACAGAGTGTAAAACCCTATCTGCAAGGGTGACATCTGATGTCTTCTGAGTCCCTGTGTGTCTCTCCAAGGCAGGAAGTAAAGGCTGAATCCAACACAATAAATATTGAGGGAATAAGAAGTCTTGAGTCTGGAAAAGTACCGTTGAAATGGTTAGGGTTTAACCTCTTTTGCTGTGTGGCTTGTTCTGTCCAGCATATGAGCATGTCCTTCCTCCTTCCCTCCCCCCATCCTCTCTCTTTTTTGTAAGACAGGGTTTCACTATACCTTTCTTGTTGTTCTGGAACTCACTCTGTAGACTAGGCTGGTCTTGAGCTCACAGAGATCCACCTGCCTCTGCCTCTCAAGTTCTGGGATTAAAGGCTTGGGCCAGCATGCCCTGAACCACAGTCTTTCTTGGCCAAGAGTTTGACACCTGACATAATTAAAAACAAAAGTTAAACAGATGGAACACTATGAGTAAACCATACCTTTTCTATTCGGTCTCTTACAGTATTGAAAATTAATGCTGAATTGAAAGCAAAATTGAAAGACTTGCAAAAAAAAAAAAAAAAGGAAAAAAGAAAAAAGAAAAAGAAAAAAGCTGGGCGTGGTGGCGCACGCCTTTAATCCCAGCACTCGGGAGGCAGAGGCAAGTGGATTTCTGAGTTCGAGGCCAGCCTGGTCTACAAAGTGAGTTCCAGGACAGCCAGGGCTAAACAGAAACCCTGTCTCGAAAAACCAAAAAAAAAAAAAAAAAAAAAAAAAAAAAAAAAGAAAGAAAGAAAGACTTTCTTCCTCTTGGAGACTTTTCACTGCTTAAAATCCCTGCAGTTTTAGATTGTGAGTTTAATATTTGTCATTTGCCCAGTATTGTCCCATGGATATAAACACCATTATGACATAGTATTTTGTTCCAGAGAGACAAACCTTACAGCTGTTACTATTTAACTCTTACCCTTTTAGTTCTGTTAGTGAATCAAATGTTACCTGTGATAAATCAGCACTAGCTGGAACTAAGTCTTCAGTAAGTGATGGTAGACGCTATAAGCTCTTGGTTAAATGCTTTTAATTGAAGAGCACACTACAGAGCATTTAGGTCCTTCATACTTCCTTTCCTGTGGATTAAGAAAACCTCCACAACCCTTACATGGATGGGTATTAATTTTCAGCCAAGAGTTACTTTAGGGTGTACTATGCAGTGCCCTACAGCTATTGGAAGCACCCCATTCACACCTTCATCTCCTCTAGGCTCAATTCATCTGTTTCTGTATGGTGATCTTTCTGATTGTCCATTTCCTAAGCATCAAGGAAAATGGTGACTTAGCATAGTGAGGCTACTGCTTCCTGGAGGGAGGCTTGCAAGACTGAGGAAGCTAAGAACATTTAGCAGTCTCAGGAAACAGCGAGCTACCAGTCTCATAAGGCCTTCCCTTCCAATGATATAAGATGCAGAGACTCTGGCTGAGCAAGTTCAGGGTCCTCCAAGGATAGCTTTCATGAGTGTCCCCTATGCCGGGGTAGGCTTTTGGTAATGCAGCTGTATTGCACAGAACTCACACTTTTGTAAATAACCATTCACTCACAGGCTTATAAACACCAATACAATTGTTTGCTCACCAGATAGTAATTTCCCTGGGCTGCTGGTGCTCTGTCTGGGGTGAACGGATGCCTGTTCGCATCTTCCCAGGAGAAGGAATGAAGAACTTATTTTGTTGATGGAGATGTGGGCTGTAGAGTGGCTCAACCGTGAACTTTGCTCTTTCCCTCGCTCAGACCTAGTGCATTACCAAGGTCATTAGTGAACTTGGCTCTGAGTTTACTTGGGTTCCATGACCAGCTTATGACATGTGACAAGTATGCCTTTTACTCTCATAGTGGCTAAGAGGTCATCGTGGACTTACACAAGTCATTAAAAGAAATGTCTCGTCTGTCCTCTCTCACAGTTTTACCCTTAGATACGGTGGAGGGTGTAAGAGCTCTCGAAAGGAGGTCTTCAGTCAACTCTATACCGAAGGCCCCTGTGCCATCTACCGTGATAATTAAGCACAGCATTCATCTGGCAGTTGTGCTTGGGAACTTCTAGCCTTCCTGTGAGATAGGAGAAAGCATCCGTAGCAGCATTGTTGAAATCCAACCCAGGTAGCCGCTATTTCCTTATTATCCAGAGGCACCAAGTCAGAGAGCATCCCACACGTGCTTGCTGAATTGACCTATTTGAATTTCCCTTTGGCAGAGATGAATAACTCCCTAGTTCCTAGTCTCTTTGAGGAGAAACTTTGGAGGACATGAACATTTTCTTTGTAGATCTATGCATATTCCTATATGGGACAAAGGCTGATTTTCAATATTTGTGAAGGTCGAGTTCACAGACAGGATAATTAACTCCTAAGTTATTATTTAAGAAAAATCCTTTTGGAACGTCCTCATTGATTCATGGGGGTACACACAGATAATTCCTGGGATGAAGATAGTGTGTAGGATTATGGGATTTATTTTGTGTGTTTGCTATGAAGATGAAATAGGGTTAGGGAATTATTGTTCCCAGACGCAAAGGGGAATTAAATAAGCTCCGAGGATGAAAAGGAATGTTTGAAAAGTACCCTGCATGACATTTCAGGTAATAAAGCATCGGGGCCAGATGGATACGCAGCTGTATTGCACAGAATTTACAGCTATAAATTACTTCTGATTTTAGAGAGGTTTATAAACAGGCCCCAGGAACTGCAGAAACGCCCCTGCTTCCAATTGCACTGGCAAGAAAAAGAAATGTGTAGGCTGTAAACTCAGTTCTTTTTTTTTTCTTTTAATTCTAACCAAAAATGTTGATTCTTAGATTTATAAACTACTAAGCAGTTTTTACCTTTGCAAGTATGTCTGTTTTATAGGACTTTCCCATTGGGTATTTATCACCTTATTGATATTGCAAATACTATACCAGATCTTTAAGAAATTAGTATAGATAAAGCTTCCCCTGATATTAAATTGAAAAGCTGAAAAAAGTAGGTTTTGTATGTGACCGTTTCATTTCTGAATATTTTTGGGATAGTTACACATATGTGAAACTACCTGATATCCTACATATAAGAGATGCTGTGGTGTTAGCCTCATATCCCACAGGAGTTGAACATTTCTCATAACAATTACAGTCACCACGCTTAGGGAAACCCAGAGCCGCCTTGTCTGACAAAGGAGTTGCAGCTCGTTTCTTTTCTTTGCTGATGTGGATTCTTCACTAGCCAACCCAGGATCATTTTCATTTCTTAGTATCTGAAGCCGTTTAATCTTTATTGCCAATGTGATGGGATCTAGAATCAGGTATGAAACCCATCTCTGGGTGGATCTGTGAAGGCTTTTCAGGAAAGGAATAACTAAAGGAGAAGATTCTCCCTCAGAGCGGATGGCCCCCGTAGCCAGCCTAGACTTGAGGAGGTCTCTGCCTCTGCTTCTTGTGGTGAGAGCATCTGTTGCTGCTGCTGCCCCCTGATGGCACCTGACTCTGTCTCCTTGGCCTTCCAGTACAGACTGAAGAACAACACTCTCCGGAAGTCCTCCTGGATCTCAGCCCTAGCTGCACCAGTGTGCTGAGACATTCCGTGCTGTGGACTGAGAAACTACCAGGTTCTTGCCCTTTTCACTATGCAGATGGCCACTGTTGAACTACCTAGCTTCTCCTGTGTAAGCCTATCTAGTAAATTGCCTTTCAACATGCATGGGCACTCTCAAGTGCACACACACACACACACACACACACACACACACACGCACTTTCCAGTCAGGAATTAGGGTGATCAAATTCAGATAACAGCCAAACAGAGAGTAACAAGCGAGCTTGTTTATGGATTCAATAGTGAAGACTGGATAAGAAGCCGTCATCTAGGGCGCCAGTGAAATACATATTAGAGGTGTCTGTGAGACTATTCCCAGAGACTAACTGAATGAGGAGGAAGTGTCCTGAACATGGGTGATACCAGTGGGTTGGGGTCCTAGACTAAATCAAAAAGGGAAAGGGAGACATACTGACAGGGTTTAAGTGTTCCATTTAGTTCACACTCTCACCAACATTTGGTGGTGTTTTCTTAATGAATGACATTCCAGCCGTGTTTGAGATAGAATATCAATGTAGTTTCTCCCCCCCCCAAACTTCAATTCTTTATTTAGTAAATTCTTAATTTACTTTAATTCTTTATTTAGCAAGTGGATTATGTCTACCACATTGTACGGAATACCATAATATCACATTGGGTATAGTTTTAATCTGGAGTTCTCCGATGGCTCGTGATGTTGAGGTTTTGTTTTGTTTTTCTTTCTTTTTTTCTTTTTCTTTTTTAATGTGTATTGGCCATTTGAAGTTTAGCCCAGTCTCAAATTGAAGTCTTCAATCCACTTGGAGTAGATTTGCGTGAGGTGAAACATAGGCTCTAGTTCTGTTTTTCTGCGTGTGGACATCTGGTTTACCCAGCACCATCTGATGAGGAGTCGGTCCTCCCTGATGAACGTTTTCGGAAGGCTTGCTTCACGTGACTGTAGCTGGTGGGTTTATGACTGGCTCCTTACTCTTTCTCACTGACCTAAGGATCTGGTTTTATATCAGTCCCAGGTTAGTGAGATACAGTTGCTCTCCCTGGGGGCATCTCCTGTTGCGCCCTGTGGCTGTTGCTGTAGCTAAGCTGTGGAAGCTAAAATTAGGTAGAGTGATGCTTCTAGAACTGTCCCTTTTGCTCAGGATAGCCTTGACTCTCCAGGGTCTTTTCTGCGTCCATGTGAATTTTTGGTTGTTTTTCTAGGTGGTTTGTTTTTCGTTTTTAGAATGCTTTATCTTTGCCTTTGCTTGAGTGTCTTAGTTCCTCTAGTCCCTCTGGGGCAGTGTGTCCTTGCCTTGATCTGGTCTATTGCTGAGACTCCATGGAGCTTTCGACAGAGCTTCTGCTCTTTGTTTCCATCTGATTGATTTTTCTTCGGCGTTTCTATGTTCCCTTGGGTTTTTCATGTTTCCTGTGTTGCTGCATTGGGATGTACACATCTGAGGTTATTTTGTTGCCTTAAAAAAAAAATCAACCATATACTTTCAGTTAGAGTATTTGCAATGCTCAAGTGGGACTTACATGGGTACGGTTGAGGGACATAGTTCAGAAAATAATTTTATAATCAACTGTGAGAACGACAATGCCCTCTGGATAGGACCACTATGCAAATGCCCTGGCAGAGAATTGACAACACTGTGCCCTTTGACCTCAGGAACGGTTGGAGAAAAGACAACCAAAGGACAGAATGGAGTGTTTGGATTTTAGTTGATAAGGTTGGGATTGGGGGGCGGGGTGGGCCGGAAGTGAGGTAGGAGATCACAGGAGAAGCATTAGATCAATTCTGAAAAGAGAAACCAAAACCCTAGTGGAGAAAGTAGCTGGGAAGAGGGAATGGTATAGATTGACAGTTTTTAGAGATTGTTACAGACAGGAAGTAATGAGGAGGGGGTATGGATGAGAGAATGGGGAAGAGATGTGGTGTCGTAGGCTTTTATTGTTGTGATGAAACACCATGGTCATGACCAAGGCAACTCTTATAAAGGACAACCTTTAATTGGGGCTGGCTTGCAGTTCAAAGAGTTTAGTCCGTTATCGTCATGGTGGGAAGCATCCTGGCAGCGTGCAGGCAGGCATGGTGCTGGAGAGGTAGCTGAGAGTCCTACATATCGATCCACTGGCAGCAGGGAGTCAGAATGACCCTGGACCTGGTTTGAGCTTCTGAAACCTCTAACCCTGCCCCAAAGACACCCTTCCTCCAACCAGAGCACACCTTCTCTAACAAGAGCACGCCTCCTTATAGTGCCACTCCCTAAGGACCTACGGGTAGAGATTAAATAATAAAAACTAGCCGGGTATTGGGGGGGGGGCGCACACCTTTAATCCCAGCACTTGGGAGGCAGAGGTGGGCATATCTCTGACTTCAAGGCGTGTCTATTCTACAGAGTGAGTTACAGGGCAGCCAGGGCTACGCAGAAATCCTGTCTCCAAAAACCAAAAGCCAAAAGCCAAACCAAACCAAACCAAACCAAAAAAAAAAAAAAAAAAAGACACTGAGAAATAAAAAATAACACAAAATGACTTGTTGGCTACAGTTGCACTGAGGTGAAAGGTGATGTTCTCAGATTCCCTGGCCCTAGAAGGTTGTATTTGGATGTCTGCTGAGTAGAGGCCAGTGCAAAGGTCTTTGGTCTCTGAAGCCTTATGTTGTATGAGGCTCTGTGGGGGAGAGGAGGCGATAAGTCCTTTCTTGGTAGTTCCCTGGGAGCCCTGTACTCCAATGTGGGCTGTTGGTCCTGCCTGTGAGGAGCTTGCTTCCCTTGCAGGTTGCCAGCTTAATTGGTGCTGATTAGGGAGTGCTTGCAGCTGGCCTCAAAAGCTCTTACTGCATCTTTTGAGATAATCATGCACTTTGTGTCTTTGGGTCTATTTATGGAATGCATTGCATTTATTGATTTGCCTATATTGAACTATCATTGACTCTCTCAAATGAAGTCAACTCAGTCATGAGGAATGATATCTTTGGTGTGTTCTTCAATTTAGTTTGCAAGTATTTTATTAAGAAGTTTTTAATACCTAGGTTCATCAGAGAGAATTATCTATAATTTTCTTTTCATTTGTGTATGTTTATCTTTTAAAATACTTATTTTACCTATAACTAATTGTGTGTGCGTATGTGTACACTCGTGTGCTTACATGTACACTTTCATGCATGCTAGCTCCCTCAGGGGCCAGAACCATTGGATCCCTTGGAGCTGAGTTACAGAGAGCTGTGAGCTGGCTCTGCGTGGGCACTGGGAACAAGCTCCAGCTCTCTGGAGAAGTAGGAAGCTCTACTAACTGCTGAGCCATCTCTGCAACCACGTTATCTGGGTTTGATATCAGATAATATGAGTCTTACAGAAGAAGTGGCAGTGTTCCTCTGTCCCTTTGGAATATTTTATGAAGCACTGTGTTGATCCTTCCTTGAAGAGCGGTAGAGTTCAGGAGTGAGTCCACACAGGCCTGAGCCTTCCTTATTTGAGATTTAAAAACATTTACTAATTCAGTCTCACTGCTTATCATAGCTTCGTTTAAATGATTGCTCTCATCTTTGTTCAGTTTGGACTGGCCATAAACATCTAGAAATATACCCATTTCTTTTAGATTTTCCAATTTGATGGGATATAAGCCTTAAGGGTATATTTAATGATTTTCCTAAATTCCACTAAAAATCAGTGGTGTTGTCTCACTTTTCAGCTATAATCTTGTTAATTTCAGACTTGTCTCACTTTGGTTAGACACATCTTAGTTTGCCGATCTTGTTTATATTTTCAAAGAACCAACTCTTCGTTTCACTGATTTTTTTTTTCATATTTATTTTCACTTTTATTTCCTTAATTTTTGCCTTTATTTATTCCTGATTAGTGACTTGGGGTTTGGCTGGTTCTTGTTTTTCCAAGGCCCCAAGATACATTATCGTTATTGAGTTTCAAACACTCTAATTTTTTTTTTTTTTAACGCAGGCACTCATAGGAATTAAAAAGAATTCTTCTTTTGACATCTTCAGTGATTCGTTCACTATTCTTTGGTGCACTGTTCATCTCTGTATATTCTGTAGTTCTTTTTGATGTAGATCTGTAGATTTATTTCATCAACGGAGTTCAAGAAAGTACTTCAATTTTCCTGTGTCTGCTAGCCTTGTATACTATTCCATGGTCTATTTTTAGAGAAAGTCCCACAGGTTGATAAGGGAAATATATATTCTGTAGTTGTTTGGATGAGATATTCTATAAGTATTTATCAGTTACTTTTGTTTTATGATCAAATGAGTCAGCAGCACAGATGTCTCTTTACTTATAGTCCTGATGTCCTGTCCAGTGGTAAAAGTAGGGTGCTGCAGACACCTCTGTTATTGTGTTGGGATTAATCTGTGTCTTTACATCTGGAAGCAGTTCTTTTATAAACTTGGGTTTTAAAATCATAATGTTCTCTTAACAGAGTGTTTCCTTAAGGAAGTCCTCATCTTTTCTGACTGGCTTTCGATTGATGTCTATGAGTCAGACATTAGAACAGTGACTTCTGCTTATGTCCTGGCTCCTTTGCTTGTAACACCCTTCTTATCTTCTCATTCTGAAGCCAAGGTGTTTCCCTCATGCCAATCAATTGGTGGATACTGTTTTTAAATCCAGTCTGCTTGCCTGTGACTTTTGATTGAGAAATTGAGACCAATTATATTTAGAGGTTTAACTGAAAGGTGTGTATTATTTCCTGTCTTTTCTTCATTTTCCTATTCCTCATTTTCTTTCTTTTTTCTTTTTTAGATTTATTTAAGGTGTGAATGCTCTATCTACATGTACACCTGCACAGCAGAAGAGGGTACCAGATCACATTATAGAGTTATGAGTCACCATGTGGTTGCTGGGAATTGAACTCAGAACCTCTGGAAGAGCAGCTAGTGCTCTTAACCAGCCCCTCACTTTCTTACCACGGTCTGTTTTTTCCCAGAACCTAGGACTCTGCCTCCAACTGTTTAACCTTACTGAATACTACAATGATTTCTATTCATAGTTTTTGCTTTGTTTTGTTTTGTTTTGTTTTTCAGTCAAGAGTTAATCTGCCAGCCAGGTTTCAATCAATAGTCCTGACAATGGCTCTGGGTTTCCTGGATGGTGGTTGGTGAGATGCTGAGTTGCTGTCTTTACAAAGGTTTTATACACACACGCACACACACACACACACACACACACACACACACACTTGCATATATACTTGGTTTTTTGAGACACCATTTCTCTGTGTAGCTCTGGCTGTTGTGGGACTCAATCTGCACAGGCTGGCCTCGAACACACAGAGAGCTGACTGCTTTTGCCTCCCAAGGACTAAGATTAAAGGTGTGTTGCACCATCATCCAGCAAAATACATAATGTTTTTATGAATTCTTTGAGAATGGCATACAGTGTATTTTGATCGAATTCACCGGTAACCCCTCACAGATCTACTTCACACCTCCTATTCCTTTCTAACTTTATGTTCCTTCTCCACCTAAAGAACCCACGGAATCCAATTTCTGCTGTCTCTGCATTCATGCAGGACCGTCTACTAGAGTGTGTTCAACTACCGGAGGCCACACCCTTAGATCACACTGAATTTCTTTCCCCCCCGAAAATCCACCACTGTCATTAGCTCCTCATTTAGGGCTCTCCAGTCTGTGTTAGAATACTGACTAGGTTGATCTTACGCAGGTCTCATGCAGGTAACCACTGTTACTGTGTGGTCCTGAGGGCGGTGACCCTGTCCTGTCCGGAAGGTACTGTTTCACCTTGGTCCTTCCCAACCTCTGGTTGTAAAATCTTTCTGTGGCCTCTTCGGCAGTGGTTTCTGAACCTTGGGGATGGTGGTACGATAAACGTCTCATTTGTGCCTAAGCACCCACAGACACTTTGCTGAGGTCGGAGGGCTGCAATAATTTATGGGCATAGAGATTCGAATCTGAGGGCAGTTTAGCAAAAGCAGGCATGTACCGGCCTGGGGTTTTGGCAGATTCTTTTCTATATCCTGCTGCCTTGTTCTTTGTAAGATGGTGCCAAGAAGAGAAGGTTTTCCTGGTGTCTCTCCTTCCTCTGCCACACACATATAAATTTTATCTCATTGTTTCCTTATTATTTTCTTGTTGGGGCTGGTCTGGTGCCGCTATGTATTCAAATCCTAAATACTGGCCCCCAAGATCTGGTTGACCCCTACTACCAACACCACCAAGGAGATCCTCACATACACCAAGTGATGCTGTGTAAACCCTGCTCTTCAATTTAATGTTAATAAAAGTCTAGAGCCTATGATTGCACAGTAGGGAGAGGAAGATGGAGCTTGAAGATTGAGTGAGAGGTCCCAGAAGATGTTGCGGGAAATATTAAGGACTGGCGGGCTTCTGGCCACTCTCTGTCCCAGCATGGTCCTGCCCGGCTACTCTCTGCCCGCCAACTCTCCACCATTCCCTTTGCTGCCATGCCAGCCCCAAGTAAACGACTGTCCATCCTGCGGTCAGCTGCCACAACTCTCCGCCCTGGTGCAGTCCTGCCAGCTGTGTCTCTAGCTAGCCCCCCAGCAGTGACTGATCGCTGTGTGCCCAGCTCTGGTTTGCTTGTCTCTGGCTACGTTAGTTCCTTCTCAGCCATAAACCCCTGCAATTGGCAGTCCCACATTCCAGTAACCAAGTCAATCAAAACTCTTGAAACTAATAATTAACCAACCAGATTTATGTATCCATGAATTCTCAATTCCCAAGATGCCAATGAAATAATTTCAGAACCAATTGATAATGATAAAAGCTGCCCACCTAGATTAGGCAAACTATCCCAATTATTCTAACCTTTATGATATCATAACTACCCGTGGTTATTTAAGGCCACGTTGGCTCAGGTTCTTCTTCCTGTCCATCCACCTCCATCTTGGCTTCCTCTCTCCTCCCGAGAAACTCTCTGTCTCTGCAACTCTTAGCCCTGCCTCCCTTTCCCTGTCCAATCACAGGCCTCCTGCTGCACTAATATTTAATGTAATTGGACAGGGAAAAATCCTGTCACAAGAAGAGACCAGAAGAAGAAAAGAGACAAGAAGATAAGGAGAAGAGAAGGTCACCACGAGGCTGGATGGACCAGGAGCACATGGCCAGGAGAAAGGAACCCTGAGGGTCACCTGGGTAAGAATCAAACAGCCAAGGGACAAATGGCTGCGGTGGCAGGTAGAATAGCTCCAAACCTGCCCAATCGAGGCTCACAACTTGTAAATAAAAGACCTGGATTGTGTGTCTCTTATACGGGCTAGCTAGAATAAATAATTCTATTTAAATTTTCTCCTTAAAATGTCTGTTATGAGAATGTTGTGCTGATTTCCCGAGGCTCTCTGTCTTAAGTGTGGCTTAGTTATTGCCTCTCATTAAGAGTAGAGAGCCACCTCTGGTGGTCAATTTCTCTTCAATGGACTCTGGTTTTATTCCCATGTTCTTTTTTGTAAGGATTCTATTTTATGTTGCTGTCAAACTAAAGATTTCCAGTCATCACTTTTCTAATAGCTGCTGTCAAAACATCTGCGGTTAGTCGCTTCCCCCTCGCTCTTTCTCTTAAACATCTACTCACAGGTTTAGTTTATTGCTCCAAGAAGCTACCAGCTTCCTCTGAATTGCTTACTGATAAAAGTCTCTGCTGTGTTCAACAGTGCCCTTGGGCTTCAACATCCCCATAGTCCACCCCCAATACAATCAGCCTTTGAAGAGAGATTCTGTTCTCATGTCTTATCTCACCCCTTTGGAGAAATGCACCATCCACCCTATTGATTCTGATTCAGAGCTTGAGGGAGGGACACGCCCCCTCCATCATCAATCCCCCCATGTTGCTTCACCATCATGTCCCAAGTACCGGGGCCCACAGTATGCAGACAGAGTGTCAACTTCTTGCTCCTGCTTAGCAAAGGTGATTCTTGATTACCTGAATGAGCAGTGGTTTTTAATGTCAGTTCAGGAAAGTGTTGAAACGCACTAAGACTCCCAAGGAGGTAGCTTTTTTTCCTATTTTGACATTGGATTCTCAAAACCAAGCCATCAAATCTGAGGTCTTTATATATATTAAGGCACCTGAGTGTTTTGTGACTTTTCCCAAGAGACATGAACAAACACTGTAGGGCTCTAATGATAGGTTAAAGAAAGGGTCCCAGTCCGTGCTGAACTAGAGTTTATTGGGTTACCTCATAGGAGCCCGGGTGACTCAAGGGTGGCCATGTCGAAAGCCCATCATCTTGACAACCATATTCCCAGAGCTCCAATGGACAATCTCCTCCCTTCGGTAACCAGGCCCCTGCCCTCCTGAGCCCTTCCCTTGCTTGGAGCCCTTTCCTTTACCTGGAGTCCTTTCTCCTACCAGCAGGCAATGGTTCTTTTCAGAGGAGCCATACATGCTGAGGAGAAAGACACACTCCTGAGGGTTGGTGGAAACAAGTCACCTCCCAACCAGGAGATTTCATGCTTTTGTTCTCTTTTGCACCCTTTCCTTCCATGCAGGAGGAATTTATTTATATTAAACGCATAAACCAAGGAAAATTTGATAACCATACACAAAATAAGACAAACAGCAAACCAATTCAGTTTTATTCGTTTCTCCACTTCTTAAATATGTTTTCTTCTGATCTTTTCTTTGGACGTGTGACTCCTCCCCTCACGTTTACAAGTCCTTCGGTCTCGGAGCTGAAGCCTCCCCTCTTCCAGGATTCACCTGAGGTAGGCAATTCGTTTACACTTGTTTGGAAAAACCGAGGCAGGAACCCACCTGTGCTGCCTAATTATGCAAACAAGCTGGATCAACAGAAACCCAGTGAGGACTTGTGAATCCTCAACGGAAGCATGCAGGGAGGGAGAAGACTGCCTACTCTGGGCAGCTTTTCAGTGGGTTTCGGGAAAGGAAACTGAGACCAAGAGCTTCTAGCTCTCGGGTGCACTCATCCATCCCTGGGTACGTGTTAACATTTTGATGCTTGTTTCCTGGGTTATAGAGAGGGGTCAATAGACTAACACTTCTCTGGCCCCTTCCAGGCAGAACAGCCACCATCAGCTACAAATACGACTGTCCTGGCTTGTTATGATTGCTGTGATAAGATGCCACAACGGAAAGGTTTTTGTTCTTGTTTTTCAGTTTACAGCTTGTAATCCCTCTTGAAGGGAAGTCAGGGCTGGAACCTGGAGGCAGGACCTGAAGCCGGTGCTGCCCCCTGGCTGTCCCCCATGGCTTCCCTACCCTTTGCTTTCTCATCTAGTCCAGGACCAGCTGCCTAGGGGTGGCACCGAGCACAGAGAACTAGGCCCTCCATATCAATCATTCATCAAGAAAATGTCCCAAAGGCTTGCCCACAGGCAATCTGACGGAGCCATTTTCTCAATTGAGGTTTCTCTTGCTAGAGAATTCCAGCTTGTGTCAAGATGGCAAAACACCAAAATGAAGCAAAACAAAACCCAGAATATTAGTGCTTTGAGTGTTTTTTTTTTTCTCCATTATATATGAAAAGCCCCGATCTTCTTTATAGAATTCCATGTGAACAGTGACGGTTCCCGTGCACCACCATGTATCCTGCAGAATTGTGCATTCAGTTTGCATTAGAACGGCTCTTCTTCCACAAACAATACTAACAGTACTGGTTCTGCTTCCAGCACGCTGGCCAAGAGTTTTTAAAAGCATTTCAGTCTTCATTTGTGTCCATGTCACGGTGGAACCTATGACCTATCTGGGATCTGAAAGCCCAGCCCTAGCCATATGAACAGCGTGGGGAGGCTCCAGTAGTTAGCTTCTAGTTGTCTGCTCCAGTAGTTGGCTTCTAGTTGTCTGCCTTTAGCCTCCCTTCCTTGTGCCCTCCCTTGCACAAGACTGAAAGATGGGTGTCGGCAAACACAGGACAACCCTGGGAAACGACCGTAGGGACATTTGTTTCTTGTCATTGTGCTCAGGGCCTTCTCTTTCAGACTAAGAATTGAAGTGACTTGCCCAAAACAAATATGGCTGTTTACAGTGGAACCAGACCCGAGGTTTCTGAAGAAACTACTGTATTGGCCAAAAAACGGTTTCCTCAGTGAAAAGTTCCTTGCCTGTCTCTTTTCACCCAGATGAACTTGTTTGCCTTTTCTCAGGCTCTTCCTGGAGTTTGGAGTCCTTATTAGCACATGCATGCTTTCTCTGCCGCTCTGTTGGCCCCAGGAATATTTCTTCCCACCCCTCCAATCCATTGATATTAGCGCTGGAAACATGGTATGTTTAAAAGAAGAAATGGTCTAGAAACATGGGGCCGTTCTTTTGTGGGCCAGTTGCTGCCTTTCATGTCTTAGGGGACAGGGCTGGCTCTTGAGGGAACCACAGCCACCGGGTTCTCACTCATGGCTGACCTGGAATTTACTATGCAGTCCAGTATGGCCTTGAAATTGACTTCAGTCCTCCTGCTTCAGCATCCTGAACACATGGGATCACAGGTATGAATCACCCAGATCTTTCCAGAGATTTCTGATTGGAGTGTGTGTGTGTGTGTGTGTGTGTGTGTGTGGTCTCTACAACCACTACATCCAGCAGAGTAATGATCAGCAGGCAATTCAGTTCAGCACCACTAAGTAGCTGGTATTGGTTCAAACTGTGGGAGTCTGACTTCGAGTAGTTTAAGGCATATTAAAGCAGCGCACAATTTGGTGGAAACTTTCCTGGTTACATGTGCACAATGAAGTCCACATAAACCTCCTTAAAGAACAAAGTAAGCTGAACAATGATTGGATGTGACTACGTTGAAATCTTTTGTAAAGTACCTGTGACACATTCCGTAGAGATGAGTTCTGTAGATTGAGAAAAACAAGCTCACGATAGGAGTCTTGGGAGGATCTGGTGTGGTCCCCAGCTCACTCACATAGCACAAAGGTCACTGTGTTATTAACCACGTCTGCTTCCAGATCTCTGGGCAGGTAGCAGGGTATATATCCCTTCCTTTGAAGGAACAGCCATGTGTGTTTAACATTCCAGGTTCCCTAGTGTTTATGAGTTCAAAGACCTCTCTGTGCCTCCCCCAGGGGCACCTTTACCTGCTTATTGATTCTTAATTGCTGGGCACTTCTGTCAGGCCTCAGTGAGTCTTCAACCATTTCTTTTTTTATTTGGGGGGAAAAGTCCTAATTTATCCTAGCAAAACCCTCTGGGCCAAATTTCATTTAATACAAATTATTAGGGCAAATGGTCTTCTATGGCCAGTGCTGCCACCACCTGGGGTCTGCCATTATTTCCTTATCTCCGCGTTTGTGTCCGCTGACTTCTGGCTCTCCTCAGCCCTTTGGAGAAGCTCCACAGAGCCCTGTAGGCTCTCCCACATTCAGTTTCCCACCCGAGCCCTCTCACAACCACGACTCCATCCTGCGTGCCATGTGGGTACCGTCCACCACACCCCTAAGTATTAATATCCTCACCCTGGCTTCTCCGTATCCCCTGCCTTTCCTTTCAGGCCCACTGCAGTGTTGCAGGCTCCTCAGTAGGTGGCAACCTTCACAAACAGAAATCAGGCAATTTCTCAGCTGCCAGAATAGGTACCTCAGCTGCTCTTGCTCCCTAATTAGAGACACTTGCCTCCTCTGATTTGCAGAAGCTGCCCCCAGTGTTATTGTTCTGGGAGGGGGCGGGGCAATCTGAGTTGTTTGAGTGACCCCCACTTTCCGTCATCTCATGCATAGACCAGACTCGCGCTCTTCACTGTTTGCTCTCAAGAACACGGAAGCGCCTTCTCTCCATGAAGTATTTTCAGCTTTGGTACAGAATTTTTCTTTTGAAGGGGTGATAATGATCTTTATCATCAAAGTAATGGAAAGGAGAAGTGATTTTTTTTGAAACACAAGGCTACACCTCTAGTTGTAAACAAAGGCATGAAAAAAACAAAACAAAAACAAAAACCCACACACATTACTGGCGATTCTGTCTCCAGTTAACAAGAAGAGGGAGTTGGTGACTGTGAAATGGGAAAGTCAGTGAGAGATATTTGGTCCTCGAGAATTTGCTGGAGCAATCAAAGGCATTATGGTTTAGGCCACTCTGAAGTTTCACTATCAGGTCTCTCTGAGCCTACACTATCAGGCCACTCTGAGGTCACACCTTCAGGCCACTCTGAGGCCACACCTTCAGGTCACTGTGAGGTCACACCTTCAGGCCACTCTGAGGCTACACCTTCAGTCCACTCTGAGGCCACACCTACAGGCCATTCTGAGGTCACACCTTCAGTCCACTCTGAGATCACACCTACAGTCTACTCTGAGGC
>NC_034595.1:35210949-35220608 GCF_900095145.1 Mus pahari | reverse complement strand
CACACCTACAGTCTACTCTGAGGCCACACCTTCAGGCTACCCTTTAATTCTATATCTTCACCTTCTGTTGACAGGCACTGAGGGAGTCTGGGTAGGACAGTGGGTGTGCTTCCTTTTCTCACTGTGCCCTCCAGAACGTTGGGTCACTGGTACCAATTTCACCTCCAGGGATGAGTTTCCTGGGTCACCCAATGCCTAGGCCACTTTCCCTTCAGACAGTCTTCAGCAAGAGATCAGGTCAGTGGGAAGGAACGAGACTGGCTTTTAGCAAAGGAAACGTCCACTTCTAAGCGTACACTGTGGGCTTTAAAGAACACCGTGGGATAGCTTGTTCTCATTTTAACAATGTTTTGATGACCTCAGGGAAGAAAGTTCCTTTCTTAGTCTTATTTCAGAGCCCTTGGCAATAGAGTGATAGCTATTCTGGGGCCATTCTGTGGACCCTTGGCTCTATGTGTTTTTGGTATTACTGTGTTGTGCATGCACTGTTTAGCATGTGAATCTCGAATTACCTCAGCGATACCTCCCCGCCTACTCGTCTAATGTCATTCCAGGCAGGTTTAGTCTATTCTCTCATTTGTTCTTTGAGTCGAAGACAATTTATTCCTGAGAATGCTTGTGTCTCTGAACACCTAGTGTATGCAGTGCTGAATCTTTGGATTCTGTTGAACTTACAACGTCAGACTTCAGGACTAGAAACCCAGTTTCTTCTTGTTAAGATAAAATTGATTGACCAATAGAAAGTAGTGTAATGGGAGTTTTAGAGTGCTGAAACTACTCTGTAATGTATATATCATTGCCAATTGTAACTAATGTAGCACCCTGGGTCAGAATCACCCCTGTGAGGAGACTGTATCTCGGGTTAGGGGTTGTAGAGGGAAGATGTTTGTGTTTTCTTCTCATTTTTCTGTGGGAAGCCATTATAACCATTAAAACTGATGTGGAAAAAAAATAAAACTTAATTTTTTAAAAAAATTATGTATGTATGTGTGGTTGTGTGTGTGTGTGTGTGTGTGTGTGTGAGTGCAGTGCCCAGAGAAGCCAGAAGGGAGTGTTGGACAGCTGTGAACCAACACATGTGGGTGCCAGGAACCAAACTCAGGTCCTCTGCATGAGGTACATGGTTTCAACTCTGAGCCATCTCTAGCTCAAATCTTTTTTTTTTTTTTTTTTTAAGTTAAGCAATAACAAAAATAAAAAGAAAGGAAAAGGAACAGCACATAGTGTAAAACAAAAGCCAGGAGATATGTGTGTGTGTGTGTTTAAATCTGTCTTAAGAAGATCCACACATATACTACTGTATGTGTGTGCTTTAATGGTTAAAATAGTCAATATTAGTATTCTGTGAGAGGATCTTTTTCTTTTTGGCCCCTTGGTCCTGGCAAGTTCAGATTTATGATATGCCGAAAGGGCTCTTTACACTGGAATTTGTGTGTGTGTGGGCCGATGAACATATTTATTGAGAATAAACCATAAATATATTTCTATAGAAAACAAAGACAAGCCTTACAACACTATACAACTTTTATTAGTTTTCAATACTGCCAAAGGAATGGTACCCACTGTCACCTCTGTTTCTTCACCTCTGCCTCTCTTCATTCAGTTGGTCTGACACTGTCTAGGTGATGAGGGATGACAGTTTGTGTCATAACCTTTACTGTCATTTGTAAACTCTCTTCTCATGTGTATATTTTTGCCCAGAGTTCTCTAGCAAGTTAGACTCATTTGTACTTTAGGATTGCTTACATATCAAAACAATACAGACAGGCAGACAGACAGACACACACACACACACCCTCAGTCAAAAAGGAGTATAGAAATGACAGAAGATTCAGAGGTTAAGAACACACACACACACACACACACAGTTCTTACATAGGACTCAAGTTTGGTTCCCAGCACAAATATTAGGTGCTTTACAATTGCCTGCAACTCCAGCTCTGGGGCATCCGATGACCTCTTATGGCCTCCACAGGAACTACACACATGAGTACATACCTACACACACACAGTGTTCATAACTGAAAACAAAACAATTGGTTAAATGAATACCTGTTGTGCTGGCTGGTCTTAAGTCAACTTGATACAAACTAGCACTATCTGAAAGGTGGGAACTTTCATTGAGAAAATGCTTCCATAAGATCCAGCAGTCAGGCATTTTCTTAGTGATTGATGTGAGAATGCCCAGTCTGTTGTGGGTGGTGCCATCCCTAGGCTGGTGTTCCTGGGTTCTATAAAAAAGTCCTGGAGAGCAAGTCAGTAAGCAGCACTCCTCCATGGCTTCTGCATCAGCTCCTGCCTCTAGAAACAACCTGCTCTATTTGAATTCCTGTCTTGACTTTTGTCAATGATGGAAGTGTAAGCCCAACAAACCCTTTCCTCCCTAGCTTACTTTTTGGTCATGGCGTTTCTGGTGCTTCACTGCAGCAATAGAGACCCTAACAAAGACACTTAGCATTTACTAGATAATGAGAATATAGATAATTTACTACAGGCAGAAGGAATGGTTGAAAACTGTTATGTTTATAAATGTTTTAATCTTGTTGTTAATTTTTCCCTTTTTATCTCTAATTTTACTAATTTGGCTGTTCTCTGGTTTGTTTGCCTAAGAGCTTGATATGTATGTATATAGGTATGTATGTATGTATGTGTGTATGTATATGTGTATATATCTATATCTACCCAGTCTATATCCATATATATCACGTCTTTGCTTCATTGATTCGTTGTATTACACATTGAGTCTCTGTTTCATTTATTTCTGCCCTGACCTTTACTAGTCTTTGTTATCTATTCCTTGAGGCTTTGAGTTGTTCTTGCTTTTCTAAGAGCTTGGGGCGCAGCATTATGTTATTCATTTGAGCTCTTTTAGAATATTTTTTTAATGAAAACATTTTTATTTATGAATTGCTTTTGAATCTTTATCTGCTGCACCCCTGAGGTCCAGGTAAGTTGTGCTTTCATTTTCATTTGATGATAGAAATTATTCCTGATTTCTTTAATAACTCATTGGCCATTCAAAAGAGTATTGTTCAGCATCAAAATAGTACTGTAGTTTCCATGGTTTCTCTTGCTATTGATTCTTACTTTTACTGTATTATGATCTGATAAGATATAATAAATTATTTTTATCCTTTGATATATTGTTAAGAGTTACTTTGTGGCTTAGAATGTGGCCTATTTTAGAGAAAAAATTATGGGATGCAAAAAAGAATGTGCATTCCATATTTATTAAATGGGATATTTTGTAGGTATTTGTTAAATGCATTTCATCTAGGCTATGGATTAACTCTGAAGTTTCTTTGTTGATGTTTCAGCTTGGATGATAATGGAGTATTGAGGTCACCTACTCTTTATTATAACGATCTGACTTCTTATGACCATTAGTGTCCATTATATAAAATTAGAAACCCCAAGCTTACTGCATATATATTACAGTTATTATACATTTTTGAGGAATTTTTTTCTTTTATCAACACACAATGGTTCTAATTATCTCTTTTGAGTGATTTTTGAGTTGAAGTCTGTTTTAGCAGATATCAGAATAGTTACTCTAATTTGTCCTTGGGTTCCATTTGCTGGATAAATTGATTTCTGTATTTTTAAACTTTCAATCTGTGTCTTTGCCAGAAAAGCACATTTCTTGAATTCCATTTTCTTTGATCTGGTCTGCTGGGGACTAATATAAATCTAAAGTAATGTCTGCCTGCGACTCTCAGTACCGTTTAGCAGTCATTTCCTAATGCTAACGATTTCTTTTTCTACTTGCTTAATACCACAGTTAGACTAGTTAGCATATAATTCTGGGATGACTCCTTTGGGTTTTTATGAAGGTTTTCGGTCTTAGCATCAATGCTAGCACCAAAGTGATTTCTATTTTTCCTGATATGAAGAGATAACATCTTAGGTGGGAGCCATTTTTCCACTAGCATGGATAACTTTGGAGCTGAACAGTTCACAAGGATCCCTGCCCCTCAGATGGTCAGAGCTTTGAGCGTCATGTGCCATATCATTTGGGAACTTCTGTTCCTCTGGTATAAAAATTACCACAGGACTTTTGCAGCCACAGAAAAATCATTTCGATAGTTTTCGCTAACAAACATATTCACATTCTTCTTCAGTCTATGCTGCTCTAGCCTGGTAGATGCAGATCTTGGGATTCCAAATAGGACCTCTTTAAATTCTAAAAAACCCTACACCCACACAGATCATCTATAAGTAGAGTTAAATTTAGTTTAGAGAACTTAGAAGAATAGAATTTAGCTGAAGTCAGTCAGAATTAGATTGAATTTGAATTGATTCATGTATCGAATGAGAAAGGGATTGAACTGAGTGGAGAAGAATCGGAGAATGAACTACGCAGAGGTTGAATTTTATAAAGACCGGGTTCTGCAGAGGATGTATTGAGTAGCTTGGTAGAGATTTGGCTTTACAAGGAACAGAGTCACCTGACACACATTAAACATTTCAGAGCCTTTATGAATTGCTCCAAAATTCTCTTCAGCATGCTTATTTGGGTCATCTCCTGACATTTTCTGTATAGAAAGGGTGGAATAACCTTCTTGGTTATGCCTCTTCGCCTTTCAGTCTTTCCTTCTCCATTCATTTTAAAACCACAAAGAAGTCAGTTCACCCTTCTTCCTCAGAACAGAAGAGTTTTCAACTCTTCTTTGACAGCCAGGCTGTTTTTTTTTTCCTTTTTCTTTTTCTGTTGTGATAAAATACCCAGATAAAAGCTACTTGAGGGAGAGCAGGCTTACTTCGGCTCATAGTTCAAGAGCAGTCCACATGGCAGGGAAATCAATGTAGCAGGGTCTCGGAGCAGTTGGTTGTACTGCATGGACTGTCAGATCAGGAAACGGGGATAGAGGCATGGTTAGCTAGCTTCCCGCCATTTCATACCACCTAAGATCCTCTGCCCAGAGAATGGCGCCACCCACAGGGTGGTTAGTCTCAGATCAGTGAGCATAATCAAGATAATCCATCACAGGCAAGCCCACAGGTCCTCAGATAATTCTGTAGCCTGCCAAGTTGATCATGAACACTAACCAGGTCACAGACATTCAAACTCAGTGTTCAACATAAACCCCAAAAGCTCAGCAAGTGTGTTCTAGAAATGACTCTATCCTAGAAAGGTACGGGAAAATTGCTAAGACCATATGCCTCTCCCGATTGACTTACCTTAGTGGGACTAATGACTTATGAAATGCCTTTCTTTCTTCTCTTTGCTTGCCAGATCATCAGGACTGTTGGCATATGATGCCATGAAGAATAAAGAGGAAAACTCATTGCTCACTCATTTCCCAATGCTAAGATATATTAATATGCCAACTTCATCTTCTGCAGTTGAGCTACTTGAGGTCAACTGATATCTAATATTAAGTATTCAATGGAAAAATTCTACAAATAAATGTCATGATTTATTTATTTATTTATGATGGTACTAGAGGTTGAGCCCAAGGCCTTGTGCTAATACTTGTAAATTTTAAATAGCCTGCTGTCCTGTGGTCTGTGTTGATGTCCTGGATCCTCCTTGCTTGGGACATGGGTTATCCCTTTATCTTGATTATGTGCTGCTGTACTGTGCTTCAGTTGCATGCAGAGTATGCCCAGTGGGTGGGGGCAGTACTTTATATGGGACATGGTACTATGTGTGGCTCAGGCATGTGTTGAGAACATTGAACCATAAACCCTAAAGATAAGGGAGACTGTTGTAATTGTAAATCAGCATGTACTCTTGTAAAGTCTTATAACTCTTGATGTTATTTGATCAAAGTGGCAGTGACAGTTTACTTTAATAGAAGTGTGTCAAATCGACCTTGATGAGAACATACTGCTGTGCGAAACATGGCTGGTTAAAATCTCTACAAACAGACTTTAAAAATTATCAATTTATTTGGTGAACCTTCAAGTAGCCACAATGGCATTGGGTCTAATTTCCAGTCAATTAAGATAACAGACACTTGATTTGTATTAAGTACTGGGTGGAAAAGGTGCAGAAGTCATGGCCTTTTCCTTCAGGGAAGCTGAGGACCTTATTAGTGGAATTAGACTAAATGAAAACAGAAACATTTGGGCTACAAGAGTCTATTTGAGGACTGAATCGTGGGATAAAGCTCTACATCTGTTACACTTAAACCTGTACGAGCAGCCTGAACTTCAACTGTACTTAAGAAAGAAGTGTTGGATATAGCAGAGGAAGGCAGGAGAAGGGTTTGGAAGGCTAAGAGTTATGGAAATGGGTTGACTGGGGAGAGGGCTAGGAAGACAAGATTCCATGTTAGAAGAGCTCCCTCTTTCTTCCTTCCTTCTCCCCTTCCTCCCTCAAGGCTGGTCCTGAACATATAATATTCCTCCCCTAGTCCCTCTGATTGGGGTTGGTTATGGACATGTATCACCACATCTGTGTTGAGGAGTATTTCTTGATGCATTTGATGTAGTGAGTTAGAGTGCATTAGATTTGAGTTCTAGGGTTGAAAGACTACTCTTCTCTTCCTAGATATGTTTATCCGCAGAGAACAGAGGCTGGAATTATCTCTGAATACATTTCAACTTATTGCAGAGTGACCATTAGCTCCCACATGTTTGCCATTCTTTCTCAGCAGAAACAGAGTGGGGAGATGTTGTAGTTGGATCTGCAGTATCCCCCAAAGCATCATTTGTTGGATCTGTGATGCTATTCAGAGGCAGTGGGGCCGTTAAGGTATGGGGTCTAGTAGATGAAGTGAGCCATTGAGTTGCTATCTTGAAGGGGACATTGTACCCTCCCACCCCACCCCCACCCCCAGTCTCTTTCTGTTTCTTGTCTTTGCTTTCTGGCTGCCATGCCTCCTGACATGGTATATTATGTCACCACAGGACCACATCACACACAGCAGCTTCTGAAACAGCCACAGTAAACTTTCCTCCTTTAAACTTGATTAGGTATTTTGTCACAGAGAGCAAAAGCTCCCTAATGCAGGGAAAGTTTGTATATTTTCAATGATACTGCTATAAAGGGGAAAGGTAAGTACTTGTATAATAAGGATTAAAATTAACCTTGCTATTAATGCTGGCATCATTCGTTTCTGCCGAGTTGCCGGTCTTTTTATGAAACGAAGCCCACCCGGCGTATTTTGTCTTTAGGAGGAGACTTACGTTCTTATGTTCATCATCCATGGTGCCGTATTACTTAAGGGTGTTTTAGGAAGAACGGAATTAGCTTGGTCGATTGCAGAAGTTGCAGAGAAGGTGCTGATGGCGTCAGAGGTCACCGTCAATTCGAGGAAGGAAGCCTCTCGTGTGTGTTGCTGTAGCAGAAGGACTGGATATGGTTCAGAAAACCCTGATGAATGAGAGGCAGCAGATGCTCAGGATACAGGCACGCCCGCGTTTGGCACCCCTGCCCCATCTCTTTCTATTCTTCTTTCCAGATCCTCCCTCATTTTGCAAAATCCTCAGTTCTCTCCTCAGTAAAACCCACTCCTGGTCTAATATTAGAGACACCGCCCTCTTCCCCATCTGCCTTTCACTTTTCTTCCTCGCCGTTATCTATTAGGCCTTCTTCTGGGCTGGAAATAGTTCCAGGATGTAGATGGTGGGTAAAGTAAAAAAACAACCCTCTCCCCAAACCAGATTACTTCCGCTGACATTGACTTGAAAGCTACGGAAGGGAATACAAATTAGATTCTGTAAACTGGTGTTTAGAATTATTGTAAGTTATTTTTATGTGTTTTAATCATACTATCTGTAGTGTGATAAGAGGCTTTAAAGATATATATTGTGAAATAACAACTATGAAATGATCCATTATTTAGAATTCACTGGGGGAGAGAAGGGTGGTGTGGAGTTGCCATAGGTGGATGGTGACGTGGCCGGGTGATAGTTACTTAGAGAGGATAGTCCGATAGCTTTGTCATGTCTATACAAGAGGTCTTTTATTTTTAAAGGATTAGAGTGATTCTACAACTTCGTTTCAGCCTTTTAATAGAGACTTAGGATAAGGAGGCTGCATACAGTCAGAGGAGCCAGGCTATAGGAAGGATGTTTGGATTGATTTGACCTTCAGGGCCTCTCAGCACTTTGTGCAAACAGCATCCTGTGTCCATCTAGCAAATGAAAATTCATCTTTAAGGATCAATGCTCTGAATATGGAAATACGGAGCTGGCGCCGTGTTGTGGTGGTGTACGGGCTGGTGACTGAATACATACCCAGAAGGCCTTGTACTTACAGGTCAAAAAACAATCTTGGATGGACAGTGTCTGTGTGTGTTTCCTATGGGACAAGAAACTGGCCTTGGTTTCGACTCAGGACATTGTCCAGGTCCCCAGGCTGTCACCTGTACCCACGGTTTAGACTCATTAGAAGGGCTTCAGGTCCTGGGGCTGTCCCTTGTGCCCACTCATCTCCTCTACTGTAGAGCATGGCCAGAGATGCTGTTGTGATGGTTTTCTGAGAGCCCACGTTATCCGTCTGACCTGTGCGGCGACTCCCTCCTGCAGCCTCGGTCCACTCCAAGAGCTGAATGGTCTAGAGTAGCCTGCGTTCCCTTTTCACCGCTCAGAGCGTGACCCCACGGCTTTGATACGGTTAGAGTAGAAAGCCTGAGGTTGGGCGAGTGTGCAGAGTTCTAGGCTGCGAAGATGTAGGGCTCAGGCTTACCAAAGACAAAGTGGCGGTCAGCATTGACTGTGAGCTCACATGAGAAAAATGTCTGGAGAGCTCTCTATAGCCTGGACGCAATAGGCCTGCTGCTCTCACGTGGCCATCTCATGTGGGTGCTTCCTTTGGTTGGTAACATCGGGACGCATTCAGGTTTCGCCACTGGTCTGCTGTCTAACCATCATTTGGCTATGACTAGCTAGGACCCATTCACTCGCCAAGTATCTCCAAGATGTTAGAGGTAGAGCGGAAGAGTTCTGGGCTAAGCAGGGGACTGTGTGGGATTATGGCTCACACCACGGCCTGGGGAGAGTAAGTGGAGCCAAGGAAACTTCTGAAAGCAGTTCTGAGGTCTTGAAGTCAGGCTAGGATGTAACAACTTCACAGGTGGGACAACACCTTTTGAGAAGCTTCCTTTCAACCGCAACTACATTAAACAAAACAACAGTAGAGATTTAATAGTATCTAGATTTTTTTTTTTCTAAACAATTTAGACTTTAGAAGGTGCCTCGTTCATAAATGTCATGTACTTTTCAGAACCTGCCTTAAATTTAGTTTTTTTTTTTCTTTTTTTTTTAAACTATTGTATTTGGCTTAGCAGAAGCATTGCTTTGGTTGTCACCTGTCTATAGCACAGGTTTGAATGAAAATGGGTCCTATAGACTCATAGGGAGTGGCATTATTGGAGGTGTGACCTTGTGGGAGGAAGTGTGTCACTGAGGGTGGGCTTTAAGGTTTCTTTCTTTCTGCTGCCTGACAATCCAGATGTAGAACTCGCAGCTACCTCTTTAGACCATGACTGCCTGGATGCTGCCATGCTTTTTGCCATGACAATAAAGAACTAAACCTCTGAAACTGCAAGCCAGCCCTGATTAAATGTTTTCTTTATAAGAGTTGCCTTGGTCATGGTGTCTCTTCATAGTAGTAGAAACCCTAAGACAGCATGTCATTTTATACCTCTTGGTTCTCTCTCTCTCTCTCTCTCTCTCTCTCTCTCTCTCTCTCTCTCTCTCTCTCT
>NC_034595.1:35205955-35210909 GCF_900095145.1 Mus pahari | reverse complement strand
TCTGATCTTTGGGTAACTGACCACACTCTCTTGACAGGACTCTTGAAAACCTGAAAATTTCAAGTATGTCTCTGACTTCTAATAAGATGACAAGTTTTTTTTGTTTGTTTGTTTTAGGCCTTGAAACCATTTTGTTCAACTGTGTCTAAAAATTATAGAGAAATAGAATACGGTTTCTTTTATTTTTGAGTCAGAGAACAAAAACTTCACATCTTACATGGTGGCCATGTGGTATACATCAAGTGCCCAGTTTACAAACTCTAATATAGAACATATTTGAAAAGACTCCCAGCTAATCCACACTGAGAATATTTATGCACTTTTGGGGGGATTTTGGCATGGGTGTTCCTTTTCCGGAACAGGTGGTGAAGCTAAATTTGTTTGGTGTGCTCGACACACTTGGAGCCCCACATTGGAGCCGGCAGTGGCTGTAATGAGCAGTTCTTTGTGTTTACTGGGGGTTCGGGGGGGGGGTTGGGACTTTCTCTGTGGTACTGAGTTTCTGTTTCTGCTCCCAGGCAGGCTGGAAACAGTCCCTGGCCAGCATCCTTCCATAGGGACAAAAAGCTGGAGTTGATGTGGTCTAGAGATTATGGCTCAGCTGTGATGTGGCCCTAGCCCCAGCTCCGTCACTGGGTCAGAATTGATTCCAGAATCCATTCAGGTCTGCAGAAATAGAAGCAATGCTTACAACCTCTTCATGTGTGTTGAAAGAGCGTCCTCACAGTTTTGGGGTCTTACTAAGTGACAGAGAAGGGGTGGTTAAAGCATGTGCCAAAATGTAGCTCGAAAGCACCGGGGAACATTTGGTGAGCTTACCTGCTTAACTTGAAAACATCTCAAGGCTAAAGCCAAATGATTCAGATTTTTTTCTTTTAATTATGTATGTGTCAATGTGTCTTGTTGGCTTTGGCATGGCTGTGTCAAGGGCCCCAGTGCCTCAGACCCATGGGAGTGGCAAAGCCTTCCTGTGGTCCAAGTGTGAATGTTGATAGTGAGCAGAAAATGTCTACCTGCAACTTATATTTACAGCCCCAAGACTGCACTACTGAAATTAGCTAAACTCGCCTCATTGTTCTGCTGCAGGTAATAGCCTGCCTCCTTATTCACTTGTATGTAATAGCCCATGTCTTTGTTCAGCTGTATACAACAGCCCTGGCTCCCTGTATACAATAAACATGTTGGGCTTCCAGGATGTTGTTGCTTTTCTCTATAAACCTCTCTGAGTCTGTGTGTCTGCTTTTTTTTTTTTTTAATCTGTCCCTGTTTTGATTCTCTTAGCACCTGTAATCAAGGTTTGCAAGAATTTGGCAATATATGTGTGTGCACATATGTATGTGTGTGCACACATGTGTGCGTATGCACACAGAGGCCAGAGAAGAACACTGAGTGCCCCGCTATTCTGTACCCTCTGCCTCCTTTACCCAAGTGAGATTTCTCACTGGATCTGAAGCTAGGCCAGCAAACCCCAACAATTCTTTTGTCTACAGGCCCAGCCATACTGTGGGTACAGGTATAGGCCTGTGTAGGCATGTCTAGCTTTTTATAGGAGTGCTTGGGATGTGAATTCTGGTCCTCCCGGTTATGTAGCAACCACACCTACCCACCGAGCTCTCAGTTTTTGGTTGTTTCGCCGAAAGTAAATGAGTCTCCCTGAAGATACTTTGTGCTGGAAAGTGAGGTTTTTCTTGTTGAGAGGAAGCAGCACTTGCCCAACTCCCCGAGGCTCCTGGGCCTTCCCAGTGCCTTTGATGAGCCAGGTGAGGAGTGTCCACAGTCATAAGTGTGATGCTGGCCAGGGTCACTGGTTCTCGGTTATCACCACAGTTGCTTACGGTTCTTGTTCCCACAGCGAATCTGAATCCAGCCCGCCGCCATAGCTGTTGGGATTGCTTGCCTGCTGCCAGGCTCTGCAATGACCCCTGACCTTCCAGATACTTTCTAGTGTTTCCATCCAGGATGAGGGGACCCAGGCTTTCAATATAATATGGCGCAGGCTTCTTCTGCCTTAGAGGTAAAATCAACACACAGATAGTGCCTCACCTGGTGACAACCTAACTTCTTTGTGCTATATTTCCTCTTTGAGGGTTGGGGACAATGGGAACGTCAGGAAGAGATGCCAGGGTTCACAGAGACTTGGGCTAAAAGAGCACACTTTTTTTTTCCCCTTTTTATCAGTAATGAGAGCTGGGTAATGAATCAGTTATGCTTTCGATTCTGCTGTTGTAACAAAGGTCAGCGCCCAGTGTTGTCAAAGGGATGGCTTCCTTCTCTACTACTGAGTGTACACACTCAGGTGAGTGTGTCAACTTCACATCATTTAGTTTACATTCTCTTAGCTTAATCCTGTAGCTACCGTTTCATGGTCCAAGATGGCTGCTCCCACTTCCACAAGCAAGTTCACATCCCAGCTTAGCACCAGGTGAAGAAGGGAGGCCTGGACTGAATGGCTCCTGTGGGTTGAATCCTGGCCCCTGCCCCAATCCCAGTGTTGAGCCATTCATAGAGATGTGTGCTAATACGAAAGCAAGGGATAGTGGACCACACAGGGTCAAGACAGCACCAACCATCGACTCCCTTGTGAATGTGAGAAGGGTCAAGGAGGCCCGAGGGGGTCTCTCATCTCAGATTGGCATGCAAACTGCTGGCCTTCAAGTCTGCCACCAAACTTCTGGATGACAATTAGAACCCTGCTCTTCCGAAATGTTTCCCATCCCACACTGAGTGAAATGACTTAAGGAGAGATGGTGAGCCTCGCTGAAAAATTCAAACAGAAAGTACCAAACCAGGTTCTGTTGCTCACATTTTTAATCCCAGTACCCAGGAGGTGGAAGCAGGAGAATTGTTGTGAATCTGAGGCCGGCCTTGGCAAAAGAGTGTGTTGTGTTCTAGGCAGCTTACAACAGTGTGAGATCTTGTCTCAAAAAAAAAAAAAAAAAAATCAAACCAGATAAACAACAACCAGAGGGGAACACAAGGAGTAAAAGGTTTTAGTTACTTTAGCTGTGTCTCTTTGGAGGTTGGCAGGGAGCCCAATTGGTAGAGAATTTGGAAAGAGCCCTGGGTTTGATCCTTAGCACCTTATAAGCTGGGGGTGCACAACTTATAGTCCTACCAGGGAGGTTGAGGCAGGAGGGTCAAAAGTGTAAGGTTATACTCAACTACTAGTGTAAGGTTATACTCAACAACTAGTGTGAGGTTATACTCAACTACTAGTGTGAAGCTAGGCTGAGCAGCATGGTATTCAGTTTCAATTTCTGCCCACGAGTGTGTGTGTGTGCATGTGTGTGTGTGTGTGTGTGTACATGTGTGTGCATGTGTGCGTGTGTATTGATGTGTGTGTGTATGTGTGTGTGCATGTGTGTGTGTGTGTGTGTGTGTGTGTGAATGAGGAATGATATAAGTGCTTTTCTTATTGTAGGTTATGGTCAAAAGAAGTTTGAAATCTCATGGTCTACAGTAAGTATCTCAATGTTATCACTTCAAATATGTTTGTCTGCGGTTTGCTTATGTTTGTCCTTGATTTGATAAAGGCTGTGATGACTAGGGGACTGGGTTGTGTGATCTACATTTCCCTTGATGAGATGGATTGGTGATCCCATCTCAGGTTGGATGGTGCAATTAGTTCTGCTCACAGGTAACTGCTGAAAATGAATAGTAGGCCTGACACTGTGCAAGGTAATGTAGGGCCATGCTACTCTCCAGAGAGCTTACTGATAGGCTCTTGAGTACAAGCTAAAGGGCTCTTAAGTCCTACAATAGAGATACTTGCACACATGTGCTTACTGCAGGATTTTCACAATAGCTAGGAAACGCACCAGCCACATGCCCACCACCATGAACAGAAAAGGGAAATATGGTACATATACACAATAGATTTTTATTTATCTGTAAAATGAATGAAATGCTGACATTTTCAGGAAAATGGAAATAAATATCTTAAGCAAAGTATTTTAGACTGATAAAGATAAATACCATGTTTTTAATCACATAACTAGATCCTAGATGTTAATTTTTACTTATTTGTTTACATAGGTGTATGTATGGGAGACCATGATAGAGTAAGACAAGGTCTCAGGAATGTGTTGGAGGAGGGAAAATAAAGGAAAAAAGAAGATAGTCCATGCGTAGCCTGGGAACTGAAGGGTGGCTCCTGAGAGGATAATGGGTACCGCGAGAAGAAGACAGGTATGGAGGAAGAGGTTCACCACAAACAAGGGGTGTATGACAATCACATGGTGAAACTCATTACTTTGTATACTAATTTAAAAAGAAAATGAACGCAAAATTGACAAGTAAACTAGTGGCAAGAGTCACATGTAACAGAGTCAGTTTGACTCCATAGGCTGACCATTCCAAAGACCAACTTTAATTCAATCATCACAAATTGATTTTCAAATTTTGAAACACAATCTTCCATCCTGTTTTATTCTTCGGGAGGATTCTGATATGTGGCAAAGGATATTACCCTGTTTGGTTTCTTAAGTATCCTACCTAATATTGACCCCATTTCTTAGTTATTTGCCAGTAGGGAATATATGGGGTCAGAAATGATGTTACTTGGTTTCTTTCCTAATATGAACTTTAAAAAAAAAAAAAAGAGCAATGGGGTGTGCAGTGCACATATGTAATCTCAGCAATTGGTAGATACAGGAAGATCAAGAAGTTCAAGGCTAGTCTTTGCTGCAGAATTCAAGGCCAGGCAGGACTACATGAGACCTGGTCTCCAGAAAAGGAAAAAAAGAGAATAAGAGTTGGGGTATATAGTTCAGTGATGGTGTTTCCTAACAGTAAAATCCTAGGCTCAATCCCTAGTTCTACAAACAAACAAACAAACAAACAAGAATATAATTTAGGAGCCGGGCGTGGTGGCGCACGCCTTTAATCCCAGCACTCGGGAGGCAGAGGCAGGCGGATTTCTGAGTTCGAGGCCAGCCTGGTCTACAAAGTGAGT
>NC_034595.1:35197986-35205615 GCF_900095145.1 Mus pahari | reverse complement strand
GAAAGATCTCTCTCTCTCTCTCTCTCTCTCTCTCTCTCTCTCTCTCTCTCTCTCTGTGTGTGTGCACGTGTATGTGAGTGTATGTTTTCTATTTATTTATTTATTTAGGCAAACTTTTCAAGGACAGGATGTTCAGCAGACATTTAAGTGTTTCCTAGTGACATGCTGACACAGTTCACTTTAATCGACTGGCATCTCTGTTTTAACTCTTGACAATAATTTTATTGTCCAGTTCCTGTTTTATACACAAAGCAGCTGCTATCTAAAGCCAGTGCTTAACTTGTCCAGATTCATCAAAGCCATTTCCCAATGCTGGACCCAGGCCACAGGAGGGCAAAGCCTCAGTATTTAAACTTTATCCCACCCAGCATTCCTGTGTGTCCCCTCTGTGGTCTGCGGGGACACTCTGTGACATTTGTGTATAGGCTGGGCAATCATTTTTCAGAATTCCAATGTCAGAAGAGACTTTCTATCATGAGACTGTTGGTGTAATGACTGAATTATTCTGAACTGATTCAGACGGCCAGCTGCCTCCAGGTTCATTCTATTAAAATTAGCTTTGCAGATTTCTACCCTATCCTCAGGAAGACTCATATTTTAATCTCTTCAAAATTCCGGGGGAAAAAAAAACCCAGATCATTTTCTTGCCAGTAAGAATCTTTTAGTTTAGTCAAAGCAAGTTGTGATTTCTGGTGCTCCTGTCTCATTAGCTCCTCCAGATGGTGCGTGTAAACATGGCGGGAGCTGCAAATTGTGTGAAGGCCGGAATATAAATTAAGAAATAAGTATTCATTACAATTTGTATGACAAATGGAAAGGCCATACAGCGAAACAGTGCGCTGCTTGATTGATTTCACCCTATTACCCCTGGAATTCTCTAGAGACTATTTTCAGAAATGGTCTCCCCGTTTTGAGAGGATCAATTTTCAGGGCATTGTTTAAGGATTCTGCTGGGCAGCTCATCACTGGCCTCGATGATCTGTGGGCTGAGCTCAGGTCTTCAAGAAGTGTGAGATGCAGACAGAAAAACAGTATTTTAAGATTTGAGGTTTAGAGGCTGGAGAGATGGCTTTGTGGTTAAGAACATTGACTGTCCTTCCAGAGGTCCTGGGTTTGATTCCCAGAACCTACGTGGCTGCTCGAGTATCATCTATAACTCCTGCTCCAGAGGATCACATTCGTGTCTTCTTCTGGCCTCCAAGGGCACCAGGCATCCATGTAGTACACATAAAGGCAACCCACTCTTACATGTACAAATGTTGGGGATGGATGAAGTCATTTGAGAGGAAATAAGATTGGTCAGAAGCATTTCCCACACCCTGTAAGGGAAACTGCATTTCCTGCTACCTGCTGGAAGGATAGCTGATGGTGGCTCTCTGCCCAGATCCTGGAGACATCTTGCCCAAGATCACACACCTGAGCAGCTGCATCCATTGACTAATCATTGCAGGAGGATGAAGTTCCATTCCTTTATTCTACCCTCCATGTTCTTCCCACTCAAGGCAGCTGGGAATGGCCGTCCCAACTCCAGAGCACCTCATGGGACTGACTGAAGCCCTTGTTGCAACCTAATTGCTGTTCAAGTTTTTGCTCAGGTATTTATCCATTATTTTTGTGACATTGGGGATTGAGCCAAGGGCTCCACATACATGCTAGACAACCACTCTAGCACTGAGCCCTCTTCCCAAACTTTAACAATAGTTGAGCTCTCAATATAAGAAACAACAGCATAAAGAGGAAGAGAAGGCACTATTCCCACCCCATCCCCAATCTGAAGATCTAAGCAATTCAAGCTTTGCTGGATTGAGTGTTGGCATTTTAGACATATTATTTATCTTTTCTGTTCTTTACTTTTCTCATCTATTGGCTCTCTTCCTAAAGGCATCCTTTAATGCAGTGTCCATACCTTTTTCTGACAAGAGAGCCCACAGGTTTCATCAGGTTCTTAAAGGGGTCTATAGATACTTTTTCCAATAAAGATGGTTGGGTGTCAGAGCTCGTGTCTCTAGCTGCATATATAGCAGAAGATGGCCTAGTCAGCCATCGTTGGGAAGAGAGGCTTCTTGGTCTTGCAAACTTTATATGCCTCATACAGGGGAATGCCAGGACCAAGAAGTGGGAGTGAGTGGGTAGGGGAGCAGGGNGGGGGGGGAGGGTATAGGGGACATTCGGGATAGCATTTGCAATGTAAATGAAGAAAATATCTAATAAAATAATTAAAAAACAAAAAAGATGGTTGGGTGTGAAATGATCTGTGAGAGATATAGTTACCGGCAACCACACTAATGAAGTCGGTTAAGAGTATAAGACTTTAATAATGGCCAGACCAAGAGCAGATTCATGTCTCCAAAAGCATGGAAGCATGCTTGTTCCTGAAGCTCAGGAGCGCAGCATTTTTAAAGACAACGGCCACAATCACATCAGTGTTAGGGATAGTTAGAGTAACCTTGCCGCATCTACCTTTTTGCGAAGCTTAGCAGTGTTTTCCGGACACAGCACAACGATTGTTTATTTACACTTCCTATAGTTATCTTAATTTTGTGTTTTAGCCTGCACAAACATTAATTATTTTGGTTAATATATCTGTACCATGGTGAGGGTCATGGATAGTCTCCAAACCCTTTGCAAAGGTGGATATAAGTAAGTATTAGAGGGTGGATGTCTGAGAGCCATCCAGGCAGAAACAAAATGGAGTCTGGACAAGATGTGGTCACTTCAGGTGTTGAGGTGCATACCTAGATAATTCTAGCACTTGACAAGTTGAGGCAGGAGGACCATCAGTTCAAAGCTAGCCTAGACTTTGTAGACAGGTCCAGGCTAGTCACGACTTCATTGAGTGACTCCCATATCAAAAAGGAAGGTGCTATACTTAATATGCACATAGCAATTATGCATATTTATGGGTACACAGAGACATTCAATCCATGTATCAGTAAATAATATCTATGTATATCCCTCAAACATTTATTATTTCTTGATGTTAGAAACATTGGAAAACCTCCCTCCTAACAATTTTGTTTTCCTTTGCTAATGTTTTGTTGAGTCTAAATCTCATGTAGCCCAGCCCAGCCTCAAACTTGATATATAGCTGAGGTCATCCTTGAACTCCCGATCTTCCTGATTCTACTACCCTGGTGCTAGGATTCCAGGGGTTCATGACTCTTGTGTGATTTTCTGGAGGCATGTGAACAAACACTTATTTATCCCAGATAGGGGAGGACAAAGTAACAGTTCTACAAGAGTCTAATGGCACATTAATGAATATGTTGGATTTATTTACAGAGGATGAATGACTCAAAGGCAGCTGCATGGTCCACAGGCCCACCTCAGCATGATGCGCTCATGGAAACAGCATCTATAGAGCTCCCTGTCTTGTGAAGCTGGGACCTTTCCGTTTTCTGAGACCTGTAAGTTTCCTTTACTTCCTGAGTCTTAGGAGCCCCCTTCTCTCTACAGAAAGGAATGCTTTAATGAGAAGGAAATAGTTATGCAACAGCCATTATGCATAGCTTCTATTGGTTCTTGCAACATTCAGTTAATTGCTGTCAATTATAACTACCCCATGGTTTGCTAGACTATTAGAAGTTCCTTGTTCTAGCCAATGTTAACTTCTGTACTGCTTAGCCATCCTATTTCTTCATTTCTTCATTTTTCCCAGACTGTGCAATTCATTGGTGAGACTCACTCTTTAGTTCTACACAGAAGCAAGAACAGCCCTTTCTGTGACTGATAATTTCATGTAACACAATGTCCTGCAGTCTCATCCGCGTTACTGCTAATGATTGCATTTCATCCTTTTTTTTATGGCTGAAAAATATTCCACTGTGTGTAGATGCCTAGGTTGATTTTTACATCTTGAGCACTGTAAATAGTGTTATGATAAATATGTGAGTGCAGCTCTCTCTCTGCCATATCTCTGACATATGGAACATATGCCCTTGGGTCACATGGTAGTCCAACCTCTCCAGTTTGGAAGAGACTACCATATTTCTATAATGGCTGAGTTACATTACATTTCTTTGAACAATTAGTGATGTTGAATATATTTTTTTTTCATGTGCTTTCTTGACAGTTGTGTATCTTCCTTTGAGAAATGCCTATTCAGGTCATTTGCTTATTTAAACATCAATTATTTTTCCTTGTGTCTTCTGGATATTTATCTTTTGTCAGATCAAGTTTACATTTTTTTTTTCTTGTCTGTATCAACAATTGCTTTTTCTTTTTCACAGTGCTTGGGATTGAGTCCAGGGCTTTGCACAGGTTAGGCAAATGGTTATCATGAAACTATAACCCTTTTGTTTTCTTGAGACAGGGGCTTGCTACATGGGTCAGGCTAGCCCCAAATTCATGGTCTTCGCAAATGGAAACTTCTAGTTTCTTTAGAAAGTTAGTTATCTAATGAGGCACACAGGTGGGAGGATATCTTGCTAAAGCAGACGTATGAAAGAATGTTTTCCTGAAGCAGACACAGGTGAAAGGATGTTTTGATATAGCATACATGTGAAAGGACCCCAGATGAAGGAGTATAAATATGACCCCCACAGACAGTGGGAGACGAGCACTGAGCATTGGTTTGGTTTGCTCCGCTTCACTATTCTTCAATAAAGACACACTTGTATTGATTCACCTTACATACCGTTGTTGAGTTCAGCTTGTAGTAATGCAGCCATTGAGAGAAACTTGCCCAAGAACTGCTTGTAAGGTTCCTGAGGCAGCTTGCATCTTCTGAGGCCTCACTGCCAGTTCCTGTCTGGTGTCTGTCTACCTAGAGGACTGGTCTGCAGCTGCTGAATTGTATTTGGTGTTTGCTACAGGACTGAACGGCTGCCAAAGAAGATGGAGCTTACCCCCAAAGAACTATTGCTGAACAGGTCCACTTCCCCTGAATCCTAATAACTTTTCTCTTCCATTACCTCTACTGGGTGGTGGGCTAGAGGAGAGGTTGAACCCTTATTAAAAGGAGGTTGTAAGAAATTTATGTCTACAGTCCTCCTGCCTCTACTCCTGCATTTTGGCATTTCAGGCATGTGCAGCCAAGCTCCAGTGCTTCTTTTGAGTGTGATGGAATTTAGCTTGCCAGTTGTCTGTTTTCTGTCCTGCCCTGTTGGAGTCACAGCCCAAATACTTTTCTCCAGAGTAGTGTTCTGAAGTATTTCTTTTGTTTTCTTCTGGTAGTTTTCGCATCTTGTATTTAAGCTTTTAACCCACTTTTAGTTTGTTGTTGTTGTTGTTGTTGTTTATGACTTAGATGTTGTGGTAATTCTTGCAATGAATTTAATGAACACCAGTTACTGAACATGTTCCTAGTGTGTGCTTTTCCCGCCTCTGTCAAGATGAGTGACTATAAACACACACCCTGATTTCCCAGTTCTCTAGTCTCCTCCACGGGCCTGGGCAATGGTTTTGTGCCTGTGATCTGTCATTTGGGCTAATGCGGTTTTATAGTGTGTTTTGAAATCAGTTATTATAATGCTTCTAGATTTGTTCTTTTTTTTTTTTTTCCAATCAGGGTTGCCCAGGCTATTCAGGGTCCTCTGTGGTTCCACAAAAGTTTTAGGAATACTTTTCCTTTTTATATTTCTGTATATATTGTCATTGGATTTTGGGAGAGATTGCATTGAATCTCTAGATCTCTTTGAGTAGGACAGCCAAGAAAACTGGTGAGCATTAAAAACATTCTTTTGTGGCTAAACATCTTGAAGACGTAGTTAGGTCATTCCTACTTTAAAGGAAGGAAGGTGTAGGGGGCAATTCTAAGCCTTGACATCATGTGCTTTGGAAAGATTGTATTTTTCAAAAGACCAAGGTTTGTCCCACCCTCATTAGTAACCTCGGTTGTTGTTTTGTTGTTGTTGTTTGTTTGTTTGTTTTGTTTGATTTTGAGAGTATCATGGACCATGATTCTCTCAGAGGAAGCTCTGCCCATCACTATTTTGGAGGAATAAGGGGACCACCAACTTCATGAGTATCCACATACCTCAGAAATATACACGAGAAGGTTTTATAGGAATAACAAGCTTGCTTGGGGAGATGTCTCAGAGGTTAAGAGCACTGACTGCTCTTCCAGAGGCCCTGAGTTCAATTCTCAGTAACCATATCTCATGACTCTCTGTAATGGGATTTGATACCCTCTTTTGGTGTGTCTGAAGACAGTTACTGTATACTCATATACATAAAATAAATAAAATCTAAAAAAAGAAAAAGAAATAACAAGCCCAAGTGCTGCCTGTGCCTGGGGCTACTCACTGCCAACCCTACCTGCCCTTGGAGGTTGGAGGTAAGATGGTGTGGAGTCCAGGAGCAGGTGAGTACACTGTAGCAAGCTCATCTGAATGCTGCTGCAAGCTCCTTTAATACCCTCCACCCATGCCCCTTTGGTCCCAAGAAAGCATCTCTTCTAAACAGTAGTTCCCGATTGGCTTGCATTGTCTGCGCCAGCAATCCTTGGTCTCCCAGGAAGTCTTCAAATAGGTCCTCCTGCTGGAGATGCTTTTGCAGCTGCGTGGCACCCAGCATTTATACAGAGGTGGCCCCGCCACTCCTGCTCCACTCAAGATTTCTTGGAGCTGCCAACTCTTGTGGGTTAGCCTACCCGGAGTCTTCAGAGGTGCTTTATTTTCTCTTTCTTCTTGTTCTTTGTGTCTCTTGCTGAACTCTTTCTTCTTCACCCAGAACCCCCTGGGCCTCCTGCCTGAGGCCAGTGTGGATATTTCAACAGTGTTAAACTGGGTAGCCATGAAGATCAACAGCTCTTACAATTTTAATTGTAGACGTCCTTTGCTCCTGTGGTTAAACTTATTTCAGTTATATAATTGTTTTGACTTTTGGTGGAGTAGCTATTGTGAATGTGATTGTTTCCAGAATTCCCTTTTCAGCAACTTATTGGGGGTAATTGCTAAGTAATTAGGCCAAATTCAGTATTATACAGCTTTGCTTCTATGCTTCCTTCTAGGATCCCAGCTTTAGGTCTTAGGTTAGGGTCTTTAATCCACATTGAGTTAACTTTTGTATATGTTGTCAGACAAGGGCTTACTTTACTTCTTTTGTTTGTGGTTATCGGGTTTCCCAAATACTATCTGCTGAAATAGGCTCTTTTTTCCGTGCTGAGTAGTCCTGGCTCCTTGTCAAAGATCATGCAAATAAACACATGTGGGTTCATTCCACAGCCTATTTTAGTTCATACAGGGTTTTGTTGTCTGAGTGTATATAATCGTTAAGAACTGTTTTACTTTATTTTGTGTATGTGCAGGTGATAATCATGTATGTGTGACATGTGCTTGTATTTGTGTGGTACATTTGTGTGTCTGTACATATGTGTGTGGAGGCCACTTTATATAGTGGACCTAGATATGTCTAATCTCGTCAGCTGGCTTGCTCCAGGGACCTCTTGTCTCTGCTTCCTGTGTTCTGAGATTACAGGTAGGCCACTATGCCCTCCTACCATTGACATGGGTACTGGAGGTCCAAACTCCAGCTTTCATTCTGTACACAGGCACCTTTGCCCACTAAACCATCTCCCAAGACTGTTCATTTGAATATTTTTTTCTTTTATATAATATCATGTCATTAGTGAATTGGGATAGTGAGTAGGAATCTTCTCACTCCTTCACTTCCTTTTTTTTTTTTTTT
>NC_034595.1:35187660-35197356 GCF_900095145.1 Mus pahari | reverse complement strand
CCTGGAACTCACTTTGTAGACCAGGCTGGCCTTGAACTCAGAAATCCGCCTGCCTCTGCCTCCTGAGTGCTGGGATTAAAGGCGTGTGCCACCATGCCCGGCTGATTAATTTTTTTTTATATTGAACCTTCTTGCCATCAGTTGCTTTTCTATATCTCTGAGAAAATACCTAGACCAAAAGGACTTACTGCAGAGAGCTTATTTGGCTTATGGCTACAGAAGGAGAGTCTATACTTGTGGGGAGGACAGCAGCAGGCGCATTCAACCATGGACAGAAACACTGACACCTGGAACCGAGGCTTGAGATTCTTGAGCTTATGAGGACATTTCTCATTCAGACCACATGACTCAGTCTCATTTTGTGGTCTAGCAAATTCCTTTGCAGTACTAGAGACAGAACCCAGGGTCTTATTTATGTTCTATCACTGAGCTACTATCTCCAGATATTCTTAGGATATGAGATAGGACCTTGGTCAGTTACACAGCCTTGCCACTTAAACTTGTGATCCTTTTGCCTCAACATTCCAAGTGCTGGGTTAAAGACTTGGACCTTGCTAATTGTCTTGATATTTAGGTAAGGTTGACATTGAACTCCTTATGTATCTGGTTCTACACATCAAGTACAGGTAGGCATCACCTGACTGTAATCCTTTTCACGGACTTTTAAATCCACCATTCTATCTATCTATCTATCTATCTATCTATCTATCTATCTATCTATCTATCTATCTATCTATCTGTCTTTTGAGACAGGGTATCTCTATGTAGCCCTGGCTGTCCTGGAACTTACTATGTAGACAAGGCTGGTCTCAAACTTACAGAGTTTGGCCTGCCTCTGCCTTCTAAGTGCTGGGATTAAGGGCTTGCCCACCATGCCTAGCTCACTGAGCTAATTTTTTGTTGAGGTTTTTGTTGTTGCTCACTGGGGATAATTGGTCTATAGTTTGCTTTTCTAGTGGTTTGTGTGTGTGTGTGTGTGTGTGTGTGTGTGTGCTGGGAAAATTCTGGTCAGACAAAATGAGCTTGATAATTTTTGAATATTTTTAATTTTTAAAAAGCTCTTCATTTAAAAAATGTTTAGTAAAATTCTCCAGTGAAACTATCTGGTCTTTGTCTTTTTTTTCTACCTTCTTATTACTGTGGTGTGTGTGTGTGTGTGTGTGTGTGTGTGTGTGTGTGTAAGACTGTGAACATACTTTAGAGTATGGGTGAAGGTCAGTGGAAAACTTTTGGGAGTTGGCAATGTCTTTCTATCTTGAGATCTGGGTATCTAAGATGGTCAGACGTGCATAGTAGACAGGTTATCCACAGTAGGCAGGTTATTCACCGACTTGTCTCCCTGGCCCCATCATAGGTTTTTCTTTGTCTAGAGGTTTTTGATTATTTATTTGATTACATGATTGACTTGTTCAGATTTTCTAGGTCTTCATCCTTCTGTGTTGATGCTCATATATTTCTAGGATTCACTTATTTCTCTGCCTCTTCTTTATTAGTGCATTCAATAGCTTTGTGACAGTTATTTAAAGTCCTATAGCAGGTAGCTCAGAGATCTGCCTTTACCAAGAGTTGCCTTGGTCATGGTGTCTGTTCACAGCAGAAAAACCCTAACTATGACAATGTTAAAGAAAACATTTCTAGCCACTCGGGAGGCTGAGGCAGGCAAAGATCTTGAGTTTGAGACCAGCCTGTTCTACAGAGTGAGTTCCAGGGCAACACAGAGAAACCCTGTCTTTTTTTTTTTTTTTTTAATCCAAACCAAAAGAAAAATAAATAAATAAATAAAGCAATCAATCAATCAATCAATCAAGCAAGCAAGCAAACAAGCCTTTCCTACCAATAGATATTCTACCATGGATGTTGTCTGCCTTCACTACCATTTTCCCTAAATACTGTCTAATTCAAGGAATTCATTAGTTAAAACCAGTCTTCATCTTTTGTGAGCCTCCCCTAATGATTATATTTGTTTTTCTAGCCATGTTTTGTGAGAATGGAATGCTATAAAAATTATCTCTGTCATTCTAAGAGACTGGACCATTTGCTGGATCTCACAGCTAGGGTAAGTTGTACACCTTGTCTTGAGGTCACTTAAGATGCACGACTGCGGTGCCCTGCTGTTCATTTAAGCTGCTTTGAGAGAATGGTGCAATAGACACAGATTTAGCCCCACACGAAGACAGATGGAAGATGGAAGACACGGGGAGCGTGAAATAGAGAATTCAAACCTAAACCTGTTCTTGATTAAATGACTCTGGGGGAAGTACTTTTTTTTTCTTTCTTTAGTGTGACACTGATGCAGTATTAACAACACAAAATTTATCACTAAGGCTTAGAATCGGGACATTTTGGTGTCCCACGTGAAGAACATGTGAAGGGCATGAGAGACCTTGTGAGGAACCTCTGATGCCTTAGTGTTTGGAGCATCCTGTGTGAGGAATGGAAACCTGAACTCATTGTGCATATAAGGAAGATCTCTTGTTGGAGATGTATCCCTTGCTAAAGATGTGAATTTTGGACATCTCAGTGGCCAAAAGCAACCGGAACTTGGGAATTTTGCCAAAGCTCCCATCTTGTCTGCCTACAGTGGTGAAGTCTCAGGAAAGGGAGACTTGGGCAACTCAGGTCCATCTCAGGAGCTGGGGATCTATGGCCTGAGAGCTCCCCTTGAATGCTAACCTGTATGTCTTTGTTTCTCTCCATCAAATCCAGTGATTCTACTTCAACCTCTATCATAAGGAAAGAGCATGTCTGTACAATGCTTGCCTTTCTACTTTGTCTGTTCTGTCTGCTTCTACTGTGGGAAGTTCTCTGTCTCCTGCATCTCACGTGCACACACAGCAGCTATGAATGGTACTTAAAGAAGTTGGAACCAAGACATTATTAAAACAAACTCATAAGTGGATATATCTGGGCACACCATGCATGTATATAATTCTTGGGGGAACCTCCTTGTTTCTGGTCCTATCTTTATCTGACAATTCAGCAGCCCTACCACCTGCTGCTATAGCAACAAGAAGACCTCCACTAGCTCCTCCTCAGGCTGCCTGGCTGGTTCATCCATAGCTAAAAAGGCTGCTTTCACCTTAAGAATATTCTGGCTTTATAATACCTTTAGATACAAAAGATGGACATGTTGCATGGTTCAAATTAGAGGCCTTTAAAGGGAAGTTTAACTCCCTGAGTCTTCAGCTAAGAAAACTGAAGCTTAATTATCTGCCAGCTCTCAGTTGGTTATCAAGCAAACCAAATGGACCCTCCCAACAGGCTCACAGTCTCTCCCACGAGGGCTTTAAGTAAGAAAGTAAATAAATAAAAAGCACCCCTTATCTAACACACTCCAGGCTTTTGTTTTGTTTTGTTTTGTTTTGTTTTCTTCTATCAACAGATAAAAGCCTAATAAGACCTCTGTGGGCTTCATTGATTATCTACAATAAACTTTAAAACGATAATAAAGGGATTGCAGCTGCTTTCTTTCACTGACTTATGAAAAGACAGATTCTGATTCGTCCTCTAAACGTTTCACCCGTAAAAACCAGACCTTGTCTTTTCCCAGAGCCAACAGGCTTCCTACTGGGTGGGTAAACTCACAAATGACGTTCTGTTGTTAATGACTTAAAAATTAATTTTTGCTAATCTTTTATCCGCTGATCATAAGAAAAAAAAAAGACTTGCTTTTTCAGTGACTACTCTCAATCAAACACCTAGGTGTCATGATGTTAAGGAAAAAAATTTCAAAAAGGTTAAATGGTAAGATGGAAAGATTTTCATAAAGAAGGATTTATGTATGAAGGCTAAAATGGTTAGATATGTTCAGATGGAAAAGAAAGGCAAAAAGGTTTATACAAGCTGTAATGAATGTTTAAGCAATTGAAGGTTTTTAGATAGAAAGGAAAATAATAAAGGCTTTAAATTTTAAGGCTCTATTCCACTTGGGAGGGTTATAAGGTATGTGAAAGATAATACTTAACGATTATATAATATCATGCGACATTAATATCCTATGATATTAGGACTTGGAAGTTGGAAGTTGAGCACAGTGATATTAAACTTCTACTTACATCAGCCGGGTTCTCACCAGTTACTAATCTACTCTTGGTCACAGCTCTTATCATTGGCTGCTAAGGCTTTACACAAATAAAGTTATCGTAGTCACAGGCTTAATAAATTTACATTTCTTTTGGCTGTTTTAAATTTGTTCATGTATATGTCGATAATTTATCTTGCTTTACTTTTTCTGTGGCTCAAACACATGAGTCTGCTGGGGCTGTTTGCAGTCACCTAATGGCCACTTTCTTTACAACAGTGATTCTTAACCTTCCTAATGCTGTGGCCTTAAGTACAGTTCCTCAGGTTGTGTGACCTCCAACCATAAAATTATTTCGTTGCTACTTTATAACTGTAATTTTGCTACTGTTATGAATCATAATGTAATATCTGATATGCGAGATATCTGATATGTGCCCCCAAGGAAGTTGAGACCCATAGATTGAGAACCACTGCTCTACATGAGGACTTCAATACAGATTAAAATTGACAACGATCCTGTTGATGTATCTAAAACATCATTTCATATACTTCCAAGAACAAGCCATAATTGAATGAAATCATTTATTACTAAAAACCAAATATATATGCAAAAAAGGGGGAATAAAGGATTAACTTATACTTTATTTTAGTTTTTAAGATTTATTTATTTTATTTATGTGAGTACACTGCAGCTGTCTTCAGACACACCAGAAGAGGGCATTGGATTCCATTACAGATGGTTGTGAGCTGCCATGTGGTTGCTGCAAATTGAACTCAGGACCTCTGGAAGAGTAGTCACCTCACTAGCCCCTAACTTATACTTTAAATCTTAAAATTTCTTTCCCCCAATTTTACCCTGACATCCACGGAAACACACCAAGCGAAAGAGGACATTTAATCCAAACTCATGGCTTTGTATAAATTCCCTCGAAGGCCTGATGTCTGGGTCCTGCTCTTTCATATCTTGGAGACCAGGCTCTGCATCTGTGCTTTCTCCCACAGGCTTTGTCTGGATTCCAACAGGATTTGGGAAGCCACACTGTGAACTGGCACCAGAAGGTGTCAACCTGGTAACCAAGGAGGGCACTCTTCCTGAGTTTCAACAACATGGAAGCAGCATGCCACTTCTAACTCTCACCCCATTCACCAGCCTTGCCATTGCACTGTGGTCTTTGTCTCCTGACTTTAATTCTTTGACAAGCAGTTCTTGCCTGTTAACCAGACTCATCTATGGCATAGAGGATCTGCTTCCGAACAACTTAATTGCGCCCTGAAGCTTAAGTACAAAAAGATTGATTGAGACAATTATTGCATCTATAGCTGCCCTGGTTGTCGCTGTCACTGCAGCAATGGCCTTGACTATTCAAACTACAACTGTAAATTCCTATCTTCAAAATGCACACCTCACAATGGTGTTTAATAACGAAGGGGGCCAACGCTTCTAATTGGTCTTCGGGATTAAATCTTAAATGTGGCCTGCTATAGGGTTAGGGATTCTGTTGGTCTGCCTCCCCCTCACAGCCCTATTGTGCCTTTGCCAGCATTTCAGAGGGACCACCCAGAACGAGCTGGTACTGACTCAGGCTACCCCTATAGTCACCCCTATGTTGACCAGCCCTTCAACAGTGAGCACATCTGTTGGCACTCAGGCACATCCATGGACAGCTAGAAGTGACTTCACAACAATTAGGCATCTTTACAGCCAGCTCTCGAGGGTCCCAGCAACGAAACACGCCATCTCTAGTGGCCCAAGAAGCAATAGGGTTGCTCCTATGTCTGTCTCTTTGCACATGTGCCATGGCCCCTGCCACATGTCCCTTTGCGCATGCACCATGGGCCCAATAAAAACTCAGTCTCCCTGCCCTCTCTCTCTTCTTTCCTCTCCTTCCCAGAGGCTGACTCTATTTTCCCTCCCACTAAACCTCCCACGTGAGACCTGCTGCATGATGTGATTTTGTTGGGATCCGCAGCATAGTTCTAGCAACATCTTCATGTTTCTCCTTTAATAAGACAAACAAACAACCAACCAACCAGGGAGGAACTGTGGCAATGAATCATTATGAAAATATCTCTGACATTCTAAGAGATTGGGACTTTTGCTGTACTTCACTTCTAATGTTAATACTTGAAGTCACGTAGGACTTAGGGTTACTCTCCTATGCTGTATCCAGTCTGTTTAACCCACTGTAAAGAGGACTATGTAATAAACCACCCTTATTTGCCTTGAATTTCCCATGAAAAAATCAACTTTTAAGGCCTCAGATAATGCATACATGTAATAGTAAGTCATGTGCTCATCCATTAACTCATGTCTCTGACACAGAACAGCAGTATGTGTGTCATTTGATAAAAGCAAGAAATACAGAGGTCGAAAGCAGTCTTCTAAGATAAATGCTCCCTTGTTGAACATAGCAACTTTTGAATATTGGCTGATAAGAAATGATGTTTGTGATACTGTTAACTGGGTCAGTTGGGATTAGGTGTTGCTAATCCCTTGTAAACCGCTCTCTGTTAAGAACTTCTGTATAAAGTATCCCATTTCTTCCTCATTGGATACTTTCTAGGTTGTTCAATAAACGCAAGTGAAGCCCTTTGTTAGGGACAGACACCACACGGGAACAGATTCATAAGACAGCCATCAAGCAGGTACATATTCAGATACAAGTAGCAGATACACAGAATAAAAGACACCGGAGTATGAAGTCTAGAACTCAAACCTGAACTCCCTCCGAGGGGAAGTGCTTCCGTTTCTTTCCTTAATGCGATGCCACTTCATTATCGGTGACTCAGAGTTGATCATGAGTTTGTTTTGTCAGTGCAATATCTAGATATAATTGTGTTTCACTGAGGCAAACTTCTCTGCTTTAAGCTATTTTTTTCATATCAAGTTGACCTTTTTATGATAACTTCCCAATACCTCTATTAGTTTTCAGTTAGAAAATTAATTTTGAAATAACCCACATGAGAAAGTTACAGATTAGCACCCTTTTAAAAGTCAATTAAGAGAGTAGTGAGTTCACTTGGTAGCTAACCAAGGGAGACTCAACGTGGGTGGGATTTTTAAAGTCAAAAACTGCACCTGCGCTAGGGTAGGGAGTCTTTATAACGTAACTTCTGATCTTATAAAATGTCACACCAGGCCATTCCTCTAGAGGAATCAAACTAGTTTTACAAATCAGGACCCTTTCTCAGAAGGAAGGAGACCCTTTTGGTGTTACAAAATACTTCATCAAGGAGGGTGAGAAGCCTTTGTTTACAGGCAACTGTAGTTCCCAAGGGGAGGAGGTGTAGGAGCCCCACAATCTGACCTTGCTTAAACTCTGACAATTTAAACACAGGTCTGCATGCTCATTGCCACCCTATTCATAACAGCTAGGATATGGAAGCACCCTAAATGTGGTCCATAGGCACAATGGGGCTCTATTCATCTGTGCGGAAGAACAAGGTAGGTTCAACAACTGAAAAATGACAACACCAGGTAAGATGACAACGTGGATGGGAGAAATCCCACCCCTAGATGAAGAGCCATAGGCAGTTAATGACTGCAGAGAGAAGGGAAAATCAGTCTTCCCTGAGGACAAGCTCTCTAACTGGTTATCCAATACCACATGGTCAGCCCTAAAAACTGTACATGTACAAGGAACATTAAATGGATTCAGCGGAATGTGTTTATATCTTTATATGTATGTATACATAGGACATATGACAATAATAACCAAAGAGAAAGGGGAATGTAATCACTTCAGATTTTTAAAATGGGATGTGCAAGTATCACTAGAAACACAATTTTTAATTAAAAATTTTATGTATTATGAAGGGAGTGCACAAACAGTGGCGTGTGTGTGGAGGCTGGAGGATGACTTTATGGAGCTGGCTCTCTTCTATCTTTACGTGGGTGCCAGGGATTGAACTCAGGTTGCCATTCTAATGTAGCAAGCTTCTTTACCCACTGATCTATCTCACCAATCCCATGACCTAGTTTTGCTATTAAAGTGTTAGGTACAGGGGCTGGGAACGTGGCTCAGCTGGTAAATGTTCACTCCATAATCACGAGGACCTGAGTTTGAGTCCTAACTCCCTTGTGGAAAGCTGGGTGCAGCGGTGTACACCTGCAGTCCCTGGATTCGGGAGGCAGAGCAGGAGGATCCTTTGGGCTTGTGGCTAGGGAGGTTAGCTGAATCAGAAAGCTCTAGGTTCAAAGAGAGCCCCTGCCTCAAAGAAATAAGATGGAGAGCAATTGGGCAAGATACCCCATGTCAACTCTAGTTTCTCTCTCTCTCTCTCTCTCTCTCTCTCTCTCTCTCTCTCTCTCTCTCTCTCTCTCTGTATTTATATGTACACCTCATGAGTGCAAACACATACACAGAGGAATATATGTACATAGACATACAAACAAAAGAGAAGTACAAAATATTTTCTCTTTATTTTCATGAGAATCCCCCTTAGCTGCTTTGAACAACTCCATTGCTGTGGGATGTGTTGAAGTTCTTCAATGACTGACTTTGCCTGTTGCCCCCTCCCATGAACTCAGCCCATTTTCTCAGGGTATGGGGCCCTGCTCCACAATGTGCCTGTGGGCCACTGATAATAATGTCTCCACAGCATGGTCAACAAGGCGCTTCCTGTTATGTTCCCATGTTGTGTTGTTGACATTCTGTACATGTGTTTATGGTCCACACACAGGCTCCCCTTCCAGCTGGAAAGATTCTCCTTTCATCTCAGATGTTGCTTAAAGGAAATGCTCCACTTATCTCCAAGTGAGGGAGGGTGGGTGGGAGGGAGGAGTTTGTTTGCTCACATCTTCAAACACACTGTGTTTGGGGGGTGCCAGCAGGACTGTTTTAATTTGCTCCTCACAAAGGCAGACTCCTGTGGCTTTTCCTGAGATCCCCAGGGAAGAGTGTTTGTCTTTAATGTCAGGCAGGGAGATAGTGCAGCTGTGTTTATGGTGGGAGGCACCTGTAATTTATCCTCTAACACAACGGTTTAGAAAGATTAGCCATTAGCAGCATCCCTGATCCCCTGCTCTGTACAGGTTCTCTTTTGTCCCCTTTGTTTTTAGGTCCAACTCCTCCAAACTTTTGAAGCATCAGGAAAGTGGTTGGAAAAATAACATATATACTTGGAATCCCTAAAAATGCTACGTCAGAATGTGAATATATACTAAATTCAACATAAAAAGCTTGCACGAGTAAGGAAACCCGAAGCTGCCCTGCTGTCTAAACGCTGGCTGGCAGGGCAGGCGTGTCGTAGGCTTGTGGGATCCGAGCTGATCATGGCCTGCACCTTCCTGCCCCCTTATTCTTTCATTCTCTTAGCTGTTTTTCTACAGTGACTCATGCTAAAGATTATTATCATGGGAAAAAAAGGCTTCTAAGGACATTAGGGTATGAGGTTAGTTAAAACCACTTGGGCTTGGGGTTGAAGTAGGAGCATATAGAGTGTGGACTGGCACGGATGGTCTTTCTCCTCTCTGGAGTTTAGAAATGCTGAGAGTCAGATGGAAGAACCATTTCCTGGCATGGTGGAAGTCCTGAGTTTAATTCCTAATACTTAGAAAACAAAGATGAAAAAGCAAAACGCCACGACGACCATACCATCACCACCACCACCACCATCACCACCATCACCACCACCACCACCACCATCACCACCATCACCACCACCACCACC
>NC_034595.1:35167601-35187602 GCF_900095145.1 Mus pahari | reverse complement strand
TAACCACCACCACCATCACCATAACCACCACCATCACCATAACCACCACCTCCACCACCACCACCATCACCATAACCACCACCTCCACCACCACTACCACCACCATAACCACCACCACCACCACCACCACCACCATGATAACCACCACCATCACCACTGCCACTGCCACCACCACCACCATAACCACCACCACCACCACCACCACCATGATAACCACCACCATCACCACTGCCATCACCATCACCACCACCGCCATGATAACTACCACCACCATAACCGCCACCACCATCACCACCACCACCATGATCACCACCACCACCACCACACAAACATACCTAAGCCCAAGAACAAACAACAGTAACTACAAAACTAAGTTTTACTACTGAAACTAGTCGTTTTTCTTTATTTCATGAAATCTAATCAAATGCTAAGTGTTTTCTTATAATTACCAGCAGATGGATCCCTTCTCTGTCTCTGAAGAGGAAACATCGCTTGCCTGTCCTCGGCTATGAGAAATCAGGGACCTTTGTTATCTGTAGGAACCTTTCTCTAAAAGCTAAGTTTACATCAAAAAGTTTTCTAGCATCTTAAAAAAAAAAAAATCAAGGTATAGCACCATTTATCCATTAATGCAAAGGAGATTTGTTGAGTTCTTACTGTGTGCGGACCTTGTATAAAAGAGCAGAAGATGGCAGTAAAAGCTACATGGATACAAATATATTTAATAGAAATTTAGTGTTTTCATGGGCACATGGACAGAACTGACGACAGGTACCGAGGACTGCACAACATTCCTTGATGAGATCTGGATTTTGTGTGTCTGTGATATTTCTTCTGTAGGTCTGGAGACTTTTTAGTAAAAGCTAAAGAATCTGTTCTTACTCATTTACTTTTTTCAGGCTTTTACTCACATATGCTAATTATGTATAATAATGGGTTTCACTGTAGCATTTTATACATGTATGCTCCTGGGTTTTCTCATATTTACCTCTGCTACCCTCTCGTTCTCTTCTGGCCCCCACTGGTCCCCTTTCTCCTCCTCCTCTTCCTCCTCTTCTTCCTCTTCCTCCTCCTCTTCTTCTTTTGGTTATTTCATTTATTTACATTTCAAATGTTTTTTTAAATCCCCTTTCTCTTCTAAGCTAAGTTCCTCTCAATTTTCCCCTCTCTCCCTCCCTCTCTCCCTCCCTCCTTCCCTTCCTTCCTTTTTATCATGTTTTATTAGTTTTTTTTTTAAATAAGGTCTTGGGTGAGGGAGTATTTACAGGACTGCTTCCACCCCACCCCCCAGTGACCCAGTACCTGCCTGTGGATGATACTGTGAGCCCTTCCCTCCTTCCCGTGGCAACATGTTGACAAGCCCCATCTTGTGCAGTAAGCCAGTAAGCACATGCCAGTCAGCAAATCCACTGTGAGGTCAAGACTCAAGGGCACTGCTGTGCTTTAGAGAAAGACAGCGGTCCTCCTCACTCCATCCCTTCCCCCAGGCTTTCTGCAGCCTCCTCCTCCTCCACGATGCTCTCTGAGGCTCAGCAGAGGTGACACTGGCATCCTGCTTATGGCTGAGTATACAGTAGTCCATTATTGTCACCCCTTGGACTGTGAGTCTCTGCAGTTGGCATTACCTATTGTTAAAGGGAACCTCTCTGAGCTATGTCAGCATCAATCTATGTACATAAATATCAGGAGGCAATCTGATGGACCCACTATGTCCATTTAGTGAGGCTCCGGCATTTGCATCCTCACAATGGACTCTGACTTTTCCAGCCACTGACTTGTGATCAGGTTTACAGTACTCCCGTCTATGGGGTAGACCTCAGATCCAACCAGAAAGTGATTGGTTACATCAGTGGGCACTTCTTGCCTGGCTGGTTGGTAGTTTAGCATGTAGGGTTCACAGCTTTAAGATGTTTGACGACAGTTCCTCCTGGCAACGTGCATGGCACACTCCTGCAGTATGCAAGCTAGCCAACGAGGAAGAGTTTCCATCCCCTTTCCTGCTCACTCCTCCTGCTTCTGACCACAGCAGTGCAAATCTCTTCTCCAAGCTCTTCTAAGTTTTGAGTAGTGGTCAGATTGAGAATTTCTCTATTCATTGATTGGGAAATTGACAGATCCACTGTCAGATCTCTGTGAACAATGGTTGATCATTTACATTTCTCTAGCTTTCTAGGTTCTGGTTGTGAGCCTAGCCTTTAATGGCTGAGCCATTTCTCCAGCCCACTTTCTAGGTTCTGTAAGTTCTGTCTGTCTGTATTCCAAACTTACTACATAGTATATTTGCTAGTGATAAAATAATATTTCCCCCGTATCATTTTTTTTCTAGGACAGTAACTCCAAAATTTTCACAGAAAAGCACAGTATTCTCTAAGTTATTGTTGGTATATGGTTCATGTCTGGATTTCAGGGAGTGTTTCTTTGGACTATCCCTCTACTTCATGTTGAAGTACTTTTGTCGTGCTCTTTGGAGGGCTGTGCACATTGCTTGCTTTAGAATAACCTCCAGGAGCAAGGTTGGAGCAATGGCTAGGTGGCTAAGAGCATGGACTGCTCTTGTACAGGATCTGAGTTTGGCTCCCAGCATCCATGTTGTACTGTTCACAGTCATATTTCCTCTATGGTCCAGGGGCAATCGGAAGCCTGCAGCTTTCTCAGGCATCAGCACTCTTGTGTTCCTGTCCATCCATCCATGCACAGATGCAGATGCACATGCACGCGCACGTGCGTGCACAGACACACACAACAAAAAAAAATATAAAGAAAAAAATTGTTAGTATTCTAAAGGTAGAGAATGTGTATTTAATGGAAAAATTTTGGATAAATTTTGTTTTTTATTTTATTATTAAAATGTGAGTAATAATCTTTCTTTTTTATCCTTTCAGTTAGTTGTTCTTATTGTGTGTGCCTATGGTGTGTATGCATGTGTAAGTGGTATGAGCCCAACAGGGCATGTGTGGAGGTCAGAAAGACAGCTTTCAGGAGGCATGGCCCTCTTTCCACTGTGGGATATTGGGTCTGAACTCATGTTGTCAGGTTTCCACCTACTGAGCCTTCTTGCTGGTCCAGAGCGTCATTCCTTCCTAATGATTTTCAATGTGATACTTAAACATTTTCAGATTAGATTAAAGTGAACCACATGTTTATTGGCTCAGTAAAGCATCCAAGGATTGCAAAGTAAGTTCCATTTCTGACTCTTTGGAACATCTTAAAATAATAAAAAGTGATTAAAAAGTGAACGAGGCCACAGAGTGACGTGTTGACACTTAACAGATGGGGAACAGCTACCAGAAGGAGGAACTCAAGGGTCAACTGGAGCACATCTGCTTGCTCTACTGGGAGCACCACTCCAGGAAGACAGTCTTCCCTTTATCTTCAGGCCACATAGATCGTACAGGAAAGTCCAGTTCCAAGGGGGATCTGTGCAGAAAAGGAAAAGGATGCCTTAAGAAAACACCACAAGCCTATATCCAGAGAGCAATTTCTCACAGTTCTAGCGTCTGGAAAGCTTGAGATCTGGAAAGTATTGGTAGATTGTGTGTCTGGTGAGGGCCCACTTCCTGGCTTTCTGGTTTGTAGCTGGTGCCTTCTTGTCATATATTCTTTTGTCAGAAGGACTAGGGAGTCTCTGGGGGTTTAATTATAAAGACTGTAACACCACTCAGAAGCTCTGCTTTTCAATACCAGGACATTAATGACTGAACTTCAAGGCTTGGAGTGATACAAATGGTCAGATCAAAGCAAGGATTGACTAAATAGGGGGAAGATTCAATGCTGGGAATTAAAACCAAATAAGATGTTGGGATTGGATCGATTGTTTTTATGATGCTGTGACTTCAATAGGTGAAAGGCACAGTTGATGGAGGAGTGGTTTATTTTGCCTTCCTGTTTCTGAGGGTTTCAGTCTGTCATGGTGGAGAAGGCATGGTGGGGTTCATGTCGGAGCAAGTCTGTGGCACAGATCCCTCACACATTAGGAAGCAGAGTGCTCACAACAGGAACAGGGGCTGGGTATAACCTTCAAATGCCCATCCTTGATGATGTACTTCTGCCAGTTATGCCTTACTTTCAAAGACTCCACATCCTCCCAAGGACAGCACTCCTATCTGGGGACAAGCAATGAGACTATGAGCTTGTGGGATATTTCTGTATCAGATCGTAACAAGGAAAGTTCTATTGCATGTTGGTGTTGGAGAATCCTGGGGGGCTTTGGCAATGTATCTTGAGAATGTTTGTTGTGTTTTTTTTTTTTACCTTGTTCCAGTAACCACACTTCTAAGAAAATATCATTAGAGGCTGACAGGATGGCTCAGTAGTAAGGACTCTTGCTGACTGAGACTGCAAGCCTGACACCTGACTTGAATCCTCAGAACTGTGTAAAGGTGGAAGAACAGAACCAACTCAACAAAGCCGCATGCACAGAACAACAGCACTAAAGATAAAAATAAATATAAATATGTATAAGAATTCACATATAAATACTGTCATATCACTAAGAAGTTATAGGTAATATGATCGATCATTCAACAGCAAAGGATGGGTAGAATAAATAGTGCAGGGCCTTCTAATATAACATTATAATAAAAAAAACATTGCTTTTGAAGAAAACATTGTTTCATATTCAATGAAAATGTGCCAGCCGTGTTCAATCTTCTGTATTGTAATGTTTCATAACTTGGTTTTAAAATTTGTAAACGTCTGTCTATGAATATTCATCTACAAAATTGTTGTGGCTGCATAATTTCCTCTTAGAGGGATACATTACAGATTATTTCTGTTGCAATTCAGAGTGCTTCAGTCATGGAAAGCGGTGGTAATTTACCATTTACTTAAAGTTTTACTCCATGATTGAGGAACTTTATTACTGGATCTTTGGAAAAATTAATGGAAACTTAAGTCTAAAAGAAGTACTAATGATTTTGATATTTTTATTTCTATCTCATAAAACCTATAGTAAACCCAGACGCCCTTCAACAAAACACTATTGGCTGGCTGTACAACAGAATACTACTCAGAAATAAGGAAGGAACTAATGATTCACAAGATGAATGAATCATAGATGCATTCTTCTAATTGAAAAACAAGCCAGTTTCCAAAGGCCACGCATAGTGTGGTTCCATTCCCGTGACATTCTGAAAATAGCAATGCTGTAAAGGGGAGGAATGAAAGTGCTGTGAGAAGCCAGTGGGTGAGCGCTGTCTCAAATGGGCAGCAGGGAAGAAGTGTCATAGTTACTGACAAGCTGCTCTGTAGCATAACAGATTGTGATTGATTCATAATCGTGCGTCTGTCAAATCCACAGGCTTGCACACCCCTACGGGTGTCGCTTTTTACATGTATGTTCATAACAAAACATCCAGAATGCAGTGAGAACCCAACGTAGAAGGATATGTCTGGAATCTGAAAGATCCACCATGGCTTCATGATTTGAATATTTGGCTCACAGATGTTGTTGATATTTTGAAAAACTATATAACTCTTGTATGGTACAATCTAGCTGATGAAATTGGGCTACTAGGGGCAGGCTTTGAAGGTTAAATCTGGGACCCTGTTTCTAGACACTCTCTCTACTTTCTGGTGCACTGTGCAGTGGGGAACCTCCACCACACACTCCTTCTGCCATAAACTCTACAGGGCTTTTCCCTCCATGATGGACTGAGACCCTCTGAAGCCATGAGCCAAAATAAATCTCATAAGTTTGGTTAGCAATTCCACCAGAGTAGTGCAAAAGTAATCAATACAGGCCAGGAACAGTAACAGTTCAGCTCTATTAAAGATTAAGAATACTAATAGCACAAAAACGATCTGTATTGGTTATTTAATGGGATTCTTTTTTTTTTTTTGAAATTATTTTATCAGTAAGTATATTTTAAAATTTTCAAACTAAACATTAAGAAAATGCTAATTTCAAGCACAGTGAGGAAAATAATCAATAATATTTGTATTAATATTATTTTGTATTAATATTAATTTGTAATATTTCCATGATATTTGTAGAAGATGATTTTAATATTCTCAACTGTTAACATTCAACAAACAGAATAATTATTTTAATATATACTTCATTGTTATGTCTCCCTTTTCATTTCTGATTTTATTATTTTGGATACTGTCTCTGTGTAGTCTGGCTAAAGGTTTAGCTATTTTGTTGATTTTCTTAAAGAACTAGCTCCTGGTTTAGTTGATTCTTTGTATAGTTCTTTTTGTTTCTACTTGGTTTATTTCAGCCCTGAGTTTGATTATTTCCTGCATCTACTCCTCTTGGGTGTGGTTGCTTCTTTTTGTTCTTGAGCTTTCAGGTGTGCTGTCAAGCTGCTAGTGTAAGCTTTCTTCAGTTTCTTTTTCAAGGCACTTAGAGCTATGAATTTTCCTCTTACCACTGCTTTCATTGTGTCCCATAAATTTTGGTATGATGTAGTTTCATTTTCATTAAATTCTGAAAAGCTTTTAATTTCTTTCTTTATTTCTTCCTTGACCAAGTTATCATTGAGTAGAGCATTGTTCAGCATCCATGTGTATGTGTGTTTTCTATCATTTTTGTTGGTATTGAAGACCAGCCTTAGTGATCTGATAGGGTGAATGTGATAATTTCAATCTTCTTGTATCTGTTGAGGCCTGTTTTATGACCAACTATACGGTCAGTTTTGGAGAAGGTACTGTGAGATGCTGAGAAGAAGGTATATTCTTTTACTTTAGGATGAAATGTTCTATAAATATCTGTTAAATCCATTTGTTTCATAAGTTCTGTTAGTTTCACTGTGTCTCTGTTTAGATTCTGTTTCCATGATCTGTCCATTGCTGAGAGTGTGATGTTGAAGTCTTCCACTATTATTGTGTGGGGGGCGATGTGTGCTTTGAGCTTTAGTAAAGTTTCTTTTACAAATGTGGGTGCCCTTGCATTTGGAGCAAAGATGTTCAGAATTGAGAGTTCTTCTTGGTAGATTTTTCCTTTGATGAGTATGAAGTGTTCTTCCTTATCTTTTTTGATAACTTTTGGTTGAAGCTTGTCTTTATTTGATATTAGAATGGCTACTCCAGATTGTTTCTTGGGATCATTTGCTTGGAAAGTTGTTTTCCAATCTTTTACTCTGAGGTAGTGTGTGTCTTTGTCACTGAGGTGTGTTTCCTGTATGCAAAAAAATGCTGGGTCCTGTTTGTGTATCCAGTCTGTTAGTCTATGTCTTTTTTTGGGAAACTGGGTCCATTGATGTTGAGAGATATTAAGGAAAAGTGATTGCTACTTACTCTTATTTTTGATGTTATTTTTATGTTTGTGTGGCTATCTTCTTTTGGGTTTGTGGAAAGATTACTTTTTGCTTTTCTAGGGTGTAGTTTCCCTCCTTGTGTTGGTGTTTTCCATTTATTATCATTTGTAGGGCTGGATTTATTGAAAGATATTGTATAAATTTGGTTTTGTCATGAAATATCTTGGTTTCTTCGTCTATGGTAATTGAGAGTTTTGCTGGTTCTAGTAGCCTGGACTGGCATCTCTGTTCTCTTAGTATTTGTATGACATCTGCCCAGGATCTTCTAGCTTTCATAGTCTCTGGTGAGAAGTCTGCTGTGATTCTGATAGGTCTGCTTATGTTACTTGATCTTTTTCCCTTACTGCTTTTAATAATCTTTCTTNGTTTAGTGCATTTGGTGTTTTGATTATTATGTGATGGGAGGAATTTCTTTTTTGGTCCAGTCTATTTGGAGTTCTGTAGGCTTCTCGTATGTTCATGGGCATCTCTTTCTTTAGTTAGGGACGGTTTCTTCTATAATTTTGTTGAAGATATTTACTGGCCCTTTAATTTGGGAATCTTCACTCTTTTCTATACCTATTATCCTTAGGTTTGGTCTTCTCATTGTGTCCTGGATTTCCTGGATGCCTTGGGTTAGGAGCATTTTAGTTTTTGCATTTTCTTTGACTATTGTGTCAATGTTTTCTCCAGTATCTTCTGCACTTGAGATTCTCTCTTCTATCTTTTGTATTCTGTTTGTGATACTTGCATCTATGACTCCTGGTCTCTCTCCTAGGTTTTCTAACTCCAGGTTTGTCTCCCTTTGTGATTTCTTTATTGTTTCCATTTCCANTTTTAGATCTTGGATGGTTTTGTTCATTTCCTTCATCTGTTTGATTGTGTTTCCCTGTAATTCTTTAAGGAATTTTTTGTGTATCCTCTTTAAGGACTTCTAGCTGTTTACCTGTGTTCTCCTGTATTTCTTTAATGGAGTTATTTATGTCCTTCTTAAAGCTCTCTATCACCATCATGAGAAGCCATTTTAAATCCAAATCTTGCTTTTCCTGTGTGATAATGTATCCAGGACTTGCTATGGTGGGAGAATTTGGTTCTGATGATGCCAAGTAACCTTGGTTTCTGTTGCTTATGTTACACTTGCCTCTTGCCATCTGATTACCTCTAGTGCTACCTGCCCTCACTATATCTGACTGGAGCCTGTCCTTCTTGTGATCCTGGTTGTGACAGAACTCCTCAGAGTTCAGCTGTCTATGTTATCTTGTGGTTCTGGGATTCTGGGATCTTGAGATCCTGGGTGGGTCAGAGCTCCTGGGAGTCAAGCTGCCTTTGGGACCCTGAGATCCTGGTGTGACCAAGTTCCTGTGATTCTGTGCTCCTGTGCTCCTGGGAGTGTTAGAGCACCTGGGAGTGGAGCCTCTTCTGGGTGTTGTCATTTAACAGGATTCTTAACAGTGCTGTGAGGTTGATAGCAAAAGAACAGGGGATGAATAGCATACCTCAGTTAGTAAGTTCACTTCTTACTTATGGATTAGAAATTACTGACAGGTTGGAAATTCTGTGTTTATTTTGTGTGGATATTAGCATTGAATGAGTACAAAATCCAGACAACAAAAATCTTTTTTTTTTTTTTTTTTTGGAAAAAAAAAAAACATTATTTTCATGCCAGCCATGTTTTTGATTATCTAAAAAAGAAGAATGGAATTTATAAGATGAAAATCGAGGCATCAATTTAAAATTTGAACACACACACACACACAGAGACAGAGGGGAAAGAGAGAGAGAGAGAACGAACACGTGATAAGTAGGGATTAATTTACCTGCCTACATTTCTCACCTCTGTTCAATGAGACAATCTAGCAACAATGAGCTCAGACAGCACTTATTTGTCATCTAAATACCATTCCTTTTCCTGGAATGGGAATCATAGTTCACTGGAGAGTGATTCATTCCAGAGTTAGGAAAATAGAGGATGAGCCTGGAGCATCTTGCCTCAGAACGTAAACAAATTCAGGGAGAGAGAAAGGAGGCAGGAGGATGAACGGGAGGAAGAAAAGGATGGGGTGGGGGTGGGGGAGGGGATATAGGAACTTTCTTTTGAATTGCTGTGATAAGAATACTCAGACAAGAGCAGCCTAGGGGAGAATAGCCCTGGGCAGCATGGCTGGGGAGCCAGGTGGCAGAGCCGAAGCTCAGATTGCTTTCTCACTCAGAATGTAGAGAAGGATGAAGGCCCATCCCAGCTACACAGTCTAGGGAACAGTGCCCAAGTCTTCCCAACTCCCTTGGCGCAATCAAGATAACCTCTGACTGGCTGCCTGCTGGCTCTTCTCTCAGGCGATTCTGTTAAGTGGATAACACTAACCTGTCATTGAGATAAGGGTCTGTGAATCCACACTGCTGTAAATACCGAATTAAGGAAATAAACCTAGGGAAGAAGGGACTCTTCAAAAGATAAAAATAAGCCAATAAAGAAGAAACAAAGGTATCTAGAAAAGTCATCATTAGAATACCATAGCAATGAGGGCTTCAAGCAAGTTCTACTAATGGATGCTTACAGTTGGTGGGTAAAAGTTTGGGTATATCTCTGTGAAGTCCTCAGCAGAGGATCACAGAGGGAAAAGAAGTAACTCTGTCACAGGAAAACCCAAACAGAGAGCACATTAGAGAGAAGATCGAAGTCAACATCTGTAGTAAGGAAGGGGGCATAGTGTTCCTCCTAGTGAGACTGTCTGGTGTCTCATAGTGCCACCACTGCCCAAAATATATAAAAGCCCATGTCCTGTAATAATGAGACATCAAGTAAATTCAAGTTAATGGACATTCTACAAATAAGTCTCTTTACGAATGTTAGGGTCATTGGTGACAAATACTGAGGAGTTGTCACAGAGACGTGAAAATTAATCAAACAAGGGGTCCTGGGTTGGATTTTCAAATAGAAATAGGCTATGAGTGGATGTACTGTTTAATTAATAGCAACACATTAATATGAATTCATTAGTTTTTCTTTTAATAATTCTACTGCACAAAATGTTAATTAGTGCAGCTGGGTAGAGGGCTGTGGAAGGCAGCTGTTCCCCACCTCTCCGGGGACGTTTATGTTTTAGACCTACTCACAATTCAAAACAGCACACCAGTCAGCTACACAGCTCCAGAGCAGATTGCCTGCACTCAACTGGTCTTGTTTATTTAGAAGTTATACGATTTTAAAAGCATAATCGGAAAGATTGCTCAGTGGTTAAGGACACTGAGTGCTCTTCCAGAGGACCCAGGTTCGAATCCCAGCACCCACATGGAAGCTCGCAACTGTCTGTAACTCCAAAATCTGACTGACACCCTCACACAGATATACATGCAGGCAAAGCACCAATGCACATAAAATAAAAATAAATGAGTTTTTAAAAAAAGGTATGATGGGACCTTTCGGTATCTTAATTCCCACTCTATGATCTCTAAAGCAGGGTCATGATGATATGAACCCCAAACTATGCAGAGCTGGAATGAGGATTAAAATGGAACAATTTATATGAAGTCTAGAGAATAAAGCCTAAGGATGGTAAGCCTTCAGTGATTATCAGTTCATAAATTACTATCTACATTTTAAATAACGAAAAGTGTCATTCTGTAATCTTCTTTGTAACCTGTCTCTTCCGCTTCTACATTGTGAGTATAATTTTTGGTAGCAAATATATGTGCCATGTCACTTAGGACCATATGATATTTTGTTCTTTGGTATAACATAGATTATAGGAAGGTGGACACTTGCTGTAGCTGAGACTCCCTGTACTGGGAACAAAGTTAATACAAGGTAGGTGCTCAATAAACATTTACAGATGAAGGGTGAAGGAACATAATTGAAGTTACCTCCAATTTCTCACTACTGATATTTTTAGAAAAAAAAATGACTTTTAGGGAGTTTTGGAATTTGCCTGAACAGTCATTTAAACCCGGCCATCATTCAAACCCTGAAACACAATGTCCATACTGATATAGGCATACTTTGCACCAAAGTGCAACCCTTTCTCATAGAAGAAAAATGTGCTGTAGCTAAAGCAAAGGTGCATGGTTACATTTAAAATAATAACTTTAAAATGTCTCTTTCATGAAATGGTTTTCAAAGAGTATTTACCACGAGGGTTTCTTTTAACAAAAATTGCTCAAATTATCTTGAAGCCCAGTGACACACACATGTTTTGATTCCACATACGAAATTCATTTAGTCAAAGAGACTCTGGGTAGGAAAACTGCAACTTCATAAGAAAAAAGGACCCCCATTACTGTAATGAGAGAGTGGTTCCCTAACATCTAATCACACGCACGTTTAGCAGAGAGCACTTTATATTCTATATACCAGCAACATCTGGTGGCTTTCTGGCTATGCCACAGCAGCTTCTGTCTACTTTCAAAATTCCATTTTGTCCCATACCAATCTGTACAGTTGCTTTTGAGACTTGGCAAGGTTAGAAGAATTTCCAATTGACTTGAAAGCTCCTCTTACTAGATTCCCGGAGGTAGGGTGGGAAGCAGTAAGGAATGGAAAGCCAATAATGAATAGAAACTGAGGCCGGGATATACATGGGGTTATACTGGGGTTGAAGGAGGCTACAACACAGGCCCACAGAAACTCCCGACTAAAGTGCCGCTGCGTTGAGGAGTTGAGCGGCCCACGGTACTTCTACACATCTGGCATGTCTAGACTCCCACTAAGACTGGCTTCTTCCACTGAGACTTTAAGTTTTAAGCAGAGTTTTTAAGTTTTAGATTGTGTGTTTGTTTTAAATCATTGAACTGAAATATCAATTATATAGATGAAGACTTTATTTATTTATTTATAAGACTTTATTTTTCTTTAAAATAGTTTTATTTCACTCCTTGTTTCTATCTGGTACCACCTGCTTGACACAACCTAAAAACATTGAGCAATACATGAGGTCGCTGCAAGAGGGAAACCAGAACCTTCCTGACCCATGGTTTCCTGGGGTGGGGGTGGGAGGTGGGGGGTGGGAAGTGGGGAGTGGGTGAATGGCGAGCTAGCTCCGTCTGAGAAGTCTCTGCCTTGTTTTTCTTTGTACAAACACTGTCACTTTTGCCCTTGACATCCTTGCATCCTCTTTTCTACTTAGACATATCACTGAAGTCTGTGCACTTAGCACCAGCTCTGATATCCCAACAGTGAGGTGGAATCCTGACTCCATGGCAGTGACAGCTCACAAGATGTCCCGGGAGCTTCTCATGTATCCCCTACCCAAGAAATTGGCTTTAGGTCAGGCACTCACCCTGGACGATGATTACAGCAAGTGAGTAGTGAGGCACTTGTTGTTCTATGTTTCCTGGGGAGATGTGAAGGAACTTCTGTTCCTCCCAGATAGAGCATGTTGACAGACAGGAGATGGCTTCATCCAAGTATTGCTTGGTGCATCAGTGGCTTTTCTTGTTGCTTCCACGACTTCTAGAACTTTGAAAATGGTCTTCAATAGTATGCTCTTCCCAAATGTACCCTATAGCTGTGAGATTGCTGTAGGCCTCTATCATCGCACATTTGTAGAGATTCTTCTGTGACGTATCCAGCAAAGACCACTCTTCCTGAGTGAAGTTCACATGCATGTCATCATAGGTCACTACATTCATGTCTGGAGTTCCGAGCTTGCCGAGCTCCCTTCACATCACCAGCAGAGGCACTCAAACATATCTCACAGAAACACGAAGGTCGGCTGAATTCAAGACTTTTTTTTTTTTTAAGGCAGAGTTTCTTGTACCTCAGGCTGATTTTGAACTCTTGAAGTCACTGTTTAGCCAAGTATGACCTTGAACTTCTGAACTCTGTCTTTCTGTTTCCTACTTCCAAATGATGGAATTGTTGGTTTTATGTTGAGCTGAAAACCAGGTCTTTACCTTTGTATGTGCTAGACAAGAACTCAGCCTACTGAGCTACATCTCAGCCAGAGATGCCCAGATTCTTAAGTTTTTCCTTTTACAATTCTTTTTGTGTGAAAAACATGTATGCAACTCTGGATATATATGTATATGTGTCTATGTATGTAAAATGTATATATCTAAAATGTATATGTATTATATATAATACATATATGCATTATATATAATACATATATGCATATATATATATATATATNTGTGTGTGTGTGTGTGTGTGTGTGTGTGTGTGTGTGTGTGTATTTTATCCAGCTGTGGTGCCTTTAACCCAAGCACTTAGGAGGCAGAAGTAAGTGGATCTCTATGAGTTTAAGGCCAACCTGGTCTATATACCAAGTTCTAGGCCAGCCAGGGCTACATAGTGGGATTCTATCTCAACGAACAGACAAACAAACAAAACCACCCCCCCCCAGATAAATTTATTTTTCAAAAAACCTTTGGCATATATAATTTTATTTATTAAAGTTGGAATCAGATTTGCATCCTAACAAGATGGTGGACTTGCTCATTTCTTACACAGAGAATTAAGTTGTAGCTGAGTATTTATTTGATGTTATAGATCAGACAACATATTCCACCTTTCTTGGCGATGATCAGTGTTCTCGTGTTGTTACTGTCACTGCTGAGAATGCCACCTTATCAAGTATCAACGTAGAATGGCAAACCTTTGTTGACAGCCGTTTGAGGAGTTGTTGGAAATTCTGTCCTAAGTCCAAGCCCAAACGCATTGAACAGTTCTTATTGCCGTTTTATCCGTGCTTGCCACAGTGCACATGTGGCACGGAGGTCAGGGATAATTTCTGGCAGCTGATGCTCTCACTCTGCCATGTGGGTCCGGCACTGAACTCGGCTTCTGAGGCCTGGGGGAGTTAGGGCCTTATCTGCTGAGCCACCACTGTCTCAGCTCCACTTAATAATTTTTTTTTACGTGAAACTCGAGTAACTCAGAAAGAAATCTTTTGAAATCGACACCGCAGTTATAAAAATTATAAATTAAGCTTACCTTCTTGTTTCTAAGTTTGACATACACATCTCATTTTACTTATGAATTCAGCACAATGGCCTTTGATGTTCAGTTACTTAAAACCTAACAAATTCCCCCAACTAACTTTAAAGTTTCCTTCATTTATGCTGGTATTACAGCCCATAAATTCATCTTAGGTTGAAAATATGGTCATCTGAAAATGCATAACCTACTGAGCATTGCAGCTTAGCTGACTCTACAGTAAATGAAGATACAATGCTTACATTGGCCTATTTTGGGAATACCAGAAGGATATTTTACTATACATTACCAGCTTAGGAAACAACATTTAAAATTTGAAGTCTGGTTTCTACCTAGTGCACATCAATTTCTCAACATTATCACTGTAAAGTTGGAAAACCAGAAATCAAATGACTTGAATTATTTGTTATATTCATTTATTCTCTGCTCTCTGTCTCTGTCCTTTTCTGTCTCTCTCTCTTGCTCTCTTGTGTGTGTTAGGGGCTGCATTGCAGTGGTCAGAGGTCGGAGTTCACGAAGCAGGCAATAATTACTGCTGAGAACTCAGAACTGTAGTGGATATATTCAGAAGTCACTGGCACCTGCCTTTTCCAGCTCCTGGGTCTTACAATCTTCTGCACTCTATTTCAAGCCCAAGCCTTTGGGGAGGGGATGTGGCCTAGCTGCCCCATTTATTGACGAGCACCCTACAGGTGCTTACTCTCTGTACTCTGATCAGTTATGAGATTCTTCCTTAACCACTATCTACTGCTCAAAGAAACTTCCGTGATGGGGTCTGAGAGCTGCATCAGTCTACAGAGTTATGGATTTAGAGGAATCTGATACTATGTCCATTTAGCAGATTTGGCAGAACAATAATAGTAGGTTCACCCCTGGGCACTATGAGACCCACAGCTATGAAGTCCATGCTACCTTTACAGTAGTAGGCAGGCCTCTCCCCTCCCCCAACCCCTGTGGACAGAACCACAAATCATTTGTGCCACTATTGTAGCCATGGGTGTGTCTCACCAGATGTTATTGTCACTCACAGGGTTCACAGCTGGGCAAGTTAGTTGATTACTTTTCTCTGTGGCCATCCTACATAGATGCTGTGCTGAGAGCAGGCCAGGAGAGAGGAAGCTTTGATTTTCTCATGTCCTTTGACCATAGTGTGTGTCTTCAGTGATAGGCCTTTATCCTCAAGTTCTGGTGGGAAACCAATAACAATGACAACAGCCAGTATTGCTTTGGGTTCTCCAGGACACCCCTGACCAACAACTTGTAGGTTGTTTTGTTCTTATTGGTCTAATTTTAATGTGTGCATACACATATGTATAATGTATTTATTTGTATACATAAATAGTACATAATATATAGTATACATGTATGTGTTTAATGTATACAGATTAAAATTAGACCAGCCACAGAGCATTTGAATATGTGCAACAGGAGAATCCATTTCAGGAAGGGTAGGACCAGCAGCAGAGGAACAGAGGGTAATGGGAAATGAATATGATCAATAACTAATGATACACTTATTTCAAAGTACCACAATGAAACTCATTATTTTATATATTAATTAAAAATGAATAAACAAAAAAAGAGTATGCCATATGAAATATAGGATGACACAAAGAACATTTCACCCCTTTCATAGTTGACCTTCCCAATATAGAGCTAAGAAAAATAGTGAGCCCGTTCTTGGCCAAGTTAACATTTTTTCAGACCATCGTACAAAAGGACCTACTCCGGTGGCTATTCCACTCCCATCTCACACAAGGTCTTGGTTAGTAGTGAAGTCTTTTAAATGTAAGAGTTGCATAAAGTATGCATGTAGATCTTTCAAATACACTGATAGCAAACATCTCAATGCACCTGCAACTTAAAAAAAAAGGATGCATGTGAATGTGTGTGTGTGTGCACACCTGTGTGCATGAGCACACATGCAGGTGTCCACAGAGGCTAGAAGATGCCATTACAGTTGCAAGCTATACGACACAGGTGCTGGGACCTGACTTCAGTCCTCTCCAGGAGAGGCAAGTGTTCTCAACCACTGAACCATCTCTTCAGCTCTTGACCTTCAACTGTAGACAGTTGAGTTTCACTTTGTTAGTACGTTTTCTAGATTAACCTAAAGCTGTTGAGGTTAACTGACCCAATCAGCAATTTAAAAACAAACATACAAAAACCCAACACTTTCAGTACTCTGTGGAGGATGACCTCAAATATAAGAACCTACTCTGCTTCCAGACCCCCACATCCAGCAGGGAGCCTTTACTCTTGTTTGTGTTTTGCTGTTCTCCTTGACACAAGGTCTTACTGTATATCTTAGACCGACCTGGAATTTCCTATGTACTCTAGGTTGGCCTCAAATTGCAATCCTTCTGCTTCAACCTTTCAAGAACTGAGGTTACAGCTGTGGCTACCCTTGCATAAAACTGCTTTTATAACAGATTAAAATAGATGCATTTGGCTCATATTGACTCTAAGGAGAAAGCCATAAATATCCATGTAAGAGTCTGGGTAGACTGATAAAACCAAAGGGGTTCACTTCCCAGATCTGCTGTCATTAAAAGAGTACATTTTTTTTTTCGAATTTACCTAAAATGTTATTATTTATTTATTTATTTATTGAGCGTGTATGTGTACACATGTGGGTGCACACATGCCACAGTATGTGTGCAGAGGTGAGAAGACTTTCAGGAATCAGTTCTTTCTTTCTGTGATGTGGGTCCCAGGGATTAAATGATCATGCTTGGCAGTCAGCTCCTTTACTGGTGAGCAATATCCATATCCCATCGGCAAACTTTTTAACACTGTAATAAGACAGTCGCTTCTCTCATGTCCTTGCCTTGCCCCTCCTCCAGCAATGAAGTGGGCGGTGGGAGAACACACAAGGACTTTTCTTTGCGATGCCGAAGGACAGGTAAAGAGAAGGTCATCGGTGACAAACGGGAGAGTAGCAAGTCTGAACTTTCGGTGACAGCTGGGTGCCAAACAAGAGAAGTTACAAACACTTGGCACGGCCTTAGGATGCCAACCTAGAGGTTGCTGGAAGTTGGTCTAGCTCTTAGCACTTAGTGGGGTCTCCGGATATCAACAGAGAGCAGTCTTCGAGAGCAGAAATCCCGTGGAGGGCAGGGCTCTGTGGGGCAGGAGTGGAAGGTTGGCCTGAGGTGGTAACAAATCTCCCTCCTAGGTACCCTTGGAGGGAGCCAGATGGGGTGACAGCATTGTGAGGGGGACCCTAAAACAGCACACAGACTTCTGAATTTGGTTTTTTTTTCCCCCTCAGGGTCCAAAACTCAGAAATGGGATGGTCTAGGCTGGGGGAGGGGTCTGCTCCATTCCTGGAATTTCCCCTCGTCGTGGTTTCAGGAGAGGAAAGAGAGTTAGGTCAGAGAATGGGATCGTGAGAGAAAGGGGTCGTAGAGTCTTACATGGTGTTTGGCGCACCTCTATAGTTGGTGTCCTGTGCCATATTCTTGACCACCTTTGCTTTATGCCCAGGCTGAACTTTCAAGGCTTACTTTGCAGTAGGCAAGTTTGTAGTATGTTTCCATCTGAAACCTACATTTTCTATAAGGCGATGAGTCTCCTGAGCTCAGGGTCCCTCTCCTGGTGTGAGACCCTGGATGCAGGTATCCGTGTGGCTCCTTTATGTTATGCCTATGGGTCTCGCCAGAGCAAGCTGAGCTGAGGCTAGCCCTGAAATGATTGTGCTGTGGGCGATGAGGGAAGCCTTCTGCCACAAACCCAAAATCCTAAGCCCACTAAACAAGAATAGTTAGTTGACTTCTTGGACTTTTTAATGATTTTAATTACAGAGAAAAGATATCTCTTAAGGTGAGGAAGACTAAATGTTATACTGAGCTGCTGAAGGAAGGTAGCTAAACCCGCTCTTCAGAGATGTTTGGACACGGAGTGTTGCCTTAGAGGCAGGAGTGGTGTGCCAAGCTCATCAGGCTGCAAGGATTTGGTGCTAAGCAGAAGGTATCCTTGTTCTCACAGCATCCTTCCTGTCCCTACTGCAGAGGGCAGCAAGTCTGCTCTGCGTCACTTGGCGAGCCTGCAGCCTCAGCTCTTGTACTCCCGTGTGGATTAGCACACCTTCCTCTCATGCCATCCAACGTCGCTCTCATTAATTTGGCAGAACCATCATCAGTTGACACACAGACCCTGCATCTCCATAAGAGAGCCCACATATTTCGCCTTTTAGAAATGCCTCGGCTTGCCCTTTGACTCTTAACAGATCCACTACTATCCTGTAATTAAGAAAACTCAGTCTATTTCACTCTCAGAAAAAGTACTATATACACACGGTCTCCTTTACAGTGATTTTTTTTTCCATCACTTTATAATAGAGAATAACTGAAATTCCCCATCACATCCTGTTCCCAGTATAATATCAATGGAACAGTTCTGAAGTTCCTTAAACCCACTTGTCTGCCTGAATCTTGTCTCAAACCCAGTCTTTTATATACATGTCGATCCTGCAGAGTATTCCCATCCCTGGAGTTCCCAGGTCAAAGTTGATGCCATTCTCTGATGTCTCTGCTGCCCTTACCTCCCCAGTTCGTCAGCAAGGTCTGCTGACTCTCCATCTCGGATGGCTGTCCCTCTTATTCCCCTCCCCCAGCTTCGCTATCGCTTTCTTCATCTCATCAGTTTTCACCATTCAACACCCTCCCCGAATGTCCTCCCCATTGAGGAGTTCCTAGGTTCTTCTGTGATTACATTTCTGTTTGAAAACTATCTTGAGAAACCCATTGCCCTGAGGACAGAAGGGAGCCTTAGAAAAGCAGTCTCAAGTTGGACCTACAGACAGCACAGCTGTCCCACTTCTTGAATGCATTTGGCTCGTCTTCAAGAGATAAACACATTTAGCATTATAACTGATTAGTGATCAAAAGCTGGTCCCTTGCATGAAAAAAGTTTATTTCAAAAATATCTTAAAGCAATCCAACAATCATGATGAGGTATCAAAACTAATTTACACTTGGCTAAACTGTGCCCTTTTCTTATGCCAATGAAAGATGGTTACACCCGAACAGTCAATTAAGAGTTCAAAGCAGTTGGGAAGGTTCAATTGAATGGAAGGAGACTTTAAGCATCCCGGGAAAACTTTCCTAATTGCTTTTGTTCCCTCCCCCTCCCCCCTCCCCTTCCCATTTCCTCCCATTTTAAATGGCGATTCCTCCGTCTTGAGTATTGGTTGTTTAAATATGTTTAATAAAGTTTATGAAACTCCTCTCTTTTGCTATCTCTATAAAAGTTTTCTTTTCCTTATAAATGAAAGCTAAACAGTTTTGACTCAAGTCTAAGTAAGACAGGCATATGGATTCGATTTGGTTTCGAAATAAACATTGCTCCAAGGGCATCTGCGGTAGTGGTAGCTGGGGGCGGTGCAGAAAAATCCATTTCAGAGCCTTCTAACATCAGAACAATTAGAAACATGCCCAAATCACTATGGCCCTGGCTGTACAGATGGCCTCGTTCTTGGAACAAACTTTCCACGCTACCAGAGCCTTAACCGTTCTCGTTAGGACACTGGTGAGACCTCTCCCCTATTCTCCACCTAACCAGAATGGTGGCTTTTTGTGGTCAGACTAGGGAGCTGTCACACTCATAATCTAGATGGATTTTGCTACTGCCTTTAGGGTCATATTGGTACAAGTGCAGCTGCACAGTAGGACTCTGGAAGCCTCTGCTGGGATGTTAAATTGCTAGGCTGTTAGCTTGTTAGACCAGGCTTTCCCAGGCTTTCCCCGGTACAGATTTAGTACTGCCTAAAGTGGGCGTGGTGGCGCACGCCTTTAATCCCAGCACTCGGGAGGCAGAGGCAGG
>NC_034595.1:35165065-35167566 GCF_900095145.1 Mus pahari | reverse complement strand
TCCAGGACAGCCAGGGCTATACAGAGAAACCCTGTCTCAAACCAACCAACCAACCAACCAACCAGTTTATTTCAATTACTATTTATGTAGCCCTTCTTTAATGCTAGGGTTCATTATTTTATTTTTAATTTGGGAGTCTCACTATGAAGCCCAGGCTAGCCTAGAATTCACTATCTCCCTGTCAACAGCCTGTTGAGTACTGAGATCGCAGGCACTTACCAAGGCAGCCAGTTTGGAAGAGTACATTCTTACAGCTCTTATCATATAAATTTATCATATAATTTACGAGAGATTACTAGTCCTCACGATTGTAATGTTAGCTAGTCAGGTTGGAAAATATTTTTAAATACTTAACCATGTGGCACATTAGACAACTTTCTTTTTTTTGACTGAAAGAGGAGAACTAGTTCTCTCTGCTCTTGGGGTGGGCTCTGAGCCACATGGACCCAATGCTTGTCATGTGTTGAAAGAAGCTTGGGCTAAAAGCCAAGGAAGATAAGTGGCTGAGGGTGGGAGAAGGTGAGGCCTCTAGACTGCCCACGTCATTCTTTGAACTTGATGTGGTCAACTGAAAACTGTCCTAAACTTCCTCCACACAGACCCCACTTCTTGACTGTCAGTCTCCTGAGTTGTAATCGGGTACATGGACATCATAAATGCCTAAAGGCCATTCTGCGTCTTCCTTGGCAGGGTAGGAGGTGTTGCTCCTTCCCCCGGAGATGGTCTCCTGAGGAGCCATCCAGACCTTCTCTGCAGAACAGATTTTTCTAACCAGCTCTACTGGAGTGCCTCTGCCTCTGAATGCCCACAGCCTCTGCTCACTTCCAGGAGCCCCTCTGCATTCCTGTCCCTCTTCTGAGCACCCTACTGCCTTCTCAGTGTTTTACTTTTTGGACCAGGCAGTAGCCGTAGTGTCTGATGTTTCCTGCCCTGTCTTCTCCTTGAGTTAACATGAGGCAGACCATCAGGATTTCCCTGTCTTGAAACCATCAGCGCTCATCAGCAGTGGGCTACAGGCGAATCATCTTTTTATTCAGCTCCATCTGGCCCAAGTTTGAGATCCACCCAAGTGAATACGACCAAGTCTTAAATATTGAAAGTAAGTTCTTATAACTGAAGGTGATGAAGAGGTCACCGAGAGACCTGTTAGCAAGTGAGAATGGAGACTGGTCCAAAGCAGGTCACCTTCCCAAGTAAAGCTAAGCTCTCTTAGGGAAAAGTATGACCCAAGCCTGAAAAGAGCTCAGAATTTGTTTATGCGTCATCCTCCCCTCACCAGCCTGTCTCTTAGTTCCTATTCCAGATCCGGAGTGACATTTATTCCTGTGCCTCAGAAGTTCTGTTCACTAATTCATTTAACAATAACGAGGTAATAACATATAACAATAACATTTAGTTTATATGTGACATAACAAGAAATATATTTCATCTTTGTTTCATGTTCCAGTCCTCAGCACAGTGCCTCTGAACCCCTTGGGATTTCTGGATTGGTAGGTATCTTTTGTTAATTTGATCAGATCCAAATTTATGCTAATGAGGTTCCCTGAGGTGGGGGCTCCTCGATAGGCATGGGTGGTTCTTTTTGAGAGAAAGTGTTCAGAGGATCGGAACTTCCAGTGACATCATCAGCCTCCCCTGAGAAGCAAGGTAGGCTGTGACCTGGGGGTTAGGACCTATACAATTCTTGAACTTCAACTTTGGTGCACATAGGTGCTAGGAGGGAGACATGCTTAGAATGCCCACGGAACTTGGGCTCTCAGGCCTTGTACCTTGTCCTGTGCATCTTTTTTGTCTGTTCCTAAATTGCATTCTTGATAATATTTGTTAAATGGGACTAGAATGTCTTTCTGAGTTCCATGGGCCATTATGGAACCTGAGCAGGGGTTTGTGGGAGCCCCTGATTTATAGTCAGTTGACTAGTGATGCTTTGAGATGAACAGTGACCTACAGTGGAGGTACACAGTGAAGCCACCTTGCAGGACTGAAGTGACTGTGGTGATCTGAGTAGGAATGGGCCCCATAGTCTCACGGACTTGAATGTCTGGTCATTAGGCAGTTGCACTGTAAGGAAGTGTGATCTTGTTGGAGGATTGGGGGTGGGTTTTGAGGTTTTAAATCTTCAAGCCAGACCCAGTGTCTTTCCTGTTGCCTGCCAATCCAGATGTAGAACTCTTGTCTCTCCTTCTCCATCACCATGTCTGCCTTGATGCTGCCATGCTTCCTGCCATGATGATAATGTACAAAACCTCTGACCCTGTGAGCCAGCCCCAGTTAAATGTTTCCTTTGTAAGAGTTGCTGTGGTAACGGACTCCTTCTGCCAGGATTTGGAGCAGAAACCTGGAGGATCAGGGTTCGGTTGATGAAACAGGTCAGTTGCCAGGTTACAGAGCAGGAGGGAAAAGGGGAAAGTGGGTTGGGGAAGGTGGATGAAGAAAATTTCCAGGCCTGTTCAGTATACTCATGTTCTCTCCCTCCCCCCTCCCCTCCCCCTCCCCCTCCC
>NC_034595.1:35162774-35165030 GCF_900095145.1 Mus pahari | reverse complement strand
TTTCTCCCCCTCCCTCTCTTTCCCTCCCTCCCTCCCTCCCTCCCTTCCTCCCTCCCTTTCCATTTGGACTGACATTCTCCATACTATACCTGAGTAAAGAGAACTACCAACCCCACTTTTCCTTTCTTTTTTTTTTTTTCAGTTTTTTTAATTAGATATTTTCTTCATTTACATTTCAAATGCTATCCCGAAAGTCCCCTATACCCTCCCCCCACCCCAACCCCCCTTTTCTGTATGTTTCTGAAGTTATTTTGTCTTTGAGGCAATCCGTGGAAGAGGAAAAGATTTCTGGAACTTAACCTTCTTATTTTACCTCAGTTCTAACCATGTTCTAAGTAGTCCTTAATACAGAAAAAGCAGATATATTGTGCTCTCCTACCTATGTGGCTAGGACTTCTCCTCTGTCTTTTGTTCCATTTTCCAGCCCTAGTGCTTATTTAGCCTTCACGGTAAAGGGAAATCCATGTCAACCAGTTTCCATAAAGGAAAAACATTAGGGGGCACTGAACTCAGTATAACTGCAGTGTTGCTCATTCCTTTATGGGCTAAGAGGCTAAGTAAGTCTCCTGGAGGCAGAACATAAAGCATTTTTACCTTACTTCAAGCAGGGAAGAAATCTTGAGGGCTGTGTATCTAAGACCAAGAAAGATGCAGAGAGTTCTCAGGAATAGACTTACTGTTTTCCTTAGTAAGATGCTGAGATCAACCATGCTGTTCAAACCCTTGTTTCATCTTGAACTCAGACATGACCAGGGCAGCCTTATTTTGTAATTTACTTAGGACAGTGTTTTATTCTGAGCTGTTTCAGAATTCTGTTGTTTTTTTATTTTTCTGGTATTTTGAGATAATTAGGGTTTTTTTTCATCCCTTGACATTCTGGTGATAAGAATTCTTTTCCTAAGACTGTGTTCCATTCTCTATACAGCCTGGCCTGGCTTTTGTCTAAAAGTGACAGCCCACTGCAGCCTTTGCCAACCAAGAGAGAAGTGTGACTGATTTTATGCCCCTGGGAGGAAGCACAGTGAGAAACACTTGGATGCAAGATCTTTCATCTCTACATTTCTTTAAAACTCACAATGTCTCTGTTGGGGAACAGACACCACACTTCCTGGACATGGAGACAGCCAGTGAATCGCATGAAGTTCCAACAGAGAACACAAGATCCCAGCAGTGATGGGAATGAGGAGGTGGATGGAGGTCGGACCCCCAGCATTCCTGCTGCACACTAGTGGGCAAAGGCATCCTCCTCTTGGAGTGAAGGTGAATGACAGAGTGCTTTGTGATGTGAAGGAGCAGGAGCTCGTCCTCATAGTGGACAGCAAGGGCCTGGTCTCCATGGTAAACATGACTGCCAGTCCAGGCTCTAACTTTGGGCATTGATTCTTCTTCTTCTCCTTCTCCTTCTCCTTCTCCTTCTCCTTCTCCTCCTCCTCCTCCTCCTCCTCCTCCTCCTCCTTCTCCTTCTCCTCCTCCTCAGCTTCAGCTCCTTCAGAAGTACAAAGGCACCATCGTACCTACCTCACAGGTTAGGATAGATGTGCATCTACTGCCTGGTCTATAGAAAAGGCCAAGTAGGTCTCAAGTTCTCTTTTGCTGCCAGCTTTGGGTGTTGTATATGCTATTTTTGAAAAAGATATTACCCCCTCACAGATTTGGTGAAGACAACCATAAAATGAAATGGGACTGTTTCAGAAGCTACGAGACTAATTCTGGATACCTGCTCCTAACTAACCTCCAAGCTGCTTCTCGTTGAACTTGGTTATCCTGTCTTGAAAAGAGATAGTGGTGATGGGATGCTAAAAGTTTCGTCTGTGATAAAGGAAGGGTGAGGAGGATATGGATAGAAATGTTGGGCATGTACACAAAGTGATAGGTTTATTTTAAATTGACCCAAGCAGGGTTCTTTCTCCAAAAACCACAAATAACCAGACACTACATGAAAAGAGTCCGTATATATCCACCTGCATTCGTACACACATTTTAAACACATACTTTAATTCATTTTTGAGTGTGTGTGTGTGTGTGTGTGTTCCTCAGAGGGTGGCCTAGGCATGCCGTGGCACACACGTGAAAGTCAGAGGACAACTTTCAGGAGTTGGTTCTCTTTCACAATGTGTCATATCTCTGGATACTTTCTATTATGTGTGATCATTTTGTCACGATGTTGGTTAAAACTCAATTAACTGATGTCACAACTCCCTAAGAGCTAATGGCTAATTGCATTTTGAAAAACAATACTACTCTATATTTTTAAGT
>NC_034595.1:35070594-35161712 GCF_900095145.1 Mus pahari | reverse complement strand
GCTCAGTAGTTAAGGGTACTGGGAAGATGGCTCAGTAGTTAAGGGTACTGGGAATGTGGCACAGCAGTTAAGGGTACTGGGAAGATGACTCAGTAGTTAAGGGTACTGGGAATGTGGCTCAGCAGTTATGGGTACTGGGAAGGTGGCACAGCAGTTATGGGTACTGGGAAGGTGGCTCAGTAGTTAAGGGTACTGGGAAGGTGGCACAGCAGTTAAGGGTACTGGGAAGGTGGCTCAGCAGTTAAGGGTACTGGGAAAGTGGCACAGCAGTTAAGGGTACTGGGAAGGTGGCTCAGCAGTTAAGGGTACTGGGAAGGTGGCACAGCAATTAAGGGTACTGGGAAGGTGGCTCAGCAGTTAAGGGTACTAGGAAGGTGGCTCAGCAGTTAAGGGTACTGGGAATGTGGCTCAGCAGTTAAGGGTATTGGGAATGTGGCTCAGCAGTTAAGGGTACTGGGAAGGTGGCTCAGCAGTTAAGGGTACTGGGAAGGTGGCTCAGCAGTTATGGGTACTGGGAAGGTGGCTCAGTAGTTAAGGGTACTGGGAAGGTGGCACAGTAGTTAAGGGTACTGGGAAGGTGGCACAGCAGTTAAGGGTACTGGGAAGGTGGCACAGCAGTTATGGGTACTGGGAAGGTGGCTCAGCAGTTAAGGGTACTGGGAAGGTGGCACAGCAGTTATGGGTACTTGCTGCTCTGCCAGAGGACACACGTTCTGTTCCCAGCACCCACCTGGGATCACTTTAACTTGGCTCCAGGGGACCTGATACCCTCTTCTGGCTTCGCTTCCATGAATATACACACAAGTGGCATACATTACACACACACACACACACACACACACAAATAAAAATAAGAAAGACAAATCTTTACAGTAGGGATAAACATTGCTTTCTTACTTAACGTTTGGAAATACAATTTGTCTTTTCCTTAAAGAGGCACCAGTTCTTGCTTGAAATCACAGGGGACATGCCTACTATAGTCAAGAGAACCCATTTGTTCTCTGATGGCTCATTTTGACATTCTGAATACGAATACCTTAAAGCAAGCCAGAAGGTCCTCCATTCCACATTTGCCATGTGACATGTTTTTCTGATGCTATGTTCTCTTCTGGAATTCGTTAAAACAATAAGCTTTGCAAATCTAATATAAAATATAGCTAGTATATTTATAAAACAAAACAACAAGAAATAAATTTTCCTGAGAACAGTCTGGAAGGAGTATTATGTCTCCATGTAGAGTCAAATGGAGGCCCTGACCTTATCTGTGAGATCTCCTGCCAATGAGTTCTGAGAGTCTGACCAGTCCGGGCCCCCCCCCCCCCCCCGTGCCTCCCTGAGAGGGGCTCTCAGCTCGCTCAGCTGTGTCCAGCTGTGGCTCAGCCTGGCTAAGCGAGGCTTCTTTCTGAACAATCAAATTTGAATCCTCCAAATCCACATTTCCTGAATGTACGGCTCATGGGAAAAAGTTTAATTTGTTACACAAGAAAAGAAAGGGAGAAAGAAAGGAGAAGGAAAAAAGTAAAGAGATATTCCAGACTCTGATAAAGCACTACAGAAAATGGAACTAGGTCCCAGGTGGCGGCCGCGGCTCCCTTAGAACAGGGCGAAGACAGCCAACAGACACCCAGGCAGTACTTAACATGGGGAGGAGACTGGGGTGGGGCGGTGCTTACCCTGCCCCCATGGCGTGCACTTATTATGAAATTGTTTCTTTATGCCTTTTGGCTTCCCGGGAGCTAAGCTTCTGGTTCTTGACCCACTGGCAGGGCAGCAGTGAAGTGGAGGTTGGCGGTGTCGGATGGGTTCGTCTCAGTGGGATTCTTTTTTTTTCTTTCTTTTTTTTTTTTTTGGTTTTTCGAGACAGGGTTTCTCTGTATAGCCCTGGCTGTCCTGGAACTCACTCTGTAGACCAGGCTGGCCTCAAACTCAGAAATCCGCCTGCTTCTGCCTCCCAAGTGCTGGGATTAAAGGCGTGTGCCACCATGCCCGGCTCAGTGGGATTCTTGAGGTTTGTAGACACCCATAGTTCCTCTGCTTGAGGCTCAGAAGAATGACCACTGGACATCACCTTGCTCTGTAGGGCAGCAGTTTAGAGTTCAGAGTAATGAGCAATAGAGATGTAATTACACATGGCCTGTAGGGTCTGTGTGCATGTGCCCACGTACAGCAGGATGTACATACAGTTCATCAATATTTTGATTTATCATCACCAATGCCGAGAATATGGCTTCACACGACTATGGTATAAATTGGAAAAAGAACGCATAAGGACATTTTAGAAATTATTGGAAATTCTGTCCTAATCCCAAATTCATTTAACAATTTTTAAGAAAAATGAACTCAGGTCATCAACTCAAACAACAATTCACTTTTATTCATCTATTTTTTTTTTTTTTTTGTCTTTGAGACAGTGTCTCTCACTGTAGCCCCACTTGGCTTGGCACTTAACAGTCACTAAGTTGGCCTTGAACTTGTGCCATTTCTCCTGCCTGTGCCTCCTGGGTGCTAGGATTCCTGGAGTATGCTACTATGTCTGGTTCTCCAAGCCATTTTGTAATTCCAGTATTCAGTAAGATGCCACCAATTCTGATGGCTTGAGTAGGATCCTCTGGACTGTTATAGAGTGGTTCTTTCTATAACGCCAGAACAAATACTGTACAATGTTCCTACAGCTTAGGAATGTTTGCACTTGGTCCCTGGGTTAGTGGCACTGCTTTGGAAGGCTGTAGAAGCTTTAGGGGGTGGGGCCTCACTGGAGTGCCATCTTTCTTCATCAGTTCATGTGTCTCACAAATATGTCTATGTGCTTATGAGCCACTCTACTCGGATCTTTTGAACTGGACAATTGTGTTATGTTTATGGGCTTATGGAGTAAATGCCTGGTCTTTGGATGGTGGTACTGTTTTGGGAGGCTGTATGGACTGAGCAAAAGGAAGGGAGTGGAACTTGAGGTGGGTCCTTGTGAGCACACTGCTCCCCACTCCTTCCTGTCTTGTTCTCTGCTCTGTGTCCACCATGATGATGTCAGCTTCCCCCTTTCGTGACAGCCTAAACCCTCAAAACCCTTGGAGCTTCAGTAAGCTTTCCTTCTTTAAGTTGCTCTTGCAGGAATTTAGACATGTGATATAAAGTGACCTCACAGGGAGAGATCAGATGTGCTGGGAAACAGGTACTAAGTATTCAGATGTACTGAGGAAACCCAAAAGAAGCAGCAGAGCAAGAAAATTCTAGATGAGGCAATTTGCTGCAGTTCTAAGCTGACCCCTGCTACAGACGAACCTCACTCGGGTCCTCGATCAGCAGGAAAACGGGGTTCCGGTTCAGGTGGGCAGGAGTTGGTGAGCAATGGGTGACAAACAGATACGGCCACAAGGGAGTGTGCTGTATCTGAATGTAATGTCAAGTTGAGCATCAAATGTTTTATACAGAAGACAATTGGGAAGTTAGGTGACACATCAGCAAGGTACAATGGAGTTACCAGATGCTTAATGACTCTAATACAAAACAGAGGAATGCAAACACAAAGACTGGCAGGAACTGGGCAATAAAACAACTGAGATTTCTAACTCTATGTTGTAGATAGTAATGTCTGGCTTCTTTCACTATCTCTCTTACAATACTAGAGGCAATTCTGAATGTCACTGGATAGGCAACATTCTTTCTGAATTCCAAGCCCAGGATTGGCTCAAGGACTACCTACGGCATTGGTGAAGGCCAGGAAGCAAAGTTCGATTTTGCTTAGGTATTTGGCAAGTCATTGCTTGGAGGCACCTATAATAAAGCAATACTGAAAGAGAGCACACAGATCCATTCACAAGGACAAGTTTGGAGCATTCATTATACAGGATGCCACAGTTCCAGGAGACTAAGTTTCCGTGAACTTTTTGCCTCAGGACTGCCTCCAGGTTTCTAGTCTTGTCCTGCCAGTCACTACTGGACTAGATGTAGCAGACCCCTAATGGAAGGATATCCATTTGGAGCTAGCTATCATTGTGAGGTCCAAAAGAAACTCGATTTTCCCAAATTCCCAAAGGCAGAAGGGCCAAGCGGCTATCTGTGGTGTTTGTTTGCACACGGAAGTGCATGCTGGCCTCCAGGCTCCCTCAGTATCACAAGGGCCTGTTACTGTGTCAGAGTCGGTGCTAGCATCCCAGCCCTTCTCCCCGCCTCCCCTCCCCCCCAGCTCTTGGGCTCGCCTCTCACAGCTCCTCCTCCTTCTTATTATAACCCTGCTACTTTTTAATATGCGTGCTCTTGTTTCCTCTTCATCTCTCGTGCTTCCCACCCCACGTCTTTGCTCTGTTCCTGTTTCTCTCACCATCAGGTTCAGTTCTCTGGCCGTGTTGTGTTCAGTCTCCTGCTTTCTCTCTCTGCCCTGGACTCTTCCAGATGTCTCTGGCCGCTCCCTCTCATACCCACAATAAAAACTTTCCCTGTGACCATGCCACGGAGTGTCCCGGTTGATACATGTCTTTGGACTAGGGGAACGAGTACTGCTGTGCAGAGAAAGTAAGCAGGCTTTGCAGTCAGGCTGGCCGGGTTTGACTTACCTAGTTAAGCACTCGTATAACTCCAAAAAGAAGAGGAGACAATGGTAGGATTGGTCTCACCTGGCCACGAAGTGAAACTGTTTCTAGAAGACACGCCTGTCGTCCCAGAATAGCAATGGATAATTTTATGACTACAACAGGATATGAAGGAAGACTTCAAAGGTCGCATAAAGTTGTAAAAGTCTGATTGCTTGTCACTTCCAGCTTGTCCACAAATCAGTGTCATCTCTCAGCAGCCTTTTTCCCCGTGAGAAGTTTTTAACGTGTCAGAGTGGGGGCGGGATGGCTGCCACCCCCCTCTGCTCATAATTCGTCAAACCTGAGACCTGGTAGTCAGCACTCTGATTCCATCCAGGGTTCAGCTTCCTTACGAACAGGAAACAATGCTGTCAGTTCATGGGATTAAAGCCAGAGATCCTTATTACTCTGGATAGTCAGTAGGTTGATGTCACGGCCCTGGGGGAGGACTTGGCGTTGCTCATCATTCCTTTGTCTGCATATGTATTTGAGGTTGCTGCAGATAACATCGAGAGGGTGCCAACACCAGGGACCTCTACATTCACCCATCACACGGTCCCCTAATTATTGCCATATGCCCTTCTCACTTCCCCGTGATAGGGTCACCCAGGCTCCATGATGGCCTGACCAGTCTGAGGTCGACATTCCCATGACCGTCTTTGGAGGTGATCTGGTGGCCTATGTCCCTGCTGACTTCCCACACACTCAGGGATGTTTGGCTTCTTTCTGCTCTGAAAATGTTTTGAAAGGCTTGAGAGAGCAGGGAGCCAGGGCCTTTTGTTCTACTTTGGATTCCCCCACACAGAATTCTTTTTGCAATTGAAGCAGAATTGGTTTCCTGGACCCCTTTGGACTTCCTGCCCAGGACTGTCTTTCCTCGTTTATTACTCATCCATTAATTAATATTCAAAACTATGTCTAGAGCACTCTAGAAAGTGAAGTTATGGTTCCTGCCATTGCGGAGGGACAATCATGTTGCAGAGTGGGAAGGCAAAATGACACAAGGTACATCTTCATCTGATAGTGTGATAAGCTCTACCTAGGGTAGAGGATGATCCTGTGGGAAGGATTTTTTTTTAGTTTGGTTGTTTATTTCTTTGGTTTGATGTCTCTCTTTCTTTCTCACTCTCTCTCTCCCTTCCCCCTTCCCCTCTCCCTCACCTCCTTCTTCTCCTTCTTCATCTCCTTTTCTCACCCCCCACCCCCCAGTGGTGAGCCATAAACTAAAGAAATGTCTCTAAGGGAGAAGGAGTTTCCGGGCTTGAAGTGTGAAGTACCTTTTGAGTCGCTTACAAGGAAGGAAGGAAGAAACAAAGGAGATCAGGCTGGAAGCTGGGTGGTGATAAGATGCTGGACAGCTTCTCAGTTACCTTGTTTTGTCCCAAAACCCGAGGCAGGGCTGGGCTGGGCTTGAGTTGAGGGCATCTGTGCTGTTGTCTGCAGAGTCAGAGCTGGGGCCTGCTGCTTCCATTGACCCAGAACCTTGCAGGGCTCTTGCTTGCTCTCTGGGTAAGCCAAGGAATGCTGGGACTCCTGGCTTGGATGAAAGCAGTTCCATTCCCACACAAGCTATCCTTCCCACTAGTAGAAAACAGATCACCCAGCAAAACACAAACATTTGTTTCCATGATCTAAGTCAAGAATTTTGGTTTCTTTGCAGCAGGCATGGATGCCAGTACACATTTATTATAGATCACTAAGCAACTGGGAGCTAGGCAAACTCCCTGGTAGGCCAGGCGGACAGAGAGTGGGGCCATGACTAGGGAATAAAAGGGGCACATTTCCAAGACGGCCAGCTTCTTCCTCACTCCCCTGACTTGAGACAAAAGTGGGGCTGTTTAAAACAAAAACCTTATGGGCTGTTGTCTCCCACCACAGCTCTCTCCCCCCCTCCCCCCACTGATGGATAGGCTCCACAAGTTCAAAGACAGACCAGTACATGTTACAGAACAGTTGTGACAACCAACTCTCTAAGCTTTCTTCAAACTGACCGATCCTAAAGTAGGGGAGGAAAGCTCTTCAGAGACTTAAAAAAAAAAAAAAAAAACCCACTCCTCAAAAGAAGACTGGATCTTTTGGACTTCCAGACTCCCCTCTCTGCTCAGCAGAGGCTGTTTATCTGTGTGTCTGCGGTATGCGTGTGCTTTCTCACCCCCAATAATGCAGATTCTCTCTGCAGTGTTTGAGATTTCTCAAACCACCCGTTGCCCTTGAGATTTCCCCCGCCTGCCTTTTCATTTTTTTAGCAGTCAGAGAAAATGAGCCTGGTCGACCCCGCTAGGTGTGCTATTATTTCCATTCTAGATTCTGCAACATTTAGTCATAAAACAGAAAGCGTGTGGTAGAGTAAAGGGGTGACTGTCTTAGGGTGCATGGATGTCTGCTAGTTGGTGTTGGTAAGGATGACATACCTGGGAAGCAGGACCCTCAATTGTGGAACTGGTCTGTGGCCTAGTCTTTGGGGAGTTGCCAAGATTTACAGCTTTCTTGTACGCTTGCAAGCTCTCAGGAACTTTTTCTTTTAAACTATTATAAAAATCATCCTTGGATTTCAGTTAGAGTCCATTATGAGATTCTTTTATTGATGAAACTAAGAGCTACTAGTGGTGAACCTTGACTTCCCCTTCATGATGCAAGTTCCATTCAGGCCATGAAATTCAACAGATAGACAACATCATCGTCCAAAATGGAAACCAAGACTTCATCCATCAACATCCACAGTTTTGGCAAAGTCTCTAAATGTGCCAACCTTCCTTCGTTTGGGCTTCCTTAGTTCTGCTTCTGGCAAAGTGTTCTTGCTGACCGAAGTGTGCCAGCACAGAATATGGCTTTTGTGCTTAAAAGCTTACCCTGAGAAATGCTTGGCACTACACTGGGATCCTGAACACCCAGTGTTGTCTCAAGCTGGCTAATAATGTCTTACTATTGGCTTAAACCATGTCTGAGCATTCTTCTCTGGTGGAAACTCCCTAACAGAAAAATACAGAATTCAGTTATTTTGCCTATCTCTTCAGCACACCTTAAGATGATCCAGCCTTTCCGGGGGTGGTCCCTTCCCTAGCTGACAGTCTGCCCACTAGAATGTACATTTCTACCCAGGCCCAAGATTCTGTTCTCTCGGCCAGAAGGAGTGTTTTCCATTCTATCACAAGCAGCATCATGTGTCCATCATTGTAGCCAAGAGCATCTCCAAGGTAATGTTCATGACATGGTAAAGTTTGTCTTCAGACCACAAACCAAACCAACCAACCAACCAACCAACCAAAACAAACAAAAACAAAAATCCAAACAAACAAACAAAAACCATCACCACCACCACCACCACCACCAAAACAAAAACAAAATCAAAAAAACCAAAATCCTTCCTCCCTTAAGTTTCAGGGGTCTGGTCACAGGAACAATGGAAATAGTTCCTAAGTGGTAATGCTTTGTCCTTTTAATTTATTCTAATGGCTCTAACTCTTCTTTACCTTCATGTAAAAATAAGCATTTCTTTGAAGAGTTAGCTCTGGTTATCAAGAAGCTATCTGCTAGTGCAGATAATACCTTCTTTGAATCAAAGAATATTCTGGAGTCCTCTCAAAAGGTAATCAGGGCTTTAATGTGTTACAGTGCTGGGAGCTTCTATTTGACTCCGGTGGGCATGACAAGAGTGTCACTTCTCTATGATCTCCAAGTTCAAAGATTCTTATAAAAGAAGAATGTGAAATTTATCCAACATATGTAAACAAAACCCGAAATTACTTTCCTTAGGACTTGTTTTTGTAGGTTGGCACCTCTTTGTGAGAGATAAAAGTTGCTTCTCTAGGCCCCAAAGCTGGGTAAAGATCCTGTATTGGAGCCAAAATGACTGACATTCTTTCTCCATTTGCACTCCTCTAGCTTTAGCTTGGAGACCGGGAAGGATACGTTGTGGGTTTGGTAGCTCTTCCTTGTTCATTTTCAGTGGGATTCCACTGACAGTCTTCCTTCTTTCCTTGGCTACTCCACGGTTGTGGCTCCGTTTCTCTCCCTAGGAGCCCTTCCACTCGGTCCTTCAATGGCGATGTCCTGGACTACATGGGTAGAAAAGGATGTGTAAACTTTGCCATGTGGCTGGCTTCAATGGCTGAGTCATGGAGAGAGGAAACCCAATACTATCCTTCAAGCTAGCATGGGGGAAGCACGTATACCAGCCTTATCAGGAATGGCAAGGTTTGAGCAGGAAACTAGTCTCCACCATGGGTAAGGGAGATAAAGTCTTTTCTACTGGCCTTTCCTAGAAAGCCAGGGAAGGACTTTCTGCATGTGACCCTCAATCCAGAGTTTAGACATTTATGCTCTGCTGAAGAAGGGGACACTCAGATTTTCCGGCATATCACCTCTTTGTTCTGTAATGATCTGTTCCCTTAGTGCATAGAGTTAGATCTGCTCAGAGTCCTCTCAGCAACTCTGCATTGCTTTCCAGCTTGTCTTTGACAAGGCAAAAGGACAAGGTCTCATTCTAGAGACCCCTCAAAAGTAAAGACATCTAATGGTCAGTATTGAGGGTCCGTGCTCCTTATGTGTCCTGAGCCTTTTGGTTGGTCCAGGAAAGCCAGTACCAGGAATCATGGTATTTGACATGTTTCTCAGTTCCACATCCAGAAAGATGGTCTGCAGGTTTGGGCAGAAGCCGCAGTCCCTTTGGCCGGCCACGCTGTTCTCCTGAACACATGATCTACTTTTCTCTGGACTTCATGCTCTGTGACAGTTAAGCTTTGGGGTCAGCGTAATTGGCTCTGAAATCAACTAAGAAAGACGCTTCTCGGTGGACTTGTGAGGGCATTTCTAGGAAGATGAGTGGGGCAGCAGCACCTTTTAGTGTTAGCTCAGGTAGGTTCTGCTACTGCCTGTCACCTCTGCTTCTCACTGCTGCTCCTGTTGTTGGAGCTGCTGTCCTGCGACATCAGGGCTCTGCTTCCTCAGCCTTACAGCCTGGCTTATCCCTTCTGCTGTGATTTTGTGCCCATTGTCCAACCTCCCTTTATTCTCCTTTCCCCCTCCTCATCCTTCCCAAGCCTTTAGAAACCACTATTCTACATTCCAATTGACTTAGCAGAGCTTTCATTCCTGAGAGAAAGCAGAAAGTATTTGCCTATTGGGGTCTGGATTCTTTTGTTTAACATGTTCTTTGCTGTAAATGACAGGATTTCATTCTCCTTTATGGCTAAATCAGTCCCTCCACCCCACCTATTTTTAAAAGTTATTTATTAATGGTCAATTTGTTCAACTCCATATATTATAGCTACTATGATAATAATTCTAACTAACTTCCCAGTTTCTTCAAACACATTCTTCAATAGTCAGCATTTCCAATACTTCTCACCTCTCCGACTTCTATGCACTTTCTTAAAAAGACAAACGTTTTCTTCCAAGTCAGTAAGTTTTAGGAGATGCAGGTATGGTTATTACAGCACCCTAGGTTGGGAATGTAAGTAAATATTTGCAGGTTGTGAAAAGAACTAAAACAAAGTTGCTTTGTACAGATGGAGAAATGTCACGGATGCGTTGGATTCTTGCTGGAAGAGGATGGACATGCATATGCACATGCAAACATGCTTCCATACTGAGCGGGGAAGTGGGGATTTCTGGCAAGCCCACATTTTGTTTTCTGTGTGTTTTCTGACTCACTAAGACAGTGCACAGACGCTGTTTTGTAGTGAAAAGTATCCATCCAGACTCTATCAAGCTCAGTAAGGCCCGGGTGCCCAGATTCCTTTTATTAAATAAAACTGGGTAAGATGGAGAAGACAGTAGACACCTCTCTTTATAGTGTTTGACTGGTGTGGTATTTATATATTATAAAGATGGATTCCCTTTTATTGAACAGCAAAACAGCTTGAAGAGTTGGAGGCCCTACAAACAATGAAACCCTGTATACTGTGATGGGGGCCCTGAGCCCAGTTCACTTCTACCATTGTTAGTGAAACATCTTTGGTATCATCTGGTAATTTCCTTTCCAGGAATGACCTCAATGACTTTATCACATGTTGACATCAAATTATAGTTGTCAGCCGAATTGTGGTATTGCTTGCATCAGAAATGAAGTTTAAGGGTTGTGACTTGCAAACTGTATCTATTGGACTCGTAGTTAGTGCAGTCTGTTCAGGGATGAGTAGATTGCGCAGGTGAAGTTTGTTTTTCCTCATATTTGTCAAGTAGACAATCGTTAGTAATTTTAGGGAGAAATAATTTCATCTATACTGCAGGAACAACATTTGCTGCTTCATAATTTTGTCGAGACCTTATTTTTCAGTACAAAGCTATTAAAATATGTAGATGATGTTTGTCAGTGCTCATTCCACAGAGAGTAGTTATGACTGTCATTAAGTGGGGTGTCTTGGCTTAACTGAGCAGGTTTCTAAGCTGTATTACTAGACCTCTCTGTAAAACCAGGGTGTATCCACCACTGTGGGACAAACAACATGAGGCAAGTGGAAGCGAGAGGACAAGAAAGGGCTGTTGGGTGGTATGTTAAGGCAGAAGAGACAGTAGATTAAAGGAGAAATGAAAGTGGTGAAGTAGAATACTGGGTTGGAAAGGTTAAGCCTAAGGGATGTAGGAATATAGGAGAAATCAGAGGGAGAAAGTGGCAGGGCGTGCTAACCCAGGAAGGAATGTGTTTGAGGAGCCATATGGAAGCCTAATACATCACAACTCAAGTTAACGTTAGTTGACAGATAATAGAAAGCATTAGATGGAAGAAAGAAGAAGATCAAGTGTTAATGGACAAAACAGGCAGGGGTGGGGACAGGGGAATGGCGGACAGGAGGGATAGTGGGTGGGTTGACCAGTGCTAAGGACCTACGGAAAAGCTTTATGGGAACCCACAACTTAGTAAACTAATTTCAAAAATACAAATAAAAGGAAAAGAGTTTGAATAGAATTACTCAGAGTTGCTAGTGGGTGGCCATCTCCCAGGATACATGATTATTCAATGAAAACTGAAGTGCTCTGCTTGGGTACCTCCCTGTGACTGTAGAGGCCCGAGGTCTCCAGAACAACACAGGATGTCCCCATCACCCTCGGTTACCTACTAAAACTCTGTGGTAAGATCCTACTGCTAAAAACATCACACATTTCATGTACAGGACATAGAAAATGCAACCTCACGCTGGCCAGAAAATGTCCTCCCTCCCTAATGGCTGACCTCCAATGTCCCAGGAAATACTATGAGTCTGCTAAGGGACAAGTTAAATGAAATAATCCAGATTCCAAAAGGAAGGAACTGTGTGTCTCTCTTATGGATGAAAGCTTTAAAAAAAATCAATTCGGATGTGGTGATCGCTCGACAGGTCTCCCACGCTCAGTGCAAGCTGCCCCACCCCCACATGTACATATGGGCAGTGCTAACTGGATTTAGCAAGATATAAAACGAAGAGCAAGTATGAAGTTGGTTGGGATGGGGCTTGTGGGGGGGGGCATAGGGAGAGAGGACATGGAATTCATATTTGATTATATTTCATTGTCTACACATAGGAAATTCTCAGATTGTTTTTTTTTTTTTTTTTTTTAAATCTATGATGTTATAACAAAGAACAAGAAAAAGTCGGAAACTTAGCAGGGCTCTGGGGAGCCCATAAAAATTGTGTTTCCTCTTTCAGGGATTTTTCTGTGGGTGTTTAGAAAATACGTGGGCGCAGAGGGAAGTTCCTTAAAGAAAAAAACCCAAAACGAACAACAACAACAACAAAAACCCTATAACCTTGCCGCATACTTCTCCAGCCCCAAAGGGGATGAAACAACATTGGATCCTAGTATTTCTTTACATAAAGGGCGATCGCTGTTCTAAGGACATCACTCAGTGTACGTTACTGACCACAGCTTAAGCCCTGGCTGGCTCCCAGCCTTCTGAGTTGGTCCTGCTGTGGGACGGTAGCGTGGTCACACCTGCAAGCCTGTTGTTCTGGCTGCTCTTCGGCTATCATTGATATCATTTAGCCTTGTGCTACAGTGGCTGGACGTGAATCATTACACGTCCAGTCTTCTGACTGGCCAGTCAGGTCCAGCTTGTTTGATTGACTCTGGTTGTGTCTTCTGTATCTCTCTGTTGTGTTGCTTTCTTTGTTTCTTCCTCTCAACTTCTTTTTTGAAAATTTACTTAGATGCCATACTTTGTCTTTCTAGCCTTCCTTCCCACTCATTATAGATGTGGTTATGTCCTTATGTCTTAGCATTTGGGGACTCCAGCTGCACTTGAATTGGCAGAGAATAGTGAGGCCTGCAAGCTCTGCTTTGAGGGTCATCAGCAGACAGGAGTCTGGAACGACTGTGTGGGCAGTTCTATTTTCCTTGGCTGCTGATTTTCCCCAGGAAGAAATGTCTAGGGTCCCACATGGAAGTTCCCACTCCTGGTTCTGGTAAGTCAATTAACCTGTGTACATTTGTTTTCCTCTTCTAAATGTATTTATCTCTCATCTGCTGATAGGTTGTAAAAAGCTAAGATAAAATTTATATAATAGCAAATTAATCTTATAAAGTGCGATACAGGTTTTTTTTTTTTCTCTACATTTACAGTGATATATACACAACACTCCTGTTTAGTTTGATACAGTTTTTCCTCACCCCATCACCATGACTCCTGTGTGGGACCATGAAAGGCAACTTGTTTTCTGGTCGAGGGAGGCTTACTCTGGAGACCCAGTAGAAAACTACAGTGGACGGAACAGTGAGCCATATTCCCAGACATAGGCACCTGACACTATGGAGCCCCCAACTCCATAATCCTGTGACTATGAGTCACACAGACAATGTCCCAAGCTCCAGGCATTCTGGTTAGACTCCACCCCCACAGTTACCTGACAATAACAAGGTAGCCCCGCCCACTATAAAAGGGGCTGTTTGGCCCCTCCTCTCTCTCTTTAGCTCTCACCATTCTTACTCTCATCTCTAGCCTCCCTTTCCTCCTCCCTTCCCCCCTTCTCTCCACATTGTCATGACCGACCTCTCCTTTTCTACCTTTTCTCTTTTCCCTGCCTTTCTACAATAAAGCTCTAAAACCATAGACTATCTCTGCTCATCAAGGCCCGCAGTACTTGAATGTTGGAATAGGCTTTCCCCTAAAGAGCCTTGTCTAACCTCCTGCCTGAAGACCTTCCTGCACTCCAACCATGGGCCAGACCAAAGGGTCTCGCCCACATGGGAACCATCCAGTGTCCTCTCTCCTCCTGCTTCATCTCCTTTTGGCTCCGGGGATAACTGAGCTGCCCCCCAGAGGCCCCCCAATTTGTTCTCAGCTCTTCCATGGTGTCCAGAGAGATTTGGGATGCCCGAGGCTGAGAACCTGTTGTTTCTGGTCTCTGTGAGGCCCAGAAACCTCAGACTGCTCCCTGTCCACCCCCTACCCCTGTGGACTGGGGTCCGTGGCTTCCCACAGCCAACTGTCCACCAGGGGACCTTCATGGAGAGAGTGCGGCAGTCCTGGAGCTCTGGTGGGATGCGGGTTCTCTCCCATCCCCTTTGTTACCCCACCCCCACTGCCCCTCATTCCTGGACTCCAAGCATTCATTTTTCATATTCTTCCACCTGCATCTTGGTCCTAAAACCCTACCATCTGCTTTGACTCTTTATGGATTTGCCTGTCTTGGCTATTTCCCTATAAGTGGATTCAGAAAACAGGACTGTCTTAGTTAAGGATCCCTACTGCTCTGATAAAATACAACCAAAAGCAACTTGAGAAAGAATTTGTCAGCGTCCATCTCCAGGAAGCCAGGGCAAGGATCCAAGGCAGTGACCTGGAAGCATGTAGGAATGCACATGCCACCGAGGAGTGCTTCTTACTGGCTTGCTGATCAAGGCTTGCTCACCCACCTTCTCATTCAGAGCTACCTGCCCAGGGGTGGAACTGACAAGTGAGCTGAGCCATCCTAAGTCAATCATCAATGAAGAAAAGGTACCACTGTCTTGCCCATAGGCCAGTCTGGTGGGGAGGCATTTTCTCAACTGAGGTTCTATCTTTCCGGATGATTCTAGCTTGGGTCAAGGTGACATAAACTAGCCAGAACAATGATCGCTGAGGGTTCCTTTTTTTTTTCTTTTTTTTTTAGTTCTCTTCAAAATCCATTTGTGTTGTAGCGCCTACTGGTATTTCATTTCCTTTCATGGCTGGAAGATGTCCTGTTGCGCAAACTTAAAATATGTATGCATTCTTCAATTGAAGCTCATCTGCTGTCGTCTTTCTATAGCTGTATTCCTTTATTTCCTTACAATTTGGGCAAGTAGGAAAGAGAAATGCCCATTCAATTGCTGTATTTAACACATAGTTTTAAAATTAATAATAGAAGTACATTGTAATTCTGCTTGACAAGTGAATACATACTTGAGCTTATACAATACAAAAAATTGACCTTGCTCTGTAAAAGAGCACACTCCAAAACAAGAAACAATGGCTTACACTGATATCATTTATTTAAGCTGCATGGGTCTATCTAGTCTTTAATAACTGGAAATGGTACTTTAAACTATTTGATTTACCTTTTACTTATTAATTTGAAATAATCATGTGCATTATTATTATTAGCAGAAATGAGAAAGAATTGTCTCTAAAATTCACCCCATCCAAGTGCTTCAGTCACTCGAGGTTGTGGGACTGTGTAAGCAGCCTACTTGGCCTCCAGCATATATCTGGGTGCTGTGATAAGCGTGGGTGCTAGACAGACCCAGCTTGGCCCATCTCATTGGAGTATCTCCTGGGGTGATTTTGAAGATGTCACATTTATTAAGTCCTTTCTAATTCACTAGGACTAATTTGTAGTAAATACAAAATGTCATCTATACTCTCTTGACTATGACAAACTAGAAGTTTTTAATGGTCCTATGAATCCATATGTACTTGTATTTCTAATGCTTTCATAATTATAACCACTTAGCTAGGTACAATGCAATATTCTGCTTTATTTCACTTCTATTGTATCATAAGCATTTACTTTTATCGCTTTAAAAGCTTCATAATTACTATCTAGAGGCTAAATTACATTTCATTATGTGTATGTACCATGATGTACTTAATAATCCTCCTAAGGTTGTTTTCAACTATGTTGAGTAATTGTGATAATTGAATCAGGGCAATTAATACATATTTAGAGAAAATGGCCTTAATTATAAATCATGGGAATCATACACTTATATCTCAGACAAACCTAATTTCATTCTCAGTTGACCACTAGTTTTGTGGCCGTGGGTTAATTGCTTTAAATGTATTTATTAGTTACAACAAATTTATTGAGATCTCATTTACATATGATAAGACGCACAGATCTCAAAAGTACAACATTATGTTTTTATATGCTATATACCTGTATGGCCAAATACTCACCTTCCAAACACAATCAGCATTCCAAGTTCAATCAGTGCAAACTAGTATTGTATTTTAATATTGGTACAAATGGAATCATTCAATATACTCATTTTTGTCTGTCTTCTTTGGTTCAGTGAGATGCTTTTTAAACTTAGTGTATCAGTTTGGAAGCCTGTATGTTGTTCGTCGGTGTAGCATTGTGCCGTACAACTCTACTGCAATTGGCTTGCCCTTTCTCCTGATAATGGGATCTGTTCAGTTTCTATTAGGGCTATAATGAGTAGCTCCTAGGGCTGTTTTTGTACACATCTTTTCTGTGGCTGCATATGTACTTCAATTCTCTTGGTTGTGTTATCTAGGAGTAGAATTGCTGTTTATAAGCCGCGTGTGATGATGCACGCCTTTAATCCCAGCACTTGGGAGGCAGAGGCAGGCGGATTTCTGAGTTCGAGGCCAGCCTGGTCTACAAAGTGAGTTCCAGGACAGCCAGNTGGCTGTCCTGGAACTCACTCTGTAGACCAGGCTGGCCTTGGACTCAGAAATCTGCCCGCCTCTGCCTCCCAAGTGCTGGGATTAAAAGCATGCATCACCACTGTCCGGCTTTGCTACCATTTATTAAGGGACATCCTATCCCTCACATTATTCTATATAAATTAAAAAAAAAAAAAAAAAAAAAAAAAAGTTGCTGTTTATAGAGTAAATGCAACTGGGGAAGCTAACAAATGTGGACAATCAACATTGTGAATGAAGTGGAAAACATGCCACTTATCGGCTTGGATAAGTATTTGAATTGCTCTGAACCTTAGGTAGATAATGCATACCTTGCACATATATAAAGAGAAGGAACATGGAGGATATAAAGATCGTAGCATAGAAAGAGCGTAGGATCCAGGAGACAGAAACGCATTTACTGCACAGAAGCTTTGGTGATGGAGATGAGAAGACAGCGATAGAATCTCCGAACGCACTACTACTGGGCAGACCTGCTCTGTTCTCTTTCATCTTTGAAAGAAAGTCCGAAAAGGACCACAAGGGCCTCCTTTCTACCTTGTTTAGACTTGTGGTTCTCAACAGGATTTTAGATTCCCACCCCCGAGATTCTGATTTAACTTTGTAAGACGGGTCAGGGTATCTATTTTCTCTGCTCTTTCCCATGGTGTTAACTGAGAGCCACGGCCCAGCAGAAGGGCTAGTTTACAGCTAGCCCCCAGATATCGCCAGCTGCCAAGGGGGCGAGTCTGCTGAGGGACCTCTTGACCCTTTGCTGTGCTGATCATCCCATCAGCTGCACCTCTGATTCTGAGGGTGTTGTGTTTTCTCAGCTCCCCTCTCTCCCTCCTGCTTGTCTCCTAAATCCTAGTCTGGTCGCTTAGTGAGGTGTCTACACTGCCAAACTGTGCCGGATTTCAGCACACAGAGTCAGGTCATTTCAGCTGTCACCTTATTAGTCTTTTCTCCTTTGTTTTCACCTTTTTCATTTAAACTAAATACAAATGTGGCAAAGTCCCCCGGCCTCTGGCAGCTGGTACTGGCGTGCTTGGCTGATCTTACCTTCAAGGTGTACCAGCAGACTGTTGAAAGTTGTGGCTTACGGAGCACCTGGCTTTCTTTGCCATCTCTCTCCAAATTTTATCTTCCCGATTAGCTATCAGTGTAAAATATGTAGACCAAGAGAGGAAGTTTGAAGAGGTGTATATAATGAATGACTCAAGATGGCAACAGTCATTTTCGTATGTGTGGTTCTCCCTTTACACAGCCCATGTGCTTTCTCAGCCCCAGTCATCCCTACAAGAATGACCCTGGTTACCCTGCTTTTAACGTCTGTTGCCTATATGTTAGAGGAGCATGGTCAAACCTATAGAAAAAAAATGGGCAAAAAGTAAAAGAAAAAAATGGCCATTGGGCATATAGAATTGTTCAATTTTGTTTATTAGAAAAATGCAAATAAATACTTAATAATGTAAATAAGCAATTCAAAAGTTTGGGAACATGCTTTCCCAAAGAGGCAGAGGAGTGACAAGCTGGCTCCACATTGCTAACGAAAGCATAAAGTGGCATACTGTACAGATGGAGTTGGGAGATGCCTAGACACACTACAGATGTGTTCATAGTTTAAGCAATAACCCACTGCAAGAAGTTTAAAGATCCATCTCAGCTGTGAGAAGACATGTGTGCATGGGGTTATTCATTGTGGCATTATTCACAAGAATTAAATACTGGAAATATTCAAACATCATAAGCCATAGAACATGGACTCACAGCATTAATTCTCTCAATATGGAAAGTATCAAAATGGGTGATGTTTTTCTGAGTTTATTCTTCTGGGGAGTTTTGACTTTTGGTATCATGAGGTAATTTTTATTTAGGCCTAAACAATTTAAATCAATAAAGATATGGAGAAGGCAAGGGCCAAGAGGGATAGTTTTGTTTGGAGTTGGGCTACATTTGGAGACATTGGTGTAGATATCAATACCAGTATACAGCTACACACACTGTGTGTATATTCATTCATAATATATAAGCAGATAGATAGACATACATGTACATTATATATATGGATATATCTTCATACAAATATGTGAATAGGTACACCCACTGCTTTTTAAAAATAATTTATTAATTCACTTTATATCCCAATCACAACCTCCCTCCCTTCTCTCCTCTCCGCCCAGCCCCACCATCACAAATCCCTCTCCCCATCTCCTCAGAGAAGAGGAAGTCCTCCTTAGGTGCCATCCTACCCTGGGGCATCTAGTTGGAGCAGGACTAAGCACATTCTCTCCCACTGAGGACCAACCAGGCAGTGCAATGAGTGGAAGGGGATCCAGTGGCAGGCAGCAGAGTAAGAGACAGCATCCCCCAGCTCCAGTTGTTAGGGGACCCACATGAAGACCAAGCTGCACATCTGCCACAAACACACAGGGGCCCTAGGTCCAGCCCCTGCATGCTCCCTGGTTGATGGTTCAGTCTCTGTCCCCCCATGGGCCCAGGTTCATTGACTCTGCAGGTCTCCCTGTGGTGTGCTTAACCCTTCTGGTTCACTCAGTTCTCTCTTTCACTCTTCCATAGAGCCTCCACCATCTCCCGACCTCTGCCAGCTTCAGAGAAGATAAAGCCAATATGGTCCTGGAACATCTTCACTCAAAATAATGAGGTCACACTTATAGAGAATGGCAACCAGTATTAGGGCTCTCCAGATATAGAGGACTCAGTAGGATGGATGGAAACCTGTAAAGTGTGGAGGATACAGGAGTCATTTGTGGTGTCCAAGCTAGTTTTCTATAGGAAGCTATTTCAAAATAGTTTCTATAGTTTTAAAAAATAAGTAACCTTACTCATAGTATTGCTGTTAAGATTAGAGGAAATAATCTTTTAAAAAGGGTTAGTACAAAGCTCTATACAGAAGGGATGATTTAATTGGTAGCCACCACTAACGCTGATATTAATAGAATCATGCTAATAGTTGGTTAGTATGTTAATTGATATCAACATAAATATATTAATATAAATATAGACATCAATTTTAATATCTGTTCTACATAATATAGGTCGATGTTGATAATATCATTGGCATTGATACATTAAATCATAATATAAATATAGTAATATCTATCATTGTCGCAAATTATTTTTAAAAAACATGTTATTTTTTTTTTATTGTTTGAGAACTTCATGCATGCATACAATGTATTTTGATCAAATCCACCCTGTCTTAGTCAGGTTAGCTATCGCTGCAATGAAACACCATAACCCAGTTTGGGGAGGAAAGAGTTTATTTGGCTTACATTTTCACATTACTGCTCATCACTGAAGGAAGTCAGGACAGGAACTCAAACAGGGAAGGAACCTAGAGGCATGGAAGATGCAGCTTACTGGCTTGTTCTCCATGAAAAAGCCTAGGGATGGCACCACCCACAGTGGGCTGGGCCTCCCCCCCATCAATCACTAATTAAGAACATGCTGTATAGACTTGCCTAAAACCTGACCTTATGGAGGGGTTTTCTTAACTGAGGTTCCTTTCTCTCAGATGAGTTTAGCTTGTGTTAAGTTGACATAAAACTATCCAGCTCAACCCCCTCTCCCCCCTAGTTCTTCTATCTTCCTTTACTAGCATTGCCCATGTGTTCATGAGTGTAGACCATCTACTGGAGCATTGAAAACCTCTAAGGGGCCACATCCCTGAAGAAAACTGACTGTCCCTACTCAACAACCATCAGTTGCTAATAGCTCCTCAGTTAGGGGTGGGACTACATGAGGCCCTCCACATCCATGCTGTTAATTTGACTGGCTTGGTATTGCATATGAAGTCACAGTTGCTGTGAGTTCGTGAGATTAACGGCCCTGTCATGCCTAGCAAATACCGTTTTGCTATAGTCCTCCACTACCTCAGTCTCTTATAATATTTCTGCTCCTCCTTCCACCGTGATCCCTGAGCCCTGAGGGGAAGGAGTAAGATATAGATGACCCATTTAAGGCATCTCTTATTCTCTGCACATTGAAAGGCTGTCAGTATCTCTATTAATCATCATCTACCATAAAATGAAGCTCTCTGATGAAAGTTGAAAATGCACTAATCTATGGGTATTAAGATGAGAACGTGGGGGACGTAATTTATTACTAGGTCCATTTAGCAGAAGTATAGTGTTTGTTCTTATCTAGGGCCTATGATAGCCAGCCTCAGTTTTTGGACTAGTAAATGGTACCATGTATGAGTTTTATCTTAACAAGCAGAAGGTAGTTGGATTCCCCCATAACGTCTGTCTTGTCAAACCACTTGGTATTGTATTTCTCCGGATTCACAGCTGAGTAAGAGTGTTGATTACTTTTCTATTCCAGCAGTGTGCATAAAACTTTCTAGCATTATTAAAACTAGCCAGCAGAGATGAGGCTTCCAGCTGGTACCAGCTTGATTCCTCTATGTCCTATGATGCAAGTATGCGTGCTCAACAAAAGGGTCTTGCCATTAAGTTTTTGAGAGTATCCAAGAGCAATGGCAACAGCCTATGTTTGAGGGCTTTAGGGGATTCCTAATGCTAGGCCAACAACTCAAAAAGAGATAACGTATACCTTGCATTGGGCTTTTTATTTAATATCCTACCAGTGTCTGGAAGAGGCATCGTCTTTGTAATGAAGGGCAACTCCATTTGAACTCCCTTTTCCTCCCACATGGCTGAGTTCTGTGCCCCAAATCCACATGTTGCCTACTGACCTTCACATAACCGCCATGGTATGAATGCTCACGCATCTACATATATGCAAACATAAATAAATAAACATAATAATTGTATTTTAAAAATTGTGACAGTTTGTTATTTGCATGTATATCACAATTTATTTTCCCTATTTTAGCTGCTTATGTTATCTGTAATTTTGTTATAATAAATGAATAATATGTCGTAGTAACACTACATGTAAAATTGTTTATAACTTTTTGCCTCCTTTTATGTGGGTATAAGGCAGGGTCCTTGAAGTGGTTTGGATAAATCAGAGATACAGACGATTTAAGAAATCTGTAGTCTGGGCTGGAGTGGAGCATCCCCTCTGAGGAGTTCTGGTTTGCTCTTCTCTCTCAGGACAGGGTATGTCTGTTATCTTCCCACACCAACAGTGTGACTGTCACCCACTTTTCTGAAGACTATGGTTTTCAGAAATCAAACAGCTCCTGGGTAGAAGAACTTCATAAAATCCTAAAGCAAAGAAAAGCAGGTTTTAAGTTAGGCCTGTAAGCAGCAGCCAGAAAGCACCATCATGTAGCTTCCTAGTGCCAGCCACAGTGACAAACTGTAAGCCATCAAACGCTTGCTTTCCTTTTTCTCCCATCTCCCCCTCCATGAGCTCTTGTATTTCTTCCCTTGAACTTGCCCGATTGATGAATCACTGTTTACTCGGGCAATCTCTTAAAAAACAAAAAACAAAAAACCAAAAACCTTACCGTGGCTCAGTTTATCTTTTTCTCACGCATGAAATTTGATATACTAAGTGCTTAAGAACTATAAGTTTTAAATTTATCACTGCAACTAACGGTGTTTCCCAAAGCAACAATTGTTTGATAAATAAAATGGTATGTGTCTGGTTACACATAGAGTCTCTTCATGTAAGTCAGGAGGATATTGCCCATGTTGAGAAGGTCAGTTTCCTTGGAGGTTGTCCATTGCCTTGGGACAAGAGTCTGTGACCTCAGTGACTGCAGCTTCCTGAGCAACAGAAGGGAAAGTCTGCTTGCCACATGAATGCCTGCCGGGTGCCTGACTTCTTTCCTGCACGTGCCTGGAGGCTACCACAGAGCAGATCCTGCCTGTCAAGAGTCTGAGCTGAGACTGAAGCGGAAGGGTCATTGCTTAGATTCTGAAATACCAAGAGCATCGTTTCTGCTGTAAACCAGAACTTGGATGTTTGAAAAGATATGGCGGTTACAAGTTTCTTTAAGTCAACTCTCCTTGGATTGGGCAAATGTCTAGCGCACAGTAGTGCAGTTTACGGGCGTTGTAATGGCGAGTCATCTCTCCCAACACTAGCTCCTCATTGTAAAGCTGGATAAGTACTTGTAAAAGTTCTAGTGATGTAAAGTTTCAAAGAATAGCTATTGAAAAAAGTAAGTTTCTTTTGAAGGGGGGGGGGACATCTATTTATCTTTCCAGGAAGCAGTCACCGTAAAATACTCTCTGTCTTGATAGAAAGCAGATGCTACACTCCCCCAAAACACACTCTGGAAGCATGAGCCTGTGGGGCAGACTCTGCCATAAACGTCTGCAGTGTTTATTCAGCCAAGATTTATGTTACAGTGAAATTAAGCCTGATTTTTAAAGCACTCGCCATTTAATCAGTATTTATGCATACCAGTAAATAACCCACAATTTCAAGTATGGAATGGAAAACTCTGTGTCATTCGCACTGATTTTGAGACGGATCAGGCATGGCTTAAAGGAAAAAAAAATAATCCAACCCTTGATAGTACCTCCCCCTTAACTCTCAAGTTTTATTTTACAAACAGGGGAACATTCAGCATGCATTGACACCAATAACTTCTTTCATCTCTCTCTCTCTCTCTCTCCTTCCTTTCCCTTTTCTTTTCTGTTCTTTTTAACTTTCTATTGGCTCTTTGTGAATTTCACATCATGTACCCCAATCCCACTCACCTGTCCCTCCCCTCATATACACTCTCCACCCATGCAGAGAAAAAAACATCTTGTGGCATCTGTGGTGTGTCACAGTGTGTTCCACAGGACACCCTTTTGTCCACAGTTCTTTGCTTGCAAATGTTCATTGCAATGACTCTTTGGTTTGGCACTGGCCTCCGGCTTCTGCTACTCTATCAATACTGGAACCTTGCAGGGCAGTGGTGGTGAACGCCTTTAATCCCAGCACTTGGGAGGCAGAGGCAGGCGGATTTCTGAGTTCAAGGTCAGCCTGGTCTACAGAGTGAGTTCCAGGTTAGCCAGGGCTACACAGAGAAACCCTGTCTCAAAAACAAAAAAACAAAAAAACCAAAACCAAACCAAACCAAAACAAAACAAAAAACCTAGAATCTCACTGGGACTGCTCTCAGATATCCTGTTGTTGCCCTGTGTCATGGAGATCCTATAGTTTTGGATCTATGGGACTGGCTTCTTCATGCACTCCATGATGGGGTAGATGTTGGGGTAGGCCAATTCAAAGCCCTGGATCTGGACGTGAGAGGTGTCTGATCTGGTCAAACCACCTATTTTCCCTTGGTGGCTGACTAACCAGTAACCCTCCTTCCACCACAGCCAGGGCCAGCTCTACCCTGCTGCCCAGGTGAGGTTCAGGGGCTGCTCTCCCGAGTGTTGTAGCTGGTGAGGGACATGCCAGTTGCCATGACCCTGGGGCCAGCTCTCCAGCTTGCTATAGATGGTGAAGGAGAAGGGAGCAGGGAAGGAGAGCACCATTATCAGCAGACAAGAGTCGGGGTTGCCCTCCCACACTTCCGCCCCGGGGAGATCTGGCTCTCCTATGGTCATATATTCAGGGCTGGCTCACCTGCAAGTCCCACAGTGTGCAGGCCCCTCCCCAGAGTACTACAGCTGGCTAGCATTAACATCAGCTCTCCCACCCTTATATCCCCCCATGGAATGCCCGGGTGAGGGCTGGGGCCAGTTCTGCATAGCCCTCAGCTGTCAACATATCTTAGGGTAGCAGCCCATACCAGGGACATCAGCCTGGCCTTTGGTGGTAACAGATCCCCGCTGATTCAGGGCCATGAACCAGATGTGTCCCCTAGTGGTAGCACAGGCCAGGACCCCACCCTGGTCTCAGGTGGTATTACCAGCTACTCACACCAGCCTGTTCTTCACTACCTCTGAGTCTCCAGTTCTGCCTCTCTTCTATGTGCCCACATTCTTCTGTTTCTTTTTCTTCCATTTCTCTGCCACTTATTTGCTTCTCTTAGTGGCATCTGGGGTTTTTGAATGTCTGGAGTCATCTCAGGAGTGGTCACAGGAGTGCTAGTACACTGTGGTGCCAAACAGAGGTCATCTCAAGCATGATCTGTCCCTTGCAGGCCTGTGTCGCACCAGACTGGTTGTTACCTCAGGCTAGCTCCCTGTCCTGGCCTTATGGTGCCAGTCTGGTAGTCATCTTGGGCTTGCTCCTTGCCCAGTTCACCTGAGTGGCCCGGTGTGAGGGTTGTAGGTCTCAGGCTTGCTCCTGACTGTGGGGCATGGTCCCAGGTCAGGTTCTTGTAGTCTCCAGCTTGCTCCTCATCCTGGGAGCCTGTCCATGTCTGTGCAGTGCCAGACTGGTACTGTGCCGGGCTAACTCCCTTTCCGGGTTCCCTGACAACAGAGTAGGGAACAGGCTTGCCTTGCCCCCACCCCCCACCCCCCCCCCCCCACCCCCAGGGACTGTTAGGCTACTAATTATCCCAATGTTCATCGGTCAGAACACTGAGCATCATAGGCTCTCTGGCACATACCAAAGAACTTGTGGCAAAGCAGCTATCTGCATGCCTCTAGAGGCAGTTCTTTTCTATCTTTGAGACAGGGGCTCACTCTGAAGTCCAGGCTGTTCTGGAACTCAGTGAACAGCCCAGCTTGGTCTCAGTGTTGTAACAATCTCTCTCAGTTCCTTGAATCTTGGGTTTATAAGCTTGGTGCACTAGTCCCTGCTTGATGACGACCCTCTGCTACCCGGAAGAAGCGATGTGGAGCATCATGAACCCTTCTGGGAACCGGCTTCCCCACACTCCACAGCCATCCAGGAGGGGTTTACCGTGGTGCAATCTGGGGACTGGCGTTATGTCCTAAGGATCTGGGTATCCCAGAGCCAGGTAGGTGATGGTGGTGGCCAGGCTGAGGCAGGATAGAAAGGCAGGAAAAGTTTGGGGGCCATGAGAATGAAAAGGAGGGACTCATCCTGATATCCCATTAAAGTCCCCCCCACCCCCAACAACAGAGAGACAAGGTTCCAACACAATTTGCAAATGCTTCAGGCCTTTCTCCTTTCCTGGCTGTAAACCTGCAGTTTCCTAGGAATCTTACTAGAAGCCCACAGACAGGCCAAGAACACACATGAAACCCCTCTGCAACTCTAGTGGCTCCTGCCTATATGAGTATCACCCCCTCACTTACCAAAAGTGGGGCTTCTTACCTATGACTTTAGAGTCACCGAAACGCTGTGTATGGCTTAGTGCTGAGATCGTTATGTGTGAATCTTCTTTGAGCCTATCCATGGGGATGCCTATTCTCTGTGACTCTCCCTGGAGGAAGCCACGCCTTCACAGTCACTTGGTTGTGCCTGACTTCCCCCCGACTCTCCCTTGGATACTTCTTCGTGGGTAAACTGTATTTTGTGGTGTTGTATCTCTCAGTCCACATTTACCTGACTTCTGGTGGCCAGACTCACATGGCCAGGCCAGTACTTTTACTCTCCCAGCCTTCTCACCAGGCCCTGGGTATTTGGTTTTTCAGTCTTAGATGGTAAAACGCTTCCAGAATAACCATCTCTTAAGGTACTTTCAAACAGGTTTTAGAGACAAGAGGATCTGAGAAAAAAAAATGATACCAGAAGAACATCAATTAATATTTATTTTTTATTAGATATTTTCTTTATTTACATTTCAAACATTGTCCCCTTTCCTGGTTTCCCCTTCGAAAATCCCCTAATCCGCCCTGCTCTCCCTGCTCACCAACCCACCCACTCCTGCTTCCTGGCCCTGGCAGTTCCCTATACACTGAGGAATAGACCCTTCACAGGACCAAGGGCCTCTCCTCCCATTGATGACCAACAAGGCCATCCTCTGCTACATATGCAGCTGGAGCCAATAATACCTCCATGTGTACTCTTTGGTTGGTGGTTTAGTTCCTGGGAGCTCTGGGGGTACTGGTGTAATTCTGATAGGTCTGCCTTTATATGTTTCTTGACCTTTCCCCCTTACTGCTTTTAATAATATTTCTTTGTTTTTTTGCATTTGGTGTTTTGATTATTATGTGATGGGAGGAATTTCTTTCCTAGTTCAATCTATTTCATGTTCTCTGGGCTTCTTGTATTTTCACGGGCATTTCTTTCTTTAAGTTAGGCAAGTTTTCCTATATAATTTTGTTGAAGATATTTACTGGTCCTTTAATTTGGGAATCTTCACTCTCTTCTATACCTATTATTCTTAGGTTTGGTCTTCTCCTTGTGTCCTGGATGTTTTGGGTTAGGAGCTTTTTGTATTTTGCATTTTTTTGATTGTTGTGTCAATGTTTTCTCTAGTATCTTCTGTGCCTGAGAGTCTCTCTTCTATTTTTTGTATTCTGTTGGTGATGCTTGCATCTGTGGCTCATGATCTAATTTTTAGGTTTTCTATCTCCAAAGTTGTCTCCCTTTGTGATTTCTTTAATTGTTTCTACTTCCATTTTTACATCCTGGATGGTTTTGGTCAATTTCTTCACCTGTTTGTTTGTGTTTTCCTATAATTCCTTAAGGGATTTTTGTGTTTCTTCTTTAATGGCTTCTAGCTGTTTACCTGTGTTCTCCTATATTTCTTTAAGGGAATTATTTAAATCCTTCTTAAAACCCTCTATCAGCACCATGAGATGTGATTTTAAATCCACATATTGCTTTTCAGGCATGTTGGGGTATCCAGGACTTATTGTGGTAGAAGAACTGGGTTCTGATGATGCCAAGTAACCCACCATCTGGTTATCTCTGGTGTTAAATGGTCTTGCTGTCTCTGGCTGGAGGTTGTCCCTCCTGTGGGTCTGTAAGCCTGTGCTAGCATTCCTGGGACACTAGCTCTCTCCTCGAGGAACCTGTGTCCAGAGGGCTCTGGAACAGCCGAAGCTCTGGGTGCAGATGGAGACTGGAAGAATCCTGTCCCCGCTGCTCCACTGTTCCTGTGCCTGTATGCTCCTCACTGCCCTGCTTCAGACAGTTATTGGAGAGAAAGTGGAGATCTCACCTCTTGGCCCGGGAGGATGAGCACGCCTGGGAGACCAGTTCTCTCCTGGTGGAGACCTGTGCACAGTGGACTGTGGAACAGCCTCAGCTTCTGGGTGCAGATGGCAGACTGGCCAGTTAATATTTATGAAGTTATGAAATATTTGACTCCAAACCCAATGTGTAGCCCCATTTTGCTACGCAGAGAGAACACTAGAAAGGAACATACAAATATCTGCATCCCAATCTCAGTCCAGCCAGTTAGCTCTGTGACCACAGAGCAATGTCCACTCAACTTTTTAGGTCAGTTTTCTTATCTGTAGATATTAGAAAAAGAATGTCCTTTCTGTCTACCTTAGAGTTTTGAGTTCAGTAAATTTGTAAATACAAATATGAAATCATGACCTATGTCACAATGTGTGAAATACAGTGAGTATATGCTCAATATTTCCTGAAGGAAAGTAATAACCCCTACTTCAACTCTTGGTGTCTCCATGTTTTGTTTTTATTCCATCTTTCCTTACAGTTACAACTGAAGACAGACTGTTGATCCAGAAGCCGATGGCATGAGTGAACTGTAGGATACTTCCTCAGACCTCATCTGTTGACCCCAGTGTTGTTCTCTATGCCAAACAATTGTCCAAGACCCTGGAGAGCTTTGTTTATTCAGTTATGCCACGTGGCGTTGCTATCTTAGAAAACAAATCAATCATTACAGTATGTATTGATTTCAAAGGGGCAACACTTTGATTGCTTGTAAATATAAATGTTTTTAACAAACAGCAATGTTTTGAACGAAAGTATTAAAAGTGGCGTTTTTACATTTCTGCCAATCTCTTTAATGTTTGACTTAATTAGAAACAGCTGGATCTTCACATCTGCTTCTGCTTTCAATCTCTCATGGTATCAAATGACACGTAGACTCTGGAAAATCACATTCTATACTCCTGAGAGAATGGGAACAAGGGCGAGAATATCTTAGTTTTAAAATGAAAACAGCATTGTCCTCGTGGCCCTCTGGACGGCCTTGGAGAACCCCGAGTGTGTGACAGTATAGCAAAAGTGCAGAACTCCAGTCGAACTAAGGGGGGTTGAACTTGGAAGTGTTTTTTAATCCTCTTTAAAGAGCTTTTAAAAATTATAACCAGCTTATGACCAAGCAGTTTTAGCCTCAAAAAAATGCACCTAGGAGAAATTAGTACATAAAGCTTAAGAAAAAAGTGTTCATAATAAGCTTATTTACCACGGCTACAAACTGGAGCAACTCAAATGTCCAGCCACAGAAAAAGCATAATAAACCATTGAATATCCATACAGTAACATTCCACACAGTAATAAGAAATTATTTGTTTGTGAAAAACAAGTATGGCTCTTAAGTTCATTGAAATAAGCCAGATTGAGGCAACCCACACTGCATGACTGCATGTATGCAAAGCTCAAGACTGGACAAGAAGAATCTATTGTGCTTGAAGGCAGAAGAGTGACCACCTCTAAGGGTATCAACCAGACAGGAAAATGAGGGAACTTTCTGGGTTTCTGGGAATGTCCTCAATCTTGACCTAGATGGTGGTCATGTGAGTATAGAGTGTGTAAATGCACAAGTCTCTGTACTTGGGATTGGCGTGCTTTGCCTTATACACATTGCATATCAGAATATGCATGTAGAATTCCTATAGGACATTTAAAACTTGCAGTAGGTAGAAAGTCTTTCTCCTTAGAATTTCAAGTGTCCTATCTCCCCTCTAAGTACATGGCTGCTGTTGATAATTTTTGTTTATAATGTGTTTATTCTGCTGCACCTGTGAGTACCTTAAACATATTGACTAAGCTAATAGCAGTTGATCCTCATTTCAGAGGCTACAAAGGATTGTTTAGTCATATTGTTTTATTTGCAATTCGTGTCAACTCCTGGAGGCGTACAAAGGAATAGTCGCACTGTATATGCCTGGGAGTTGAGATTCAGAGAGCTAGAAACACAATTTGCAAACGCCTAAGTTTTCCCTCAACCCCAGGTCCTCTGACCTGTGCTGCCTCTGCTGCCATGCATGGTGAACCTGCTCAAACTATTGATCTTTTTTAGGTTCCTCAGTTACGAGCAAATGATAGTTTATGTTGAAGACAGACCCAAACATGAGCACCAACCTCAGAGATTCCGATAGACTCATAGCTGCCCTGTGGATCAGCAGGTTGCTGCAGTAGAGATCCTTGACATCACTCCAGATGGGAATGCCAAGGTGGGACAGCTTCTTCCCTTGTCCTACCACAGGGGAACCAGAAACATACTGCAAAGGTGCATTCCAGAAACATCAGCTCAATGGGATCCTGCTTCAGTGAAAGGGCCGGAATTTATATTTCAATTCTGTCACCATTTCTGAGAATATGAGTATATTTCTGGGTTGAATGTCTGTCATTTAAAATGAAGACCTATGTGACCAGTTCATTGGTAGTGGCCCCTAAAATTCTAAAATAAGTCTCAAAGCCAGAGCCTGGTAGAGATACAGGTATGTCATTGATTATCCTGTTTGCAGTAAAACCAATAACTAAAGTGTTTTATAAAAAGATCAAACAAGCCAAGGTCAATGAAATAGCCCTGGAAATGGAGACAGAAATGGAAAACTTTATGTGTACTATTTGCAACAAGCAGCTTTATGTACACTATTTGCAATAGTCTACATTATGTTTACTATTCACAACAAGCAATATTACATGTACTATTTGTAGCAAGCAGTTTGAGCCAGTGCCCACCTGAGATGGGCCATACAGGTGCACTGAATCAATAGTATTGCTCATAGGATGCTATGGCGCTATGGCTGGCACATCTAAAATGCCAAGTGAAAGGCAGGTGTGGTGACTTATACCTCTAATCTCCGTAGTTGGGTGTGGTAGTAGGGTCAAATGTTTGAGGCTAGCTTGGAATGCCAACTCATATATATATATATATATATATATATATATATATATATATATATATATATATATGTATATCCCTAAATCAGGGCCATTATAATAACCAAGACTTAACAAAACATTTGCTATTCTACTAACAGTAATGAGGAATCAATTTTAGACATTTGGCTAAGAATACAAAAACACAGGACAAACCCTCATTTGTTCAAAGACACTGTAACAGAAATTGAGGTAAAGAACAATTTGACAGAAAAACATGGGCCACACCAGTAACAAATCTTTATTCCATACACTATGGCAGTGGACATTAAAACAAACAAACAAACAAACAAACAAACAAAAAAACCTAGGGCGACAGTGTTCCAATGTGGCATAGAAAGAAAACTTTGTTAAGTTAATTTTTGTCTTGAAGTTTTAGGGAGATGAAGTTTCTTGGATCCATTCCTGTCTTCTAGATCCCTGGTAATCCCATGGGTAATGATAGCTGATGGTAAAGAAGGGTCCACAGAATATTTTAGTCTAAGCAACTGACAGTGGAGATATGTAGCTAAAACTCCTGCTGGATCCAGTTCCAAGAATTCTAAAGAGGCTCCGATCCCTTCCTCGAAATGAACGAGTCATGACTGGATACTGTGGTGTCAGCACACTTCCCAGGCATCCGGAGAGCCCATCACCAACACCTGCTGAAATGCCCTGGAGGCACTAGAATAAGAGAAACAGAAGATGTCAGGAGTCATCTATCATTTTTCAGTGACAGTATCTGTTAGAGGAGGAAATTGGGTGCTAAGAAAATGCTGAGTTGGTTTGTCATTATCCTGACGGTAAAACTCCCTAAAGAAAAGATCAAGCTACTCAGAAAACAATAGGCTTCATGAGATGCTAGAAGAAGCACAGCTGTGGTGCATTGTGGGAGACTGAGTCTGAGGGTCAGAGTGAGTGTTTATCAGGGCTTAGAGAGCAGAGCATGCCCTAAGAATTAGCAGGAACTGGTATAGAAGGATGGTTACCTGCAGCCACACTCATTGCTGGAATACAAGAACCTGCTGCATCACATCAAAATCACCATGAACCAGGGCATGGGTCTTACTCTAGATCGAGTGGTCTATACAATGAAGAACTGTCTTTGGCTTACAGACTCTATCATTGTCAAATAAGAATGTTCTCCAGAGGCTCAGGTTTTTGAACACTTGGTTCCTAATTGGTGGCTCTGTTTGGGTTTAGGAGGTATGGCCTTGCTGGAGGAGTGTGTCAGTGGGGGCTCACATTTGACTTTCAAAAGCCTCTTGGCCCTCCCAGTTCACAGTCTTCCTTCCTGATTGTGGTTTGAGATGTGAACTCTCTGCTAGCTGTTCCTGCTGCCATGCTCACTGCCACTGATTCCACAATAGTTTCTCATCCCTCTGCAACCCCGAGCCCAAATGACTCTCTGTTCTCTAAGTAGCCTTGCTCATGGTGTTCCGTTACAACAATACAAAGTTAGCTAATAGACTCCCAAAATCTAAATTTTGACTCTGTCTTTTTGCTTTGTGTTTTAGTGACACATAACTCCTTGAAGTTTTCTGCTGGCAGTAAACTGCAGGTACCAATTCTTTCGACTTTGTAGACACTACTAATTAAATAACCTATCTTCCTCCCTATATCTGCCTCTTCCTGGCCCTTCCTTCTGAATGAGTCCTGGCAATTGTGTCCGTTGGGAAGTCATCTCTGGATGCTCTCCTAGTGTTCTGGTGGCTCAGGAGTCTTTATTCTTCCTATGCTGCCTGTGCACACACCATCATGTTATTATATAAGGTTACATAAGGCCCTTTTCTTGCAAGTGTGGGATATACTTTGAGCATACCATCCCCCAAATTCCACTACATGTCTCTTCTAATAACATACAGATAGAGTCTATGATGAATTCCATTTTGCAGCTAAGGGAACAGAGAAGCAATTTGTTAAGCTAAATGCTTGTGGTGTAGCTGGGATTCCAATCGAAGCAGAAAGGCCAACAGCCCAGAAGCCTGAAACCCCAGACTTAGTGCTCCAGTACACAGTGATCTGCACGAGGAAGTGGGGCCTGAGGAGACTCGGGCATTCTCAGGAACAAGAAGCAGATCCATTGTGTTATTCACTAAGTTTCCCTGGTTGTCCTTGTTCCTCAGAGACTTCCACTCTTGATGAAGACAAGGGATAGGAACTAAGTAAGAAATTTAGGGATAAGGGCCTCAATTTTTGTCCTAGGCCAGAAGCCCTGATCCTACTCTGGCTAAGGACCAGAAATGACAAAAAATATTGAGGCTCCGATCCTTGATAATATTTGGTTCCCAAATAATTTGAAGTTCTCAATTATTGAGAGGAGAATGTTAGAGTAGCTGTAGATCCCGCTGATGCTTTAGACTGTACTTCCATTTTTCTGCTAATACTAAAGAAGTAAACATCAGCTTTGCTCCCCCTTGGGCTTTTTGGTCAATTGCCATGATCTGTTCGAAATATTAGAGCATTGTATATTATTGTCTCCTCCCTTAAGAGTTAATCCAACGGGCCTGGCAATCACCTAGTAAGGAAGACCACACGCAGGAAGGCTGACTATCTAATGACATGCTATAGCTATGGGAGGAGCAATTATTCCTTTAATGAGATAATGTATTCATGTTTTCCAGAACCACCCCATCACATCTCCTACAGATGCCTATAGAACTTTCATCATGCAGAATCTCTTAGATAGTCTCTATTGCTGCAGTGAAACATCATGACCAAAGGGAAAGATGGGGAAGAAAAGGTTTATTCAGCTTTCACTTCCATATTGCTGTTCATCATTGAAAGAAGTCAAGACAGGAACTCAAATAGAGCAGTTTTCTAGAGGCAGGAGCTGACACAGAGGCCATAGAGGAGTGCTGCTTACTGGCTTGCTCTCCATGGCTTGCTTAGCCTGCTTTCTTATAGAACTCAGGACCACCAGCCCAGGGATTTCACCAGTTACAACAGTCTGGGCCCTCCCCCATCAATCATCATAAATAAAGAAAATGCCCTACAGGCTTACCTACATCCTGGTCTTATGGAGGCATTTTCTGAATTGACATTTCTGTTTCTTCCTTTTGGATAACTCTGGTCTGTGTGTCAGGTTGACCTAAGACTAGCCAGCAAAAGCACTACAGAGCCCAGCACTTCTGGATTACTTAGAGAAAAATGTTATTTTCCCTTTCTTTTCAGTTCTGTTTTTCTCTTGGATACTGACCATATTCTAAGCATGCCTTCCCTGACACGCTGGGCTTTCTCACCCCTTTTCTAGACCACCCCAACTTCCACCAGTGACTGCTCAACAACCCTAACTGTTGAGCTTTCTGGAGTTCTTGGACAATAACCAAAAAGACATGGCTTTCTCTTTTCTTTCTTTCTTTCTTTCTTTCTTTCTTTCTTTCTTTCTTTCTTTCTTTCTTTTTTTTTTTTTTTTTTTTTTTGTTTTTCAAGACAGGGTTTCTCTGTGTAGCCCTGGCTGTCCTGGAACTCACTTTGTAGACCAGGCTGGCCTCGANTTTTCAAGACAGGGTTTCTCTGTGTAGCCCTGGCTGTCCTGGAACTCACTTTGTAGACCAGGCTGGCCTCGAACTCAGAAAGCCGCCTGGCTTTCTCTTTTCTGCTTAACTACCTTTCTCCTCCAGCTGCCAAAAATTACGTCTTGCCTGCTCTGTTCTCTCAAACCAAAAAAAAAAAAAAAAAAAAAAAAAATTGTATTCAGTTCCCTTGTGGATGCATTTCTAGATTACTTTATTAAAAGAACCCCAAAGTGTTTATTTATCTATAAAGTTTAGGATGCACAAGTGAGAGAAACATGTGATATTTGTCATTCTGTGTCTGACATAATACACACTTAATGTGATTATCTCCAGTTGCATCCATTTTCCTGCAAATAAATATCTTCATTCTTTATGTCTAAAAGATTCCATCATGTACGTATTCCAATAGATACTCAATTACATGTGTTCTAATATATGTATATTTATCTCACAATTGATATGTCTGCTTCTATCTGTCTAGTTGTTGAGCACCAAGGTTGGTTCCACAATGGCTATTGTGACCAGTAAACCTTGACAGGCAAGTATCTGTGGCCATGCTGACTGGAGTCTTGTGGGTACATACCCAGGAGTGGCACAGCTGGGTCACAGGGGAGATCTATTGTTAGTTTCTGTGCAGGACCTCCATACTGATTTCCGTATAGGCTGGGCTACTTTCCATCCCCACCAGCCATGTGTCCCCTTTTGTCTGCCTTCTCACCAGCAATTGTCCTTAATTGTTTCCTTGATGTCTGCTAGTCTGGCTGGGGTGAGAAGGACCCTCCATGTCGTTTAAATTTACATTTTTCTGCTGGCTAATGAGGTTAACATTTTAAATATGTTTACTATCCATTTGTGCTTCAGTCTTTGGGTATTGTCTGACCCTTTATTTGGTCCAATTGCTGGGCATTTGTTTTGGGGTCTGGAGGGTAGTTTTTTTTTTTTTTTAATTAAAGATTTATTTTTCATTTCTAAGTTTTGTGTGTGTGTGTATGTGTGTGTGTGTGTGTGTAAATATTTGTGTGCAGGCAAGTGCTGGTGAGTGCAGTTGACCATGGAGGCCAGAAGAGGGTAGGGCATCAGAACCACATGCTTTATCACCAACAACTCCTGTCCCTTCCCAGTCTGCTCTGTAGTCTCATCTGAATTCTTGCCTGATTTATAAGATTCTTGAGAGCAGGCACTGGTCTCAATCATCTCTCCTGCTTCACCTACAGCAGTCTCTGGCTTAAAGGTCATCCACCCCCAGGGAGGGGACCAGCACATTGTGTGTGTATGTGTGTGTGTGTGTGTGTGTGTGTGTGTGTGTGTGTGACCAGCACATTCCAGTTCTTGGAAGGCAAGAACCTGGCTTCAGCCTCATTTTTTCAGCTAAGTCCATGGTTTAGTCAATAGACTCGTCCCATTTACGTTTTAGTTTAAAAAAATAAATAAAAAGCACCAAGAGTCAGTAAGCAGAGTCCCCAATTTAGAGGTACACTGGGAAACACAACACAGATCCTGGTTGTAAGCTCTGGGAAGACATATCGCTTCCATGCCACACAAGCACGGTTGAAAGGAAAGACACCTTCAAATTAAACACTTCATGTTGCCCTTGGTATATTTTCCTGTAAAGATGGAGATTGAAAAAAGATTCCTAATGGGGTTTTTATATTTCTAAATAGAATCAGCTCAATTTTAAGCTATGTTCAAGTTAATTACTAATGAGAAAAACTCATGGCCTCCTGTTTGACCTGCAGTTTTGCTGGCACATATATATGTGAGAGTCGTCTGAGCTCTGCTATCCATTTTCGTTGCTAGTTTCCTGCCAGCGTCAATTCCATAATTTCTTATTTACTTAAAAATGCTACTATATAAAATTGTGGTTCTTAACCTTCTGGGTCGAACAACCCTTTCACAGGGGTCATAGATCAGATGTCCTGAATATCAGATGTTTACATTTCGATTCATAACAGTAGCAAAATTCCAGTTATGAGGTGGCAATAAAGTGATTTTATAGTTGAGGGGGGGTCACCACAACAGGATGAACTATATTGAAGAGGTGCAGCATTAGCAAGGTTGAGAACCACTGATGTAAAACATTAATATTTAGTGTTGTATCTCTAGGAGTTAGTAGCCATGGGTATATATTAGTACCATGGGCTTTTACATGTTGATCTGATAGCTAATAAATTTGCTGAAATACTTTATTCAGTCAATCAGTGATTTTTGAGTTATTTTACATCAACACTCACTTATTTGAGAAGTGACAAAAGATTTATTTTTTTCCTCGATGCCCTGGGGCACCTTTTTTTTTTTTCTGACGCTGTTAGGTTCTTCTAGCCTGTGTTGAGCTGTAGATATTGTGGCAATATCTTCTTCATAAGGTATACAAACTTCTAAACTCCTTTTAGTCTATGTTGGCTGGTGGTTTTGTAGACATCGTTGGCTTTCAGACAAAGAGCTGTTCATTTCTGTTGTGTGTCTCTTCATTTTCAATGTGTGACAAGACACCCAGGATAAACGGCTCAACGGAAGAGGCTCCTAGACTCGGAGGCTGTTGGGCTCCGTTGATTTTAGGCTGTGACGGCAGAGAGTATCATGGTGGGGAAGAAGGAGAAAGCAGAGACATACGTGGTCTCAGTATCACCTTCGAGAGCATCCCTTCCTCCCCACAGCCTCCAGTTAGCATCCACCCTGAGAGGTTCCAGTGCCTGCCAGTAGTGCCATATGCTGGCCACCAAGCATTTAACACGTGGGATCCTTGAGGTCAGCACACACAGTCATGGTCTAGAAGGGGCCAAGGCTTCATCTCAAGCTGGCAGCTAAATTTGATGGTTTGCAAGACTCTCCCACATGGTGCCAGTTCTGTTGGCATGAAAGCTGGAGAGTCGAAGAGCTCACGGAGAATGGCTGAGACTTGGTACCATGGGGCAGGGGCAGAGTCCCCAGAGAAAGCCCAGGAGAGGCTGTTGCTGAAGCTACAACCTCAGCTGCAGTACAGATCGTCGCAGCATCTAGGAGGTGTTAGAGCTATGGGGTGACCGTCAAGGAGAGCAGCAGCTTTGGAGTGGAGCCTGCCACTTAAAAGCACACTGTACACAGTGGGTAGAGCCTGGCAAGTGGAGCTGCCTATGCTCTTCAGAGCCCAGAAGATCATTAGTCTGAGAAGCTGGACACTGAGTGAGTTACCCTGATGGAGTTTGGGTTGGATTTGGTTTCTCACTGGTTCTTCCTTCTTGGAGAAAGAAAGCATTTAACTGGTTTTTTATTTTATAGAAGCCCACAGACTTGGAATTTTTAAAGAGACATTTTTTTAATTAATTAACTTACATTATTTTTAATTAATTATTTAATTTACATCTCGATAGCAATCACCCTCTCCTCCCAGTCCCTCCTTATCACATAGCCCCTCCACTCGTTCCCCCTTCACTTCTGAGAAGGAGGATGTTCCTCCCTGGGAACCAACCCACCCTGGCACCTCAAGTCACTGCAGAACTAGGTACGTCCTCTCCCACTGAGGCCAGACAAGACAGCCCCGTTAGAAGAATAGGCTCCATAGGCAGGTATCAGGGTAAACCTCCGCTCCAGTTGTTAGGGAACCTGCATGAAGACCAAGCCGCACATCTGCGACATATGTGCATGGGGCCTAGGTCCAGTCTTTGTGGGCTCTTTGGTTGGTGGTTCAGTCTCTGGGAATGGTCAAGGGTCCAGGTTAGTTGACTCTGTTGATTTTCTTGTGGGGTCCCTATCCCCTCTGGGTTTCTCAATCCTTCCCCCAACTCTGCCACAGGATTTCCTGAGCTCTGGCTGATGTTGGCTGTGGGTCTCTGCATCTGTTCTGTTCAGCTGCTGGATGGAGCCTCTCCGAGGACAGTTCTGCTAGGCTTTTGTCTGTGAACACAGGCTGACAGAAACAAACATGGCCTGAGGCTCCAAGGTAGTTGAAGGAGGAAAGCAGGCTGCAATGTGTCTATATTGATCCTCTGAGGACAGCTTAGCATCACCCCCCCCCAACCCCAACACAAATTGGCAGGGCTTGCTACTGCATTCATTTATGTCTGTCTCACCTGTGTATCGAAGCAAGCAGTATCAACAATAGTTAGACTTTAACACGTTTAAAGACTGTGGGACCTTAGAAATGTGTCATATGTTTTATATTAATATTAGTGCAAGATCGTATGAACAAACAAGAAAGGAAAGGCTATGACTAAGTAGCGATGAGTTTGGATATCCAGTTGACATCAGATCAGTTGCACTGGTTGGTGCTTTGTCAATTTGACGCAAGCTAGAATTGTCTGGGAAAAGGGAACCTCAGAGGGAAAACGCCTCCACCCATTGGCTCGCCTGGCTTGGAGGCAAGTCTATGTGGCATTTCCTCCATTAATGATTGGTGGGGAGAACCCAGCCCACTGTTGATGATAACACATCTGGGCAGGTGGTGTTTGGGCGGTAAGAAAGGCAGCCGAACATGAACCAAGGATAAACCAGAAAACAGCAATCCTCCCTGGCTTCTGCCTCCAGGTTCCTGTCCTGACTTTCCTTCATGGAGTGACTATAAGCTCTGAGATGAAATAAACTCTCCCCACCCCACCCCCCTGTTGCAATAGAATGCAAACTAGAACACCTGCACACCCTAAATTAAAATATTTTCAGCAAAAGGCTCTTTCTTCATAAACTGGCTAGTCCTAAAATTCTATCTAGTACTGAAGCCAGGTGTCCTGGTAAGGCCTGACCTGGGGACCTTAAACATGTAGGATGACACCTCACAGTGTTGAGTGTGGCAGAGCACAACTGTCTGTGTCATTGTCCCTCACCACTGACAGGCCACTCTCCTGTAAGGGACAGTTTATATTCTTCTAGCCAAGGGTAGAAATAAAGCGTGTTTGTTCTGACATTAAATTAGCGGCTCCTCTTTGAGAGTAACTTTGGAGTTTCTTTGGCTGTTTCAGTAAACATCTGGGTTTTGCATTTTAAAGAATACCAACTGATTAAGATAGATGATACTTTAACTTCTGCAGGCCCCTATTCTTTTGTGGATGATATAAGAGAATTATTTAGGTGAATAATACTTCAGATTCCAGGATGTTTTAACCATCTCTCCTGTCTGCTTTAGGCTACACAGGAAGCCTGACTTGTATAATTAGCTTTTCGAGGACAACTTTACTGCAGGGGCCTCCATGTATGTTGCAATCTATGCTTGGTTTTTTTTTTTTTTTTTTTTTTTTTTTTTAGACAGGGTTTCTCTGTATAACCCTGGCTGGCTGTCCTGTGAAGTATCTGTGTTTCTAGGCTAATCCACCAGTCCCGTTTGGCCCCAGTGTTAGGAAAAGCACACGCATACAAGCACATACAGGATAGCTTTTTTTTTTTTTTTTTTTCCAAGTGGGTTAATAGTATCTCAACTATTAGCATCGAAAACAGTCTTCGTTTCTTTGGTGGTGAGCTCTTCACAACCTGGAAACTTTCTAATTCCATTTGAAGGCAGAGTTACCTTGCCACGCTCCTTCTCCATCCATCACCACGGTGGCCTGCCTTCCTGCGCTTTCGGCGAGCTCACGTGTGCTACCATGTTTCTGTGCTTGTATTTGTTCATGTTTATTATCTTGCGTTTTTGTACTTACGTTTATTACAGTGTATTTGATTTGTATTTTGCGTTTTTATATTTGTTCATGCTTATTACCATGTTTTTGTATTGTATTTGTATTTACTACCTTATATTTGCGGTTTTTTTGTAGTGTTTAGGTATATTGCCTTGTTTTTGTTTTTGTATTTTGTATTGTATTTGTTTATGTTTATTACTTTGTGTTTGTATTTCGTATTGGATTTGTTTATACTTATTACCTTGTATTTGCTTTTGCACTGTACTTGTGTCTGTTCATAGTGCTCACCTTACAAGGAGCCTGCTTACTCCTCAAGTCCTCCCCACCCACGCTCACCCCACTGCAGTGGAAGCGACAGCTTCTTGCAGAATCTCGGCGACTTCCTGCCAAGTGTGCGCTGTACTTGCATTAAGGAAGTCTCTACAAAGCATGGTTTAAAAAGCAAAAGAATTGTTTCTCTCTCTTCTTTCTCATCAGTTTAAAATTCTTTCCCTCTTTATTGGCCTTCCCTATCCCTCCCTTACCCTTCTGCTCTGTAATTTCCTCTTTCTTTTCTACCCTGCTTCCCAAATTGGGAAGACTGGCAGTGTTGTCAGGACATCCATGTGGAACTGGACCGATCTATTCTGTCATAGTAAACAGCACAGTTCATGATTACCTTGTGGATCATGTATACCATGTGCCTCCTGTTCATTCTCTCCCATACCCTCTCTTGTCTCCCTCCCCCCATCCTCAAACCAGCCCTTGTGTTGTGTCTTTTGGGTTTGCATTCCCCTGTGCTTTGGGATAAGTTCTCAACAAGTCTCCTCATGCAGTTTCCCATTGCGAGGTCCTGCTCCAACTTCTCAATGATGGCTGCTTGAGAAGTTCAATCAGAATGTGGACTGCTTTTCCTTCTGGTAGAAATAAACTACAGGGAAGCAGTATCTTATACACTTGTTAAATAACTAGCCAAAAGAATCATTGTCGAGAGGGTACCTCTTGATGCAGACCTGAACTGAGAGGTGAAATACTTAATAAACGAAGAGCTAAGTGGTTTTCATTACAAGTTAGACTCCCAGAATCTAGATCCATTCTTGCTTCTTTTCCTTTAAACACTATGACAAAAGTTCAAGAGGGCCAGTCCCCTCCCCCACCCCTTCTCAAAGCTGAGAGTGACTTCTGAATGTGAAGATGGACCTTTTGGAGCTGGAGCTGCTTCCAGGAAAAAAAAGTGCAGGGAAAGGTGTGTTTGCAGAGTCTGTGTGAGTGTGTAAATGTTCGTGCAGCAAGAGCCTTTGTGCACGGGTGCCAGAGTGAATCCCTGCCTCGTGTGTGTGTGTGTGTGTGTGTGTGTGTGTGTGTGTGTGTGTGTGAGCTGCTGTCGGGAGAGACTACTAGCTCAGCCAGTGCTAATAGTGAGGAAGGAAGCTGGGAAGAGAAGCACTCGACCTATTAACAAAGGCTCAGTTTTGTCCCCGCTGACCAACCAGCAGAAAGGATGGGAGCTGAGGCTCCCCGCCAGGGAGGTCGGGCTCCCTGCAAACAGTTGCAGGCATCCTTGCCACGCCTTCCTTAACACGCCCTTCTTTGGGGAGTCCAGAAACTTGGCACTGGGGAAGTAAGTTTTCAGCGCCACAGCAGCCGCATTGGAGGAGACCTGCAAACACTGTGTTTGGGAACTCCAATTCTCTACCTATTTGTTTGTGTGGGTTAATGGATTTTTAGTACAAACAAAGCCCAAACTCAGCTGACTCGAACGACTGGAATTTCAGCTCTCCTCCTTGGATGGGATGCGTTTGCTTCCTTTTCCTCTGACAACTCTTTGAGGCTGATTACCAGGTTAGCGGCCAGCCCTCTACTTCCAAGGGTGGCCAGCCCTTGGCTCGGAAAGAAACCCAGGATCTGTAAGTACCTGCTTCCCGGAATTGTTTGCTTTCAGCTGTGAAGATTCTGTTAGCAGAGTGTCCCAGAGGTGGGCAGCTGTGAGCAGCAGAGAGAGAAGGCTGCCTGGCAGCTTGCAAAACTTTAAATCTGTTAACTCAGAAGGCGGGAGCTTGCATGCTACCAAACCAAATACCAGGGATGGAATTGGCCTCCCCGCCTCCACGTAACTTCTGATTCCACCCGCAGGGGCATTCATTAAGGGAATAACCGCTTTACATTCCTGTGAAAATTTCCCTGAAGTTAGAATATTTATTTTCTCTCAGCTGAAGGAAATGGCAAAAAGAAAAGATGCAAAATTAACAGGACAGATAATATCCCGAGGGTCTAAAGATCTAGAGCATGGGTGGTCTCTGGGAACCTTTGCACGACCCAATTACATTTCGGATACGCTGTTTTAAAGTGTGAGCCTTGGTTTGTAGTGAGGAAAGGCAGAGTCATTGTTCTGGAGTTCACTTGATGTTTAGGCTGAGCTGTGGTCCAGACAGAGGCTTCAGTGCTGCAGTAAGTAAATGATTGGGGGGCGATTTCCATTCGGGTCCCAGAAATCACTCTCAAGTCATTTAGCTTTAGTTTCTGGGTTCCGTTCTGTTTTGTTGACTATAGCATTCAGTGCTGATGAATGATGGACCTTACACAGCGTAGAGCATCTCCAGGGCTAGTGGATGGGAATGCTGCTGGAGAGATTAACCTTTTCAGGGCTGCTTTGCAGATAGACCCAGCTGCTCCTCAAGCTTCTGCTCTGGAAGATCATGACCTTCCTGGATCTTCCAAAGCTTGAGAAGTTTCCTGTTAGCATCTCCATGTGCCTGTCCACTTGATAAAATGCCTTTTTTTTTTTTTTTTTTAGACCATCTCTTGCTCTTCATTCTGGATCCTCAAAACTTAATGAAGATAGAATCTAGGCTAGTTGGGTCATTCGTCTGCAGGAGGATCACAAGTTCAAGGCTAGCTTGGGGAGCATAGCAACACTGTCTTAGGAGGGGAGAGAGAGAGGAGAGAGAGAGAGAGAGAGAGAGAGAGAGAGAGAGAGAGAGAGAGAGAGAGAGAGAGACCTTTGAAACTTGGTGAGAAGACAGATTTTTAGCTCCTACCATCAAAGGGTTTTAGACTCAATATGGGGCCAGGGACCTCCTCAGGTCCTGGGTGATATAGGTGACTAGGTGACACAGCACTTGAGTCAGCATTCTGCACACTGTTCCTGGCAGTTAAGTTCTTGTCAGGCACTTGGTTAATATCAGACTTCGTGTCCAAGTAGTAAGTCTGAGCTTCCGTTGATGCTGAACAGGCCTTGGGTGCAACCTAAACCTGCATTCTCGCCTCCTTTCCCCTTGGTCTACCTCTTCATTGCCATGAGTGAAGTGATTTTTTTTTTTTTTTTTGTGCAGGTCATAGGATACCACGTTGTTAGGTGTTGGGCTGTACATCCTGACTGCTGCCTCAGAGCTAAGCTAGGCTGGTCTTGGAAACTTTCCTTCTGGGGGTGCTGTTCACCCCCTGGGGATGCTGTGAGGCTGGAGCAAGGTGGGCTGAAGGACGCTGGATTTCTTGGAAGAATGCTGGAGTCTATTCCTAGAAACTGAGTTTGTCTTAGGCCAACTCCCAGTGACTGAACATGAAGTGGCTCTTCGTGCTGCAGCCCTCATGTGACAATATACGAGAGCCAGTGCAGCCTCCAGACCCATCCCTGGGTTTTATGGCATTCAGTGTTTACGGTAGAAAGTAAGCAGGGTGTGCTGATCAAGGCCCCTTTCCTGTTCTCTCCTCATGCCAGGCATAGCGCCTATTCTGAAGCATTCCAAAATGAACAACATAAATGGCATGGTCATTGTCCTTGTCCTCACAACGTTTCCAGTCTGAGCCTTAGACTGGCCACCTGAATGCCCCAAACCTTCCTTCCTCTGTTAATAAAAGGAGGTAGGTTTACTAAGTTTTCTCCTTTCTCTTCCACACTGGGGGCAAAAGCCAACCCTACTTACAAGCTGTACACCCAGCGCCAAGTCTGGATATTGTTCTAACATTAATTGGTTCTGACTTCTAGATGTAGACATAAAGTATGAGATCTGTTTGTGGGATAGGCATGAAGATTTATTTTGGGACTTTTCTTTAAAAAAAATCTTAAAATTTTTAATTTAAAATTGTATCTAAATTTTATTTAAATTGTATCTCCTAAATTTTCCTCTCACAAAGACCAGGTTCACTTCTGTATTGAGTTAGACAAATGTCACCATATCAGAGCACACATCCACTCCCTTCCAGGGGATCAAGTATCTCCCTAGAAAGGCTGTCTTTCTGAGCCAGGTCACGCAGGAGGGCACTGTCTTATCTTGTCTGAATCTGATGTAGCTCCCTCTTTCAAGAGCTGGGTGGTCTGAACAGGGCTTGTGACTTCCATGGCACACAGCTTGCAACCTGACCCTTCCATTCAAGTGACTCCATGGCTTTTGTGCAACTTGGTGAGAGACTCAAACAGAGGCCTTTGAGGTGCTGGTGTGTGTGTGTGTGTGTGTGTGTGTGTGTGTGTGTGTGTGTGTGGTGTGGTGTGTACGGAACTAAAAGCAAACAAAACCCTCAGTCCCAGATAGAATCTCGGTTGTCTATATTTTGGCTGTGATGTGCCTCCTTTTACCTCTGCAACTGCAGCACTATTTCAAAGGGCTTTAAAACCTGGCCATCAAGCTAGGAGAGAGCTGTGCACTAGACTACTGACTTCAGGCTGATCCCAGGACTGGGATTTTGCAAAGTAAGCACACACCTAACACAGTATTCCTGCCCCTTGTTTGTAAGTTTTTTTGCAGAAGGCAATGATAGTTGGCCATTTCATTTGTTTTTCCTTTAGGCTTGTCTGTTTTCATAGGGTTGGTGATATTTGAGAATGTGCATTAAAAGATCCATAGCAACGCTTCTTTGGGGCATCATCCTAAGGCTGCTCAGGTTGCATGTCATTTGCAGTCTCAGCTTTATTCTCCGGTCGGGCCCCTAGAGACGGGGGTGGGGGGTGGGGGGGTGGGGTGGAGGGTGGGGGGATGGGGGGGTTGGGGGGGTAGATAAACACTCTAGGGTTAACACTGGGCCAGCACCCTGGGACTCAGCTCTGCTTTCTCTCAAGCATTATCTGCTGCTCAGAGCTCATGGATGCTGTGCCACCTTCGTTTGGAAGAAGGATTCACACCTCTCTCTCCTGAGACCCACTCCCTGGCATCTCACCCCGGGCTCTGCCTTCCTCTTTAGCACAATGCTTCTGTTTGTTAACAATAGGTCAGCAGCATTGTAAAATGAGGAGACTTCAGAAGTTTTGGCCCAAATGTGGAAGAGCTGTTGAACGAGCCCTGCTTCCTGTCAGAGGCCAGAAGCCTGGTTTGTCTTTCTTGTGAAAGTAAGGGCCCTACTTCCTGGACAGTGCAATGGCAATGTTTACATTCTGTCTTACGTAGCTACGATAACATGGTGGATGTTTCTGCTTCATTCTATAGACCAAAAGATAACACAGATACAACAGCCATCCCAACATGTTACAAGTAATTTACCACCCAGGCTACAATGACACTTTAGTCAAGCCAGCCTGGAGAGTAGAATAAACTGAGGGCATTAACTCTTATCTTGCTGGACATTTGTACATGGTACATGGCATGCCTGTTTTCAGTGATGAATTCTTTGAGAGAGGGATCATACGGGTGTGAAGAAGGCTGGAAAGAAGCAGATCTGTGGCACATTGCGTAACATAGTGGAAAAGAAAAGTGAATACATAATGCCAGTTTCTTCAGATACCCCCCCCCCCGAAGGGGAGAGCAGGCAATAGCCCACCACTGCGTTGGGTACCATCTCTGGCTGATAGCCTGGTTCTTTCTGGACTCTTCTCATGGTTTGAGTTGCCCGAAACAGGTCCATGAACAAATAAGTCTGAAAGATATTGGTATTGAAGATTAAAGGTAGTGGGACCTTTACAAAGACATCGTTGTGACTCTTTTTGGACTCCGGAATTTGAGAAGCATATTACTAGTTTCTGGAAAATGTATAAGGGGATGAATAATTTTGTTACTTTGCATTTAGCTTTGTTGTAGCAACTGCTTCAATATCAGGGATATGAGTTTGCTTGAGAATTTGAAACTCTGGGGTCACAGCATCTTAAGTCGGAACTCTCAGTAAATGGAGAGACAAAGCCGTTGAGACACGCAGAGCATGGTCTTCCTCCTCTCCTCCCCTACTGACACTGGTTTTCACAGCTCTGATGCTTCTTTGGGGTCATTTGTGCAACTAATACTTGTTGAGTTTCTCTGTACAACACCCAGTGCCAGCCTTGGAAAAACTGAAGTGAGCAGTTGTAGCCTTTATCTTGAAGATGCTTGCAGGCCAGGGGAGAAGAGGGAAACTTTTCAAAAGGTTTCCATAGTGATGAAAAGCCTGTAGTGGTGCAGTGCTGCTGGATTCCACGTGAGTGGGTAAAGCTGCTCATGGAGAGTGAGACCTGGGAGGAACCAGCGGATTTAGTCAGTGAGTGGGGCAGTGGGGCCTTGGACAGTTGGAAAGAGGCTTCACAGACTAGAGAGACACAGGAGCTGACGTGGTGAGTTTAAGGAAGGACAGACGACATGCTCGGTTAGCTGGTCAGTGGCCAGGAGATGGGGGTACAAGAAGAGCCTGGAGATGAGAGAAGAGAAAGCCAATCTCACACCCCAAAGGGAATCCACACAGCACACAATCCAGCTCCATCCCCCTGATAAAGACCTTAGTCCTTCTCATTGCTGGGGTCGGGATGGGGGTGGGGGGCACTGATGGAAGTAGGTGGAACCTTCCCCTGCTTTCCCCTGCGACTCTGTCCCATAGCCATGGTAAGGTTGCCTTCCTTAAATAACTGAAGGCACCCCCCCCTCCAATTACTACCCAAACGGGCCTGCTTTTCCTCATACACATGCAGTTAATTTTGGAGATATAGAGTTACACATTTTTGCATATTGAAAGCTAATGCACTGGCTTGAATCCATCATTCCAACCTCAGATTATCAAGGCTGTGGATCTAGATTATGTCCTCAGTGACAGCAGTCAGCCGTCAAGGATTTGTGCTGTCTGTGAGTTGGATAAGTTTGCCACCAGAGAAAGTGAACAACAGAGCTATGAGGCTCAGGGATGATCTCTGTCTCTGTCTCTGTCTCTGTCTCTCTGTCTCTCTGTGTCTGTCTCTCTGTGTCTCTCTCTGTCTCTCTGTGTGTCTCTGTCTCCTCCCACCCCTTCACTGCTGTGTGTGTGACCTTCTTCTCTTCCTTTAAAGAAGAAACCAGTTACAGTGTCTTTGTAACCTGTAATCATGCCAGTATCTAAGTTGTACCATGGGCTTTCTTGTTCTGGCAAAAACGTTAAAGACACAATAACTGTTGATTTAATTATTCTGTCTATTCATTGAAAACCTGCTATCTGCCACAGACAGCTTAGCCCCCCTGCCTTCAAAACTCATAGACAAATATATAGCACAGGGTGAATGCCTTGTGGTGGGTTTCAGTAAATTTATGGTCTTCTACAATGGCAGACAGAAAGCGTCTTTCCAAGGGGGACAATCAGGTTTTAGAGCATCCCAGGGGAGCCATTTCACTGGTGTTAACACATGTGAAGGATTTCGGTGAGAGTGGAAGCAGTGATATCACAGGTGGTTATAAAACCGGGCCCTTAACGAACTCAACATCATTTAAGGCCGTGCAGCACGAGGACCCCAGCAGCAGTTAAAGCCTTAACAACCCATTGCAGGTTGCAGAGCCAATAGCCCGTCCCCCTGGTTTCTTTACCTTTGTTCACATTTTTTGAATGTGTTCTCCATCTTATGGAATGGGACAACTGCTCACCACATGTCACGGAGTGTGACTTGGCTCTGCTGCTGTCCGTGGCTTCTGCTGACTTAGTGTCTGCTTTCATACAATAGATCTGAATGAAACCACACAGTGTTTATTGAAATGATTTGACTTAAATATGAAAGTGGCTGGGTCTCTAAGCCTTTAGACTTTGTGGGATGAGAAGAACAACTGTTGTGGGAGGAACTGACTGGTGATTCAAAGCTGCATCCGGTAGAAGGGCGGGAGTTGAGTGGCCCTTTGACAATTTTAGATCACAAACAAGGAACCTGACATGACATCACATCTCCTATTCACCTTCTGAAGCCCACACCTACTTAGAGCTCCGTTGGATAATCAGCTCACAGTGTGTTCTGGACTCAGTGTTTGGCTGCAGGCTAGGGTCTCAGGGAAATTTCCTCAAGCAAGACTTCTGACTAGCTTTGTACTTTTTTGTATTATCTTTCAAGAGCCCCAGATGGAACCCATTTCATCTTTCTCATTTGGCCATAAAACCCATGTGGTGCTGATTTGATGGCTCCAGCGAGGAGGGAGCAGCGTGTGGTGCCACAGTGTGTGGCGCCCTGTGGACCATTGTGTTACAGATGGTCTGTGGCCTCATTCATTGAAGGATGATGAATTGCTTTATTAGGAACTGTGGTCTTCATTTATTCTTCCAACGAAGAGACATTTCCTGATCTGGGACTGTGTGAATTCCTTTGGTGTTAGGTCCAACAGAGCATGTGGAAATCACAGCCTGTGGGAAATGTTGGTGGGAAGATTCTGGGTCCTAACTCCCTGTCTTCCCTACTCCAAGTATTTGCTGACAGTGAGCGTAGCGAATGACGATGAGCCCAGGGCATGGAGCTGTGGTCATGCTGCTTTTTATTGAAGATTGGCGCTCACAGGCTGCCCAGTCACCTCGTGCATGGCTGAATTGTGAGCCCTGTGGCTTGAGAGATCTGAAATTGGGACTTCAAGCATGAGGCTTTAGGACAGTGTGTTAGTGTAGAGTACAGGTGCTGGAGTGTGAACAGCTGAGAATTTCTGTTTATTAAAACAGTAAGAACTATAACAAAAGCTGTACATCGAGGCTGGGAAAGCTCACACAACACATTCATGTATATTGCAGGTTGAATTTTTTTTCTACAGACAAAAAGTGAGGAGTTTAGCCAATACCTTATACTTAGTATGGATTCACCCATGAAATGTCTATAGAGAGTCATGAGCTAAAGAGCATATGTTGATATCACCATGATTTATATTAATATGAGAAACACACCTTATTAAAAATAGGAATTCACTCCTTTTTCTTTGTTCAAAAGATTTTTTTGTTGTTGTTTTTGAATAGATTAGAACAGGTTAGTTTCCACAAGCAGAAGGCTGGGGATAAGCAGGTGAGGGAGACTGAGGTCCATGAGCAAGTTAAAGCATGTTCTAAGGGAGTGTAGGAAAATTTCAATATCCCACTGAAGAATCTTCAAGAAGTAATTAGGGCCTAAGAAACACAGAGGGCAATTACACTTTGTATGTGGTTTTTAATTTATAGACCCAGAGGTCTTAGTTTCATTTTTGTGTATAGCTGATAACAAAGCAAATAGACTTTAGTTCCTAGACTTTTAAATAATTATTTTGTAAGAAATAATTATAAGGGCTGTCACTAAACCCAAATATACCCATTTCCATTTCATCTTGAAATTACAGGTTGAAATTCTTTCCACAGACAAAAAGTAAGGAGCGTGGCTACTACCTTGCCCTTAGTACACATTCATACACAGACTCTGTCTACAGGGAGACGAGCTGGAGAGCGTGATATGTTACACATCAGCATCAGGGTTTATCATCCCATATACTGTGGGAAAAGAAAGCAAGGAAAAGCAGCCTTGTGAGAAATTAAGCTAATTGTTTGTGTATCTGTCTCCGTGTATGTTTGTATGTGTGTATATCTGTGTGTCTGAGCATGTGTGTGTGTGTGTGTACACATACAGCCTTTGTCTTTCACATAAAATTCTAGTTAAACTTTAGGGTGATTTCTTTCATTTTAGATATTTTTTTTCTGTCAAATTGCTAATTCCAGAAGCTATTAGCTTATGTTTGTGTGTGAATATTTTCCACAGGGAGTGGCTAGGCAGCATGCTCAGGGAAAGCTAACCCTGGTGAGGTCACATCTGAGGCATCCTGCCTTCTCTACCCTCTCTGTCTAAGCCTTTCATCTCCCTGACTCCTCTGCACCGGTCCTGCCCAGTCATCTTGTACCGGGTCTGTTGCTGGTGCTGATGCTGGTGCTGATGCTGGCAGGAGCATCCTCAGCTGCAGTTCTGCCTGCTTTCTTTACTCTGACCTAGAGATCCCCTCATTCTGAGGTTTTCTCAGACCCAAGAACCTGACTTCAGTCTTTGGGTGCTAAAGCTTCTTCTACCTCTTATACTTACAGAAGAGGAAGATGATGTTTTCTGTCGTTTGCAGCCATGCCTCTCCAGCCCAGTTTCTTCATTAGAGTCACCTGGAGGTCTTTTAAATTAAGAAAACAGAGCTCTACCCAGAGAAATTGAATCAGAAACACTGACAAATGATGCTCCAAAGCTAGTCAGGGTTGGGTAATTGCAGTGGTTTTGTTTGTTTGTTTGTTTGTTTGTTTTAAATCTCAGTGTGTTCCTGCTGTTGTTTATAATGCAGGCTCACACAGGTCTTCCCAGAACTGAGTTCCTTCAGGACTGAGGAGTGAGTGAGATTGAAACTTGAGCAGTGATACCCATTCACAGTGTTGTCTGCCTACTCAGTGCCTCTGGCTCAAGATGGCATGAAGGGTGTCATGGCATTGGCTGAGCTGGATAAAGCAAAAACCCAGGAAGGGAGCCTCAACTTCACTGGCCAGCTCTTGACAAGACAAGTATATCAGTGCATTTTTCATGGACGGGCCTTTCATCCAGTGCTCAGCGATAGCACAGTGCAAATTGAATTTGTGTATATTATACCTGGAGTGAATATGCTGTGCTTTCTAGACAAACTGCAAGCAGGCCTACATTTATTGGATGATTTATTTTATTTTAAATGATGTGTATGGATATGCATCTGTGTGGAGGTATGTACATATGAGTGCAGTTGTCTATGGAGGCCAGAAGAAATCACTGGGTCCTCTGGAGTTATAGGTGACTGGGAGCAGCCCAGTGTTGGTTCTGGGAACTCAACTTGGGTCCTCTGGAAGAGAAGTGCTCTTAACCACTGAGCCAACTCTCCAGCTCCTGGCTTTATTTGATCTTACTGTGGTGTGTGTGTGTGTGTGTGTGTGTGTGTGTGTGTTGTGCATACACATGGCAGGCACATGTGTGGAGATCAGAGGTCAGTCTTAAGTGGTAGGTCTTACCTTCCATTGTATTTGAGAGTCTGACTCAGCTCTGGCTAGCTGGGCTCTTCTCTCTCTGCCTGGTGTCTTGCTGTAAGAGCATTGGGACTACAGACATCACCATGCTAAGCTTTACATGGGCTCTGGGGATCAGAACTTGGGCCCTCATGCTTGCGTGGCAGGTGCTCTACTCACTGAGCCATCTTTCCAGTTCCAAACCAGCATTTTGAATATAAGCTGGTTATTTGGAGCTTTTCGGCTAGTATCCACTTATCAGTGAGTGCATGCCATGTGTTTTCTTTTGCATTTGTGTTACCTCACTCAGGATGATATTTTTTAGTTCTATCCATTTGCCTAAGAATTTCATGAATTCATTGTTTTTTTTAATACTCCATTGTGTTAATGTACCACATTTCTGTAACCATTCCTCTGTTGAAGGACATCTGGGCTTTTCCTAGCTCCATTTCACAGACCACATGAAGCTCAATAAGAAGGAAGACCAAAGTGTGGGTGCTTCAGTCCTTCTTAGAAAGAGAACAAAATACTCACGGGAGCAAATATGGAGATAAAGTGTAGAGCAGAGACTGAAGGAAAGGCCATCCAGAGACTGCCCCACCTGGGGATCCATCCCATATACAGTCACCAGACACTTGTGGATACCAAAAAGTGCATACTGAAAGGAGCCTGATATGGCTATCTCTTGAGAGGTCCTGCCAGAGCTTTACACATAGAGAGACAGATGCTCGCAGCCAACCATTGGACTGAGCGGCAGGTCCCCAATAAATGAGTTAGAGAAAGGATTGAAGGAGTTGAAGGGGTTTGCAACCCCATAGGAAGAACAATATTCACCAACCAGACCCCCCAGAACTCCCAGGGACTAAGCTATCAACAAAGGAGTACACAAGACTCCAGCTGCATATGTAGCAGAGGATGGCCTTGTCATGCATCAATGGGAGGAGAGGTCCTTGGTCCTCTGAAGGCTCGATAGATGCCCCAGTGTAGGGGAAATGGAGGGTGGGGAGGTGGGAGTGGGTGAGTGAGTGGAGGAACACCCTTATAGAAACAGGGGGAAGGGGGATGGGATAGGGGTTTTCTGGGAGGGAGGGAAACCAGGAAAGGGGATAACATTTGAAATGTAAATGAAGAAAATATCCAATTAAAAAAAAAAGAATATAAACTGTTTGTATCTTGAAGATGCCCCAAATGTGTTGAGCCAAACGTGCTCCATATTTCCTCTTAAACTCTTTCTGTCTGGTTCACAGTTATATACACCATCCTCCTGCATGCCTTTATTCCATCAGACAACGAATCAGACATTTGGGTTATTTTAGGCTTGTGACATTTGGGAGATTGACATCAGAGATTTTGTTTTTGAGCAAGAAATTGAACCATTTTTAACTATGCTGCCCAACACACTGCACCCTGTGCTCTCCACAGCCAAACTGTGCAAAGGAGGCAGATTAAGTTTCACATTTCCTAATGCTATTAGGCTCCGGTGAGCCACACTGCGCACTGCAGCGGGGTCTGTATTAACCAACACTGGCACAGCTGTGCATTCCAATGGGGGTCAGCATGGGGGCAGATCCTGGGGCCCCGAGAGACCTGAGGCACTTAGGTGCAGATCCTTGGGATTGAGGGAGCTGTAAAACCTGCTAAAGTCACAGTTGGCCCCCCTCACCCCAGGAATGAGATGGTCCAGCCTGCTCTATCTTGTCTTGTTCTCTGTTGCTGAGGGCCCGGTGTTACTTGGTGACCAGAGGAGAATCCATTCAATCTAACTCATGAGACAGGTTAAAGGAGGACTTAATGGGTAAGTATTGTAGAAATATTGAATCCCAAATCCAGGGTTTCTACCCTGCCTTTAACCATTGAGTTCCTGGATAAAAGACACATGCAAGCTTTATAGGTACAATAAGCCTTAATCTGCACAAGAGCTGGGCAGATATCTGTCCTTGGTGCTATTATGTCTATTTCCCAGCAAATAATCTCATTATATGATTTGTCACATTTCATCTGGGCCGCTCTTACCTCCAATCAGCCCACCCACATGGCTATTATTTTTTGATTCATACATCCACTTTCTCCACCTTTTTCTCACCTTTATGGTTCTCCTCCAACCCCAAGCCCAGGAACCCTAAACTCCACCTATGTTTTTTTCTGCCCAGCTGTTGGCTGTCAACATCTTTATTCACCAATCAGAAATGACGTGGGGGGACAAGGTTGCCACAGACTGCCTGCCTCCTTTGTGGGGTCTCCTATCTGTGTGGAACGGGGTCTCGGTTGCAGATGAGTGAGGATTCGGAGAGTGACAAACAGTCCACACGAGAGAGTGTGTAAACTGAGTGTATTGTTTAAAATGAGCATCACACTTTTAATACAGAACAAACAAGAAAAGCCGGGCAGGATACATCCGCAGTTACAGTGACACAAGACAAAGGATTGTATATAAAAAAAAAGACCAGGGGGTGGGACCAGGCAGCTTGAGGAGGAAGCTAGGTGTTAATTGTTATCCCCCACCACTAGGGGTTCCCAGTAAATCCTCAATTATGCTGTTCCTTTGGGCCTAGCAGAAAAACCTGTTTTGGGGGGTTCTGCTCTAGCAGACCTTCTCATGAATAATGCAATACCACAACCCCCCTATTTCCTAGGCCTAGGTAAAGACTTGCATATGAAAGTAACTTGGCTGTAATGAAGATTCTAAAAGTATGCTTTGCTAAGCTTGCCCTGAGATTTCTAACTCTTATCCAGTAAAATACTGTAAGAAAGCATGCAGGACCCTCCAAGATATTGCAGGGACAAATCTGGGGCATTCCTAGCTATGAGAATGCAAGGTTCCAGGAGGCTGAGTTTCCTTGAAACTCTTTGCCTCAGGACTGCTGCATCCAGGTTTTCAGACCTGTTGGCGAGTCACTACTGGAGTGGGCATGGGACAAGGTCACACAGTTTCACTTGGGTCTATGTGTAGACTCTCTCATCTCAGGGGCAACCAGATCTTGGGGGGCTTGCACTTAACATTATGATACATAGCAACAGACTAAACCTCAACAGATAAGTTTTAAAGTCTACTAAATTTTGAATGGCTAGATAGGTAGCTTAATGGGTAAGAACATTTGTTGCTCTTGCAGTGCACCAGGGTTCAGTTCTCAGCACTACAAGGTAGCTCACAACCATGCCTAACTCCAGTGCCAGGGGATCTGCTGCTCTCCAAAGGCAGCTGGCACACACATAGTGTACATACACCCAAGCAAGAAAAATACTCATACACATAAAAATCTAGTAAAATGATATTTATATATTTATATATACTTTCCATGTTATTAACTTATTGGGTTAGTATGAACAGATGTTTCCCACAATGACCGAACCATGATTGTGAGTCCAGGTCCATGGTTTACATTTGGATTCATTTTTAATATACATTCTGTGAATGTTGACCAATGTTCAGTGACATGTGTCCCTCACAACACACTGTTTAATTTTTTTTTTTTTTTTAAGTCAGAGTCTTATATATCCTAGTCTGGCTTCCTATTCGTGATGCTACTGCAGACGGTGACTGTGAACTTCTGATCCTCTTGGATCAACCTCCCAAATGCTGGAATTACAGGTGTGCTACCACATCGAATGTATGGACTGCTGCGAAGCAAACCCAGGGCTTCTTCCTTCACATGAAGCAATCGCTGTGCTAACTGAGCCACATTCCTAGCCCTACAAGGCTCGTTTTAAAACTAACTTTTAGAAAAGCCTTCTTTAGGGGTTTGGGATAGAGAGGAGAAGAAAAAGGACTAATCTTGATGGACCCTTGACTTACTCACATGCACATGTGTATGTAGGTGTGTGCACTTGTGTGCAGGAGACTAAGCAGGCTTTAATTGACATATGTGGATATTACCACACTTAACTGTTTTATACCTGTGAAAGCTATCGACTGTGCCTTAATTTTATGAGTAACGAACTCCAAGAACAAGGCTTTGTTTAAAGAAATGGTGACCTTAACACAGGCTCACAGGCCTTTGGCTGGCTCCGTGGGATCTTTCTCTTTGACTTGTTGCAACAGGGGTGGAGTAGGGGAGGGAGTAAATCCTCTCTCATTCCCAGGTTTTAGTAATGTCAAATCAGAAATTTATTTCCAGTTTTCTTAACTATTTAAAAACAGCTAGCAGTGCTAGGCAACACTCATCCTGCAGTCTCAGCTCTCAGGAGCCTGTGGCATGGCAGTCATCAATTTGAGGCCAGTTTGGGCTACATACTGAGGCTCTCAGGGGGAAAATAAGAAGGAAAATGAATAAGTGAATGAATGAATGAAAAAATAAATAAATAAATAAATAAATAAATAAATAAATAAATAAATAAATAAATAGAATGTTACAGCTGAAGACTTCTACAAAACCTCAAGCCTCCAGAAGGAAAGAGCATCTCATTAGAGTTCTATTGACTTTGTCAATTTAACAAGTGTGACTCCTTTGCTCTTCCCCGCCATGCCACGGAGGGCGCTGCCTTCCCTTCCACACTTTATTGCACTGGTGAATAGCACAGTGGACCTTCTTCTTGTTCCTGAGAATGCCCCAGTCTCCTCAGGCCCCACTTCCTCATGCAGATCACTTTGTGCTGGAGACAAAGTTCCAGGGTTTCAGGCTTCTGGGCTGTTGGCCTTCCTGTTGGGATTGGAATCCTAGCTACACCACAAGCCTTTAGCTTGACAAATTGCTTCTCTGTTCCCTTAGCTGCAAAATGGGATTTGTCTTCGACTCTATCTGTATGTTGTTATGAAGATTAAATGTGTTTACACGGTACCAGGTACAAGTAAACAATCCATACTTATTTATGATGATGATGTGTAAAATTTAGAGGAGTTTTTTCTAGTCCTAGAATTGTAATGTTAAGATTTTAATTTTAGCATATGTTAATTACCACATTAATAGACTTCCTTATGACATTTTTATATATACACATGGTTATTTCAATCATGTTCATCCCCTCATTACCCTGTCTTGTCCTCCTCCCTGTTTGCTGACCCTCCTCCCCCTTCTAATGAACCACCTATGTTTTTGTTTGGCTTTTGTTACCCCAGTAAGCTTCCTAAGATTTGCTTATAAGAGCATGGAAGAGGGCTTGTTTACAGAAGCAAGGGCACCTTACCAATGGCTACACTACTGAAGAAAAGTTCTCTTTGTACCCCATCAATCATTAATACACATAAATCCTCATGGAAAACGTCCATGAAATTATCTAGTGCAATAGAATATTAATGTATATCGTATATTAATTTATTTACTCCTAGCATATAAGCAAGTAAAAGAACTGAAAGATCCCAAACATACATACACCATTAAGTCACACACCTTTCTCTTCCATATGACTATCCCCTTCCACACTTGATCTATTCACCTACCATCCTCCGTGAAACCACCAATGCCCCTCTTCTTGCTCTGGGCCCATTCAACTTGGGGGTAGCTAACAGGAAACTTTATCAGACATCTGGTTCTTACTTCAGGGCCATTAAATGCGTCATTGCCCATTCGCTCCCCTTAAATAAGACATCCCGATGGTAACAGGTCTAATCAGCCCATGATCAACATAACTGTAATGTCATGCATTTGGTATTTTTTTAATTTTAGGATACTTTCATCAACATAGCCTCTAGGTTGGTAATCACAGCTGCCATGAGCTTAAGCCTGAAAAGACATGTCATGCCATTGTGCCGGGAAGTTAGTGTCCTACGACGCTCCATCCTTTCCTCTGCCTCTTTCATTCTTTCTACCTGGTTATATTCTAGGAACCTTGTTGGAAGTGATACAAATGTCCCACTTACATCTGAGCATTCAGCCACCTCTTATTTCATGTACTGTGATTATTTATGCATTTCTAGTTACTTCTGACTGTTACAAGAAGAAACTGTTCTGCACAAAGCTGACAGACAGCAGCACCACAAACAGCCTTTTAGAAGGCAACTTGAGAGCCTTATCATGCCCATTAGCAAAACAACTGTGATTTTCCCTATAGGGCAGATGGCTGCCCTAGCTATGGGCTATTGATTGGGTTTATAGGGGGATGTGAGTTCCTTGCTGTAGAGCAGACCCCGAATCCAATCAACCTCTGTCATTCTGTCATATGACCACAGATCAAACCACACCACAGTTTCTGCCACCTATGAACAAGTTTCTTAAGTCACCGGAAGCATATCTTTTAGACCAGATCTTTTCGGGAAGGGATTTGCAGTGACGTCTGCGAGTTTGAGTGTTATCATTGATGAAAGTAAGATGCTGCAGGTTGCACAGCACAGCTGAGGAAGTGTTGAACAGTTGGCTGCATATGTGAGCAATAGTTTTTCCAGTGAAGTAGAAGTTGCCTTACATGTATTCTGATGGGTTTGGTGGAAACATTGGAGCAGTTCACTCTTACACTAGTACCGCAAATACCATTTTGTTGTGTTAAGTTCTTGATAATGAATCGCCTCTCCAAAAGCCTTCATCTCTTATGACGCCAGGATAAGTCTTGTTTCTTGTGATTGACTCACATCTACATTCCCTTTCACACAAAGAAATTTGCTTCAGACATAACATCTTCTTATGGATTCTTTAACTCTAGCTTATTCTTTATTTTCAAGCGTAGCCTTCTGCTGCCTAGAGGATTCCATCTCTACAGTTGTAAGCCCAGTGTTTTCTGGGGTGGGGTCCAGGAAAGCTGTGTTGAGAGGGACATTTCTGGACTAAGCACGTGTGATTTCTGGAAGCTCCTGAGGTGGTGGAGAGAACATGGGATCCATGTCAGAGGTCTCAATCCAAGATTGGAGTCAGGTAGCTTTGCGGTATTGGTGGCTACTTACATGCTGCAGGACTTCTGATCTTTGATAGGGTAAAGGGACTTCTAGGAGAGAAGATCCTGGTGACAACTCCTTGGAAAGGAAGTAGACTCACCTAATGCAAACCAGGAAATGTGAATTAAACAACGATAAGAAAAGGGTGGTCCTGATGTCCATGACAAGAGCTAGAGAGAGTGCCAGGTGATCCTTGCAGAAATCACGGGTAATTATGTCAATACTTTTACACCTCTCGACCATATAATTCCACCCCTAGAATCCACTAAAAGGAAAACCTCAGGAAAGGGCCTAATTTATAATTAAGGGATTTTCTTTTCCCCTAATTAGTTAGTTAACTAATTTACTGTATACTCTGATTGCAGCTCCCCTCTTCACAAGACCCCACCTCTCAGTATCCCGCTCCCATGGCCCCTTCTTTATTCCTCCTCCCATTCATCTCTAAGAAGGGGTAGGACCCCTTAGGTACCCATCCATCCCGGCACCTCAAAACTGCAGGACTAGGTACATCCTCTCCCATTGAGGCCAGACAAGACACTCCAGTTAGAGGAACAGGATCCACAGGTAGGTAACAGAGTCAGGGTCAGCCTCTGTCCAAGTTGTTGGGGGACCTGTATGAAGACCAAGCTGTACATCTGCTACATATGTGCAGGGGTGCCTAGGTCTAGCCCATGCTAGTCTTTTGTTGTTGGTTCAGTCTCTGGAAGCCCCCCAGGACATAGGTAAGTTGACTATGTTTGTCTTCTTGTGAAGTTGCCATCCCTTCTGGGTTTCTCAATCCTTCCCCCAATTCTTCTCCAAGACTTCCCAAGCTCAGGCTAATGTTTGACCATGGGTCTTTGCATCTGTTTTGGTCAGCTTATGGGTAGAGCCTCTCAGCCGACAGTTATGCTAGACTCCTGTCTGCAAGCATGGCAGAGTATCATTAATAGTGTCAGGGACTGGTTCTTGCCCATAGGATGGATCTCAAGTTGGGTCAGTCATTGGTTGGCCGTTCCCTCAGTTACTGCTCCATCTTTGTTCCTGCACTTCTTGTAGCCAAAACAAATTTTGGGTTGAAGGTTTTGTGGGTGGTTGACATCTTTAACCCTCCACTGGGAGTCCTGCTTGGCTATAGGAGGTGGCCACTTCAGAGTCTATATCCCCCACTGCTAGGAGTCTCAGTTCTAGGGTCACCCTCATAGACTCCCTGGGGCCTCCTCCATCCCAGGTCTCTGGCAAGTTCTAGAGATGCACCCCATTCCCCATTTAATTCACTTTCCAGTCCCTCTCTCACCAGCTCCCTCTTCCCTAATCCCCTTCCACTTCTCTCTCCCATCCAGTTTCCTCCTGTCGTTTATTTCCAATAACGTTTTTAATTCCCAGTTGAGGAACCCAAATAACTTCTTTGGGTCTGTGGATTGTAGCATGGGTATCCAGTACTTTATAGATAATATACTCTTTTCAGTGAGTACATATCATGCATGTTCTTTTGGGTCTGGGTTACCTCACTCAGGATAATATTTTCTAGTTCCATCCATTTGCCTGCAAATTTCATGATGTCTTTGTTTTTAATCACTGAGTAGTAAGTATTCCATTATGTAAATGAACCACATTTTCTTTATCCACTCTTCATTTGAGGGCATCTGGGTTGTTTCCAGTTTCTGGCTATTATAAATAAAGCTGCTATGGACATAGAAGAGCTAATATTCTTGTGGTATGGTAGAACATCTTTTGGGTATATGCCCAGGAGTAGCATAGCTGGGTTTTGACATAGAACTATTCCCAATTTTCTGAGAAACTGCCAATTTAATTTCCACAGCGGTTGTATAAGTTTGCACTCCCACCAATTTAAGGGATTTTTATTACCTATTTTTAGAGCAACTAGCAATACAGTCAGAGTTTTAGGCAGAAGCCTGGCTCAGGGGGCCCTGATAAGCCAGATGTAGTCACCCATTCTATTATACCAATCGAAGGAATGAGGAACAGTAGAGAGCAGGGAAAGGAGATTTAATCAATACACTGGAAACTGGATCGGATAAAGGAGTCCAGGAACACTGAGTTTGTGTATGGGAGTGGGTGGCGGGGCTCACCTGAACTTTAGACTTAAACAGAGGAACAGCCAGGGCAAAGGTCAAGAGGTTATGGGTAATCAGGCAGTCCTGGTCAAGATGTGGGCATCTTGATTATTATCTCACATCTGGTTCTGCAGCATGGAATTGGTGCAATTACTCTTACAAATGGCTACTTCTACTCCAGGTTGTAACTTAGCTGTCCCAGATAATCGCCCTGAAGGGGTGGCTAGCCTGGGCTTCCAGGATTTGTTCTGACTGCAGTGCTAAGAGAATGATACCTCTGTGCCTTTAGCCTTGAAGGGAGTGATTAGGTAGCACCTGATTCTAGATAGAGACTCTTAGAGTGAGTACGTACTTAATGTCAAGTCAAGGTGAAGGCATTGATGGCATGTTTTTATCCTGGTTATGTGGACCCAAGCAAGGAGCCCATACTTTGTAATAGACTCAGTTTCTGAGTGTCTGTATGGATAGTGTGTCTAGTCTGAGGGCTGCAGCGAGATGAATATAGAAACTCCAGGTGTCCTTGTAGGGCACACCGTGCACAAGTTAAGGCAGTGAGGGATGTCTAATATTAAGGAAAATGCTTGTGATAGAATGCCATGCTGATGAAAGACAGTGATAGCATCTCTTCAGAGTGTGGTTCCAATTAAGGATAAAAGAGTGTGTATACATATGCACATATTATTTCTTACATGCACACACACACACACACACACACACCACCACCACCACCACCACCACCACCACCACTACCAGCAGCACTACCACCAAAGAAAATTGAGTATTTTCCACAGGTAGCAGGAAGTGTATTTTTACCTTTTCTGCAGATTCCTTTATGTCCTTACTAAATGAGCATATACTTATTTTATATTTAAAACAAAAATCTATTTTCAGAGAAAGCAAATAAATGGATACATAAAGTGAACTATCTGGGCTAGTTGATTTCTAAGGTCCTCAAATTATGTATTCTGTGCTTTTTAATTAATTTAGTTAAAGAATTTCACAGAAGAAGCAATGCTATAGGATGAACCACCCTGTATTTTATTCATCTAAGAGGGTGCAGTTATGAAGGGGCTCATTGGCTTTGAGGTCTTTGAACTTCACTCATAGTGTAAGGGGTCAGACACTAAGACGGGGTGGGCAGGCCCTCTGTTAATTAGTGCTCTTAAATAACAGCGAGTTCCTTCCTCCATCACTGCCTCTGGTGAAACTGGCTGAGCCCTGTCATCCATTGCTATTTGGAACCATAAAGGAGATCATTATAGTTTACATATTGGAGATAAAAGACCCCTAGGGCTTGTGAAGCAAACTGGGGAGAGTAAAAAGATTGGTTTCAATGTGAGTTAGTGGAACACAACAGCTAAGTGCCGGAGTCCTGTCGTGGGCGAAACTGGCTTCACTAGCAAGTACTCTTGAATTTTTCCCATACACAAAAATCACCATCTACTTCCTGAAACAGCTGTAAAGAGAAAGCAAGGCAGTGGAGAGCCGTCTGGACAACTCCTGTCTTAAAATATAAGCTTAGTAAGTGGTTTTTTGTTGTTGTTGTTAACTGCTTAATAAGTATTTGTTGTATTATGATTATTAGGCCATTTTTTGAAGTCATAGTTTATAAAATCAGGATAATAATAGGGGCTATTTTATAGGTGTGTTAAGGAAAATAAATGAATAGATGCATATAAGCAATACAGCTCAGCGAGTTTAAAGGCCTTGAAGCCAGTGAGCCCCTTCAAAATTGCAGCTTCTTAAACGAATAAAATGCGGTTTGGTTCAATCTATAGCACTGCTTCCTCTATGAAAAAATTTTTAAGTAAATTAATTAAAAATGCAGAGTATATAATTTAAGAATCTTAGCAATCAACATAGTAAAAACTTATTAGCAAAAAGCACACAGATATGTACATTGGCATTCTAAAAACATCTTTAAAGAAAAACTTCAGAATATTCAGGCTATTTCTTTCCCCATTATTGTAGTCTCTCTAAAAAAAAAAAAAAAATCACTTTGCGAATCCTGCGTTCGGTGAGATGTAGTCTTTCCACCTCTGGGGTCACTGGAGCAGTGTGGGCTCTGCAGGAGCTTGAAGACCCTGTTTCCAGTTGCCTTTTTTCCAGTATGGCTCAAGGCTGTGTGGACAGGAGAGGACCGAGGTCTTCAGGATGAAGGAAGCTAGAACCCCGATTTGGATTCTTCTCTCGTGGTTCTGCTGTGACCTTTCGACCTGTGGAGATTTAGAATGCTCACTCCTGGAGGCTTGTAACAGGGGCAGTCTACCTCAGGGAAAGGGGAGAGTGGACCCAAAGTGCTTGGCAAAGATCTACTAACCTTTCATTTCCTCAGCTGCCCTCAGATGACCAGATGGCCAGCTCTTCCCCAGGACTCTTCCCGATTTACATTTCAATGCCCTGGGTGGCCAATTCATACCACATGTGATTTGAATTCAATTCAGTTGTCCCATGGACAATTATATTCAGTCCTAGGTTTATACAACTTTAAGTTTTTATCTATATCAATTGTTTTTGAAAAATATTTACATGAAAAAATTCTGCTCATTAAAAAAAACACACCATAAAAATCCTTTCTTTACATCTTTAAACAGCTTTATGTAAACAGCTTTGAAGTTCTCTCTAACTGGAACTTGCAAGGTTTTTTAATGTGGAAAAGAGTAGAAAGGTTGTGTTGACTTCCTTCCCCGTTCTTACCAAGGATCTAAGACTCTCTGGATGTTTGGGTGGGTGGGATGGGCTGATCATGAGCTGGCTATTTATTTTTACACAGAATTCTATTTTTTAAATTGGTTTATTTTCTTCTGTAGTGGCTCTTAGAGCACATGCTATAACTTAGCTGTAAGTCAGAGCCAGGCATGGTGGCTTACGGTGGTGTGTGGTGTTACCTGGTGGCCCATGGTCCTAATCTCAGTAATTGGGAAGCTGAGGCAGATGTTCACCATGCGTTTGAAGTTAGACTATGCAGCATCATGAGACTCTAAATCAAAGTAAGCAACTAAATAGATAAGAGACATAGGTAGATGAGAGATATGGACAAGTTGTGACCCAGGCAGCTTCACCCATATGAAGGATAAAAAAGAACTACTTATCATCTTCAATCAATAGGTAATACCCATGTGGCTTGCTGCTGAGAAGAACAGCAGACTAAATACAAATTCTGCAGATATAAACCCGATTAACAAGGCCATGAATAGTTTGCTGTCTGTGCTGGGGCCAGGCAGAGGATGTCCGTTGGTCTCCATGCTTTGTGTAACTACCACCGTAAAACCCGGAGAGGAGTTACAGTGCTTGCTGCAGTGATCAGAGCGCATCATTGGTATTGGCCACTGGGAATTTCCATCTCAATGAGAAGCTGCAGGGCTCAGGGATCCATTGCCGTTCTTGATGTGCCCAAGGGACTGCAGAAGAGTTTACATCAACACAGAGGATACGGGCTCTTGGGGCTTAGCCACACACAATTAGGAAAGAAATACAAGTGCATAGGTCTTTCCTATCAATGAAATGATCCTAAATTACTTTCTTCTGTTCGGGACGGCTTCCGAGAGAGAAAGTTTAGATAAAGAAGCCCTTGTGGATTTTTATGAGAAAGAGTCCAACACAGGGTGATTTTTACACTTTCAGAACATTTTCACACATTGGAATCAGCTTGTATAGGAATATTTAGAATATGTGATTTTTCACATGAGGGACAAGCGGTGGTGGGAATGGTCAGGGAAAGCAGAACTGGCTTGCAGGCGAGACAGGAGGAGTTTGAAATACTGTGTAACAGCTGAGCCTTGAAAACAAGCTGACGGTCTGCTTCTATTGCAAAAACAGAGTTAAGACTGATGTGGCTTAGAGCCGTGTTCTAAGCTCCCATGAGGAATCTAGCCCCATGCTCTTTCTCCTTCGACCTTCAAGGGACCCCGGTAACTCTCTGATCCATGGGTACCCATAATAGTGACCTAAGTGAGCCATTGGCAGGTGGATTCTGAGGAGCTGACTTGGTCCTATGTTGAGAGCAAGAAAACTAAATTCTCAAAGAGGTGTTAGGCTTCCCATCAGAGTGTGGTGAGTCCTACCGGCTGCCATCAGATGCCACACTGCAGCAGAGATCAGACACTCGCCGTCATCTTGTCTGGGGGGGATGAAAGACTCTTCGTCACTCAGGAAATCTTACTCTTTGAGAGGCTTTGTTATTTTCTGTTTTTCTTTTTTGTCCTGTTTCTGTCTTTTCCCTCCTCCACTTTGCCATGTCTTGAAGTGGAAGAAAACCTAAACCAAACAAACAGAGAGCGTTTTCCATACAGAAGCTAATTAAAATGGAAGTAAACCACAAAAGCACCCGTTTGCTTCAATAGCTCCGGACTCTGCAGCCAGCTCCTAGGCTCGGTTGATGGAGGGATGCACTTTCATTATTGTTGAATTCGGAAAGTGTTGCTTTTAGTTTCATAGCCTCTGGCTGATTTTGAAATGCTGTAATTCAGTTTCTTATTCTGCATTCTACTTTAAGACAGTAAGGGAAAAGCAGAAATGTACCCCGACATTTATTGAACTTACTCTTCCACTCTGCTTTCCTGAGGAACATTAACTTTCTCATTCTGCTCATACATATTGTATTCAGGTGTTCATTACAGTTTTTATTTTTGTCAACTTAATACAAACTGCGGTCATCTGGGAAGATGGTACCTTAATTAAGGAAAGTGCCACCATCAGATTGGCAAGGCTGTGGCGGTATTTTCTTGATAATGATTGATGTGAAAGAGCCCAGCTCACTGTGGGTGGGTCCACCCATGGGCAGGCAGTCCTGCCTCCTAATTATTGCCCTCCATTCACGATGGATATAAACTGTAATTGAAATAAACCTTTTCCTTCCCAAGTTGTTTTTGGTTATGCCATGGTACTTACCATGGGAGTAGAAAGCAAACTAGGACAACTGATAACATATTCATGTGGGTTTATGACCAACGTTCTTTCCTGCCAGCTGACACTTGGTCTCATGGGAAAACAAGAGTGGATGATCCCGTTTTCAAAAGAGGAAGCTGAGTCAGGTTTGGAATCCAGATCTTCAGAGCTCTGATCTGATACTTCCAGGACATTGGCAAGGGAGCTTCAAGAATGTGATTGGGCTTCTCTTTCTTCTCTTGGACTTACATTGCACCTTATTGCCCATTTAAGGACCTACTATGATATAATTGGAGAATGAGTCACTGACCCATTCTCAGGCTCTGTGTTTTATTGTTTTTGAATAAAAATGGCCCCAATGGAACGGCTCTATTAGTAGGTGTGTCCTTGTTGGAGTAGGTGTGTCCTAGTTGGAGGAAGTGTGTCACTGTCACTTCCTGCTGCTGTGGATTCAGAAGGAGAACACTTGGCTCCTCCTGCACTGTGTATTCCTGCATGCCACCATGCTTCTTGCCATGAGGATAATCAACTAAACCTCTGAACTCTAAACCAACCCCAATGAAATGTATATAAGAGTTGCCATGGTGGTTGTAGGGTCTCTTCACAGAAGTAAAGCCCTAACTAAGACAGGCCTTAGGTAAGGAGTTGTAATCTTTACCTGACTTTTCCTGTTAAGATTGAAGACTGTGGCGATTAGTGTGTAAAAGTCAGTCTTAAGCAACAGCAAAAGGCAAAATAATAGCAACAAGCCAGGAAGTTTATATTCTTGTCATATAAAATTCTGGAAAGATGGTGTGGTGACTGTTTTGTAGATGCCCCAAGGGTCATCCTTATTCACACGGTTCTGCCAGCCTGGGGCATTGTGTACTCAACAATCTGCCCAAGTCTAGCCAGCAGGTCGGATGGAGGCAGGAAGAAAAATGACAAGGGACAATTACAACTAGCTTCAGCTGTTCAGCTGACGCAACTCAGAGTTGTCTGGGAAGAGGAATTCTCAAATAAGGAATTGCCTCCATCAGACTAGCCTGGGAGCATGTCTGAGGGCATTTGTTCATTAATGTAGGAGGGCCCAGCATACTGTGGTCACTGGAGCCTGGGCAGCATAAGACAGGGATTTGAGCAAGGCAGGGAAGTAAGCCATTCAGCAGGGTCCCTCCCAGAGTCTGCTTCAGCTCCTGCCACTGGGTTCATGCCCAGACTTTTCTTGATGACAACTTCAACCTGCAAGATAAAATAAACCTGCCTACCTAAGCTGTAAACTCAGATAGGACCTCTTAAAGAAAGCTCCTCAGGATTCCATGGGATAATCCTTTTAGCCTATTAGAGTTTGGCCACATAGCCATATCTAACTGCAAGATAGTCTATGTTCTAGTGACGACGTGCTTAGCTAAAGTTTCTGTTTCTATAGAAGAAGATAGCATTGGGTAGTATGAAGCAAGTGGACTTAAAAAATTTATTAATTTTCTTGAGAATTTCATACAATGTATTTTGATCATATTCATTTTTTTGTTTTGAAATGTTAGCCATTTTATTTATTTATTTTCAATTTTTTATTAGATATTTTCTTCATGTACATGTCAAATGCTATCCCGAAAGTTCCCTATACGCCCCCCACCCTGCTCCCCTACCCACCCACTCCCACTTCTTGGCCTTGGCGTTCCCCTGTATTGGGGCATATAAAGTTTGCAAGACCAAGGGGCCTCTCTCTCCCCTTAACTACTTTCAAATCTACGTCAACTTCTGTATCCCCAACTTCATGTTTTGTTTTAATTTATATTACACACACACACACACACACACACACACACACACGGCCTGCATGTATGTATGTGTGCTGTGGAGGCCAGCAGAGGGAACCGGACTTCTTGGAAGTGGAGTTACAGACAGTTGAAAGCTACCCCGTGGGTTCTGAGACCTGAACTCTGGTCCTCTGAAAGGACAGTGAGTGGTCTGACCCTTCGTCCAGCCCTATGGCTTTTCCTGCACCACCCCCCCCAAGTCAATAACTCATTGACTTCAGTTTTTGTTACCCGTATACTTCCCCTGGAGGGTGGTCAACCCACTAGACACACCCTTAAACAAAACTGACTCACTCCCCTAGAAGCCATCAACTGCTCAGAGCTTCTTAATTAGGGGATCATGAGGCCCTTTCTACTCCTTGCTAGAATGTTAACTGGCTTGATCCTGTACAGCTGTTGTTACTTTGTAAGTGCAGTGGTCCAGCCATGTCCAGAGACACTGCTTTGCTCTAAGTCTCAACGTCTACCTCTTACAATCTTTCCACTCCATCTTCCATTATGGTCCCTGAGCTTTGGGGAAGAGTGTGCTATAGGTATCTCATTTGCAGCTGAGAACTCCAGTCACTAATTCTCTGCACTTTGAAATGAGTTGTGAGTTTCTGCATTAACCGTTGCCCACTATACTACAACCCCATGGATACGCAAGCACACACACACACACACACACACACACACACACACACACCCCTCTTCTCTGATGAGGTCAGAGAGCTTCACTAATCCTGCTTCAGGTCTGATCCACCTCTTGGGCTTGTAGCAATTGTTGGAGCTGCTGGAAGACATGGAAGTTCCCAAGCCACAGATGACAGTCTAGTCACAGATAGATACTGAACACATCATGGTAAGTTATCATAAGAGAAATGAAGGAAGTATTTTCTGTAGTCTCTTAAAATACACCATAAAATACAGCCATGTTAATTTGACTTTCTAAAGTTGGGGATATAAAATAAAACTTCGAGTGGTTTTCTTTTATTTTGGCCTATCTTGCCTTTCTTATTAAGACATTGCTAACCCAAATGTAATGTCATCAAACACAAGTTTGTGAAATATGGTGACACCCCTGTGCTGGGGGAACATCAATTGAGAAAAGGCCTCCATCAGATTGGCTTGTAGGCAAGTCTGTGTGTTCATTTTCTTGATTGCTGATTGATGTGGGAGACCGAGCACAGTGTGGTCCTGGGTGGTATATGATAGCAAACTTGACAAACCAGGGGTAGCCATCCAGTACCAGCCAGTAAGCATCACTCCTGTGCTTCAGTTCCTGCCTTGGCTTCCTCTGATGATAGACAGTGATTGAGATGTAAGCCAAATGAACCCTTTCTTCCCCATGTTGTTACTGGGCATGGCGTTTATGACAGCTATAGGCAGCTAACTAGTACAGGGCCTAAGAAAGCTTTCTTTCTATATACATGTATGAACATACAGAGATGCAGCTTTTTTTCTGTGTCCGGCCACACAGTGATCCACGGTTGACTCTCTTCAGCCACTTCCTTGAAGATGGCATTAGCTTTGTCTGGATTTTTGCCACTATAAAAGTGCTGCATCTAGCTGCTTGGATTTCTGGGGGAAAGATTCCCAATTTGCTTAGGGATCACAGGATAGAGAGATTTATAGTTCTTCATATATTTTCATGAGGAGCTGACTGGGAAAGGTTGGTTGGCTGCATGGTTACTTTTGCAAAGGTCTCAGAAAATGGCATTTTCCAGAGCTAAAAATCCTAGTGTTGTAGGTGTGTAGTTGACCCCACGTTGATCTGACCTTTTCTGATAACTTTTGTTAGATGAATTTACTCGGTGTCCTTGGGGGTTTCTACCACTGATAAAACACCCTGACCAGAAGTAATTTGTGGAGGAAAGGGTTTATTTCACCTTTCAGTTTGTAGCTCATCATCCAAGGAAGTCGGGGCAGAAACTCAGGTCCATAGACCGTGGAAGAATGCTGCTTACTGGCTTGATCCCTCTCGCTTGCTCAGCCTACTTTCTTATACAAGCCAGGACCCCCTGCCCAGGGATGGCACCATCCACCGTGAGATGTGCCCTCCCACGTCAATCATTCATTAAAAAAAATGCCAAACAAGACTTGCCTAGGGGCCAGTCTGATGGAGGCACATTCGCAATTGAGAGCCCCTCTTTTCAAATGACTCTAGATTGTGGCAGGCTGACAAGAAAATTAGCAAGCCCACTTGGCTCTTGACCCATGATTGATAGTATTTTTCATGATTTTTCCCTTTAGAGAATGTCCCGCTTTGTGGACCAGGCTGTCCTGCTTTTGCCACCCGAGTTAAGGCATTAAAGGCTTGTTCCACCACAGTCAGAAAAAAGTTTACAACATTTTTACCAATTAAACTATTGTTTGTATGAAAAAAAAATATAGGGAATTGCTTCTCCAACTTATTCACTCATCTAAGAAACAGTTATGGATGTGTCATATGTTGTTCTAGACACTGCGACAAACCTATAAACAACTTTCAAAAATTCACCTTTTTTATGAAGGAAACGGCAAGGACTAACATACAAGTGAGTGGGTTGGCTAGGTGGTCATTAGTTCTAAGGCTAAAACCCAATCGGAGAAACAGGGCGGGATCATTCTCTTATGAGACAATTAAGTGTCGCCACGTTGCAATTTGGATGTTTGACAGAAAGCTTGAAAGTGAGGAGGGAGACAGGGGCTTGTAGGGGTGAGGGTGTGTGGGTAGGGGTGGACCAGCAGGCAATCGGAAGAAGCCTTTGTGGGAGAGAAAGGAGAGAGACCGTGTGGGGACCTGAAATGGTGGAGATCCGTAGGAATAATAGCAAGTGTTCTGCTTTTATTCAAGATGCGAAACCATGGGGCATTTGGAGCAGAGAAGTTACACGGCATACACAACTTTTTCTAGGAATCTCAGCCATGATACCGAGATGTGTTCCAAGGGGGAGGGGCTCGCAGGGGGCTTTCTCCATGTTTAGCAGAGCTGATGGGGACAGGACCAGGCTGTTATACCGAAAGCAAGAAGTAGTTCTTGGCTTCTGGATATATTCTAAAGAAAGATTTTCTCTGAACAAATTACTGCAATCGTTGAAGCTTGAATCAATTCCGGTGTCTAGTGTCAGTTTCTGTTATTCTGGGGTTCACTGGTGGTTTCCCTGACTTCTCTGCTATGGGTTCAGCTCACTGGGCTCCAGTCGAGTGGGGAGACTGACTTCAGCAAATCCACTTTGATGCTCATTCTGATTGTCTGCAGAACTTGTTTTCTTGTGGCAGAACTCATATAGGCCTGCTGCTTCGAGGTCAGCGCGAGAGCCTGATGCTTTGCTTGATACAGTCTTCTGGAACAGGTCACATAGTCAATCACCCATCACCTTCACCTGATCCTGTTCTTCTGGCACTCAAGGGAAAAGCCCTTTCAGACCCCGGAAGGCTAGAATTAGCGCTTTTGCCCAACATGAAGAAGAAACCGGAACCGGCAGGCTTTTGCCTGGATATTAAGAGTGACACAAAAGAGAGGCAGCCAAAAAGTTGGAGTTGCCATTCTTTAACTTAGCCAGAACTGAGACAACCAGGAGAATTATATGGCTACTTAGGGAAGGAGATGCTCGCTATATACTTAGGTAGGGATGACTCTGAAGGTAAGGACTTGGGGGGAGGACTCATTAGCATGTAAATGGTATTCAGTTCCAAGAAATACCCCTGGGGATAGAGGAAAGACACAAATAGGGCCTAGAAATGAACCGTAGTGTCTAATATTACAACGTCAGGTAGGGGCTGATGAGACGGCTCAGAGAACAAAGACTAGCCTGAGGACCTCAGATTGACACAAGGCACTCCACACTGGAAGGACAGAATCAAGCCCCACAGGGTGTGCTCTGACCACACACCCACACACATGCTTACATATGCACAAATACATTTAAGTGTGTTTTTAAAAAATGCAGAGTTATGTAGAAAGAGGCAATGAAGGGGGCTGAGCAGGAGTGCTGGGGGGAGTCTGGAGGGGGGGATGGCTTGCAGCTTTTACATGTTGACTGAGCTAGCCCAAATCCCAGAAAGTCGTTCTCTCCTCTACCCCTTACTTCTCTCTCTCTCTGACTGGATTTCTTTTCTGTGAGATCTTGGAGGACAAATGGAAATGGTATAAAAGATTTGACTTTGTTGTGAAAAATTCCACAACCAAATTTGCATTTTTACACAAATAAGCCAATTCAGCTTGAGTGTGGACAGCACGGTCAGTGGGAGTCTGTGAACAGCTTTATTTTAGGACTGACATCATTAAAAACAGGCCGATCTGTAAAGCTTCCACCCCCTCAGGTGACACAGGACAGATGGCATCTGTGAAAGGTTTCAAACCATGATGTGGGACAGATTCCCTTGAATGCATCAGAGGTGGACCCTACAAGACATTTGTAAAATCACCACCAACACATTTCTTTATCAATCAAAGGCACGATCTAATGAAGCTAATGCCTTGAAACTGTTTCACTTAAAGCGCCTGTGGTAAAGATAATGAGAAACGAGGTGATTTTTAAAAAGGGAAGAAAAAAGCCTGCTGTTTGGAGAAACGCTCACCGTGCCCAGCTTCCTCTGTGTCTTAGCAAATCCTGTCCCAAGGTGAGGACAGAGCTTTCGTTCTGCCTTTCCACAACTCTGCATACCGGAGGTATGACTGCCATGTTTCCTACCAGCCCCCATGCTTCTCCCAGCTTCCTTGCTGCGCACGGACATCTCTTCCGTTCCTTATGCAGAACCCATGGGCCATCTGCAACATTGTCAACAGGCTGCGTTTTTCCACCGTGGTTATGTCTCTTCAGACTTCTCTCACAGATTATAAGAAAACTACTTGTCAAAGCGTTCTGAGTTTTTACGATGAGGGTTTTATTTTGCTGTCACAAGAGGTGACCTAAACTTCTTGGCCACTGCATCTGTGTCTGCAAAATAGTATTTATTTCCACTTCCTTGAGGTGCTCACCAAAGCCTTCGCTGCCACTAGCTGCTGGGCATCTAGGGTGTCAGGGGGTGGCCATGGAGGGTATGAGCCAGTGTGAGAAGCATGCAGGACTGGGAGTGATACAGAGGGAAGGAGTGGCGTGGACATTTTGTGTACACCCAGTGACAAGTCTTTCATGTCCACTTTCTTATTTCCCAGTTCCTCTGTAGGAAAAGATTTTTGCAGGCAAGAGCTTCACTACTGAACCATCATGCGCTTGGCTTGGCGTGAAGCTTTTCCATAGGCATAGAACATGGCCACTGGTCATCTAAGCATGCCCTGGATTTAGAGATACATTGTAACACATCTCTTTTAAAGGCTTCTCAGTTCTTATAAAACAGAAAAAAAAAAAATAACCATGTTACAGTGGAAAGAAAAACAACTCCATTCGAGTCAATCCGGTACATTATGAAGAGTAAGTATGAAGACGAGGATGTAATGTGTGCTCCTACAGGCCTGTGAGCTGTGCACTTTGAGCGGTACCACTCTCTCTTCACAGTTTCTTCTGTGTTTAGACAATACTCGAATGCTTATTTAGGGGGAAAAAAAACCCCACTTCCACCAGTTTCCACTGAAGGGTCTCTTAGGTGGCCTCGTTTCCCATCTGGGTTCATTGGACCAACTATTAGGCATGCTTCTTAGCCGGGTCCTATTCACTTTTAAATACCTGTACTCTAACAATGTACAAATAATGCTGTCGGATTTCTGACACAAGTTAGAGTGTGGCCTTCTCTTAACAAATAGAGAAATGAAAGCAAGGAGGACACCACTCACCCTGAGCAGGGGAGGACCTGCCTCTGCTGGAGCAATCAGGCTGGGAATCCTGCAGGACCACACAGTTAGCATCCCCGGTGTGGTTCACTGCATCCGGAAGCAACGGTACAAGCAGAGTAATGAGATGGCTTCCTTGCCCTTTGGATGGGCCTGAAGGTCAAGTTCATTTATTTGCTTTTAATTTAGCTGAAATTATAGGCCACCTGAAAGACCCCTTTGTTAGGAACAGTTCCTAAAATAGCTGCACAAACCTTTGGTCCCTCTCATTTTCCTCCAACCTTTTCTGTTTGCAGGATTAGGAAGGCACTTGGGAGGCACATTAATCTTGCCGGCGTTGTCAGGAATGATCAGCGAGTTTTATTAAAAAGCCCCGATTGCCTGAAAGGCCTCCTTGTCTGAATCTGAATGGAAGGAGCATGTTAAGATCTTGGGGCACGCTGTCGGGACCCTTAGTCTTGCCCCCTGGACCTCAAGCTGACACTTGGGGAAGAAGTGCAGGAACCTTGCTTTGCTGAACAGACTTTGCCTGTGCACAGAGCTGGCCCTGGCATCATGCACTCTCCAGGCTGCACTGGGCCCAAGGCTCTGTTGTTCTTGCTGCTCCAGCTGCTTCTGCTGCACCTGGGCCCGGCCAGTGTCACCTTCATCAGCATCAACCGGGGCCTGAGGGTGATGAAGGGTGGTTCTGCCTTCCTGTCTGGAGATCACCTGAGGTTTGGCGTCCCTAAAGAGAAGGATGCCTGCAGAGTGGAGGTGGTGATGAATGAGCCCATAACCCAGAGGGTTGGGAAACTCACTCCACAGGTAGGTCACCTTTCGTTTCTGTTCAGCCGTGTATGGGTGTGTCTGTACAGTGTGGGGAGGCAGAGGGAATAGGTAAAGGCTCTCTCTTAAGCCATCCTTACAAGTATGTAGCATATTTGAAACTAAGGCATGGAAAGGCACAGGCATGGGATCCTATTGCTTTTGTCAAAGAATACTTTTAAAATTCTATTTATTTTGTGTGTCTGGACCCGGGCATGCCACAGCATACTTGTGGAGGCTAAAGAACAGCGTTTAGGTCTTGGTTCTCTCCTTGAACCACCGGGAGTGAACAGGTCATAGGTTTTGGTGGCAAATGCCTTTACCCTCTGCGTTATCTTGCCAGCCTTGTTTTTGAATGTTCTTGACCGGATTCAGATAATAAGCCTGCCACTGACTTGGTTTCATCTGATTTATATTAACATATTACAGGAAGTAAGGGTTAAACTCATACAGATGTGTACACTTTTTCTTAACAATACACTGCTTTCAAGAAACCTCTCATTGCAGTGTCATGTCTCATTCAGAGGATTTCCATGTCTTACCAGGTGCCTTGACCTACGAGAGTAGCCCTTTATCCAGTTAGGAAAAAAAGAGGATGTAAGAAAATTACATGTTTCTTGGTCTTTCATTTTAGGGTAGGGGGGAGAGAAAGGGGAGAGAGAAGTGGGGAAAAGAGGAAGATGGAGAAAGAGAAGGATATTGAGAGAGACAGAGACAGAGACAGACAGAGACAGAGACAAACAGAGACAGAGACAAACAGAGACAGAGAGACTTAGTGAGCAGTCCCTTGGTGGGCATGCTGTGCCCAGCCTTACAGGGCTGTTCTCTCATACATTGCAAGAGAAGTATCTTAGAGAAGGTAGCAAGGCTACTAGGCTGAATTCATAATTGGGTTCTATTAGTTTTGAGACATTTTTAGGTCATATGCAGACCCCAGAATGACAAAGGTAAATCATGATGACATATGTGTGTGTGTGCATGTGCACATAGATGAATGTATATGAATGTGTGCATATATATATATATATATATATATATATATATATATATGATTATCATAAGCATAAGACCTCCAAGTCATCTCTGATTTTAAGGCAAAATTCTAGTTATTAGGAAGATATTATGCAACAGAGACAACATATACCCACCAGATTGGGAGATTTTTGACTGTTTAGAAAACCTCCAAGTGTTCTTGTCATCTGTTTGCTGATTATTTGAAAAAAAAAAAAAGTCCAATGTGGTACTGTGTGTGTGTGTGTGTGTGTGTGTGTGTGTGTGTTTCTAGGAGTAAATATGGCAGAGAAAATGGATTTGCTGCATCTCAAGTGGACATGTCATCAGTACATTCTAGAATTTATTTCTTGGTAGCCCATTAAAACTCTAAGCTTCATAATTGGCTTACTGTGTGTCATAGATATATTTATAGCAACATTATTTCTTTCCAGTTTTTTATTTTTGCTAGTTTTAAATTCTGATAATTTTCAGCAAATAAATAAGATTCTCAGGTAAAGTCTGGTTTGAGGAGAATTTATGCTTGATTTTAGAGCTAGAGTGGTTCAGCCCTTCCTGGATTTCTTTATTATGAATTTTTGAATTAAGCATGGCTAAGTGCATAAGTAAGTGCACATGCATGTCCCCCTCCACAGCTAAATAAACATTATTCCTTACTAGAGCTTAACAGTAAGCTTCAAGCTAGGCTTATGCGAACCCATTCCTAGCAAGACTATTGTATTAGCAACACCCTGCTGTGTAATGAACAGTTTTGTGGGATTTGCACAGAAATGCTTTGTTTAACATCTGTTCAATTAGTGTTTTCATTTCATTACTGAAGTTTGTCTTAGAACCAACAGGTTCATTCCCATTACATATCTGGAAAGCCTCTTTCGTGGGTTCATGCTAGTGCCTTCTGTCTCTATAGTCTCCTGGATAGCCATTTAGCCATTTAGGTCGATGGCAGTGTGCTGTCTCAGAGCCCAGGGCAAGACTTCACTACTCGCAGGCACTCCACACCTGGACCAAGGCAAACCATTTCCTGGGTGGAAAATCACCTTGGTTTAGTGCTGAGCTTGCTGTTTTTGAATCTGAAATACAGCATTAAGAAAACATCTCTAGTTTGAACCACTTCGTTGTCATTAAAGTGAGTAATGAGTCAGGAATGTGTGACAATTTAATTATAAATTGTAATTGAAAAGCAGTTGAAGTGGAAAAAACCAAAGCTAGACAGTAATTAGAAAAGGATTTAGCTCTCCTTTGTTTTAGTTAGTAAATTTATGGTCAATCATGGTTGTCGCCTTTTATAAAAGGAAAACATATTAGGAAACACGGAACAGATGTTTCTTTTAACAAAGCAGATTGTCTCTTTATTACCATGGCTATTTGTCAGTGATATGGGAAGGGCTTCCCTTCATCTTCTCTCTGTTTGTCAATTCAAAGGAGGAATCGAAATTCATTCTTACTAGTGAGAATGTTGTCCCAGGGTGGTTATATCGTCTGGAAATCTTTGAGGCTGTAAAAGGTACTAAAAACACCACTGCAGTAATGCAATGGATGTATGGAGGCACGGATGCATGGATGCATGGATGCATGGATGCATGCAAGGATGTTTCTCTGGACTTTGACACCTCCATCAGGGCAGTGGGAGGATCAGAAGCCTTAAAAACACAACACAATGAAACAAAAACCCAGGGCTCTAATATAAAATAGTCATTTCTTCAATGATTCCTTATGAGGTGATGAGGTTAATTGTTACTGTATTTAAGGAGAGCAAATTTTCTTTGATTCTAATCTGCCATTTGTTTTTTCCATAACCATCAAAGTTGTCATTTGCAAATGTGTGAGAGACAACTGCAGATCCTCTTTGGCGCTCATCAACTCAACAGCACACACCCACTGTGTCTCCATCTTTGAACATAAAAATTTTATTTGAAAAAGAAAGACAGAACAAAGCCACACAGAACAATGTGTTTGTGTGTGGGTAAATGTGTTGTCCAGACACCCAGAAAGATCTCTTTAATTCAATTGCTATATGCTCCTGAAAAGGATAAATAGTCTTTTTTGATAAATAGCAGATTTTTATAAAGCATTATAATTTATAGACGTCTAGTTATTTAGAGATGTAACATTCATTAATTTGCTTGCTTGGATTGTTATAATTTAGACATCAACCAAACAAGACACAATTATAAACAAGGTGGCGCATGATAGGAAAGAAGGGGTCGATGGTGGTAGAAAGATACTTGCACCCACGTCACTAGTAGGACATAGGCACCTCCCACCCGACTCTCTTACACTCACCTCACTAGTAGGACATAGGCACCTCCTACCCGACTCTCTTACACTCACATCACTAGTAGGACATAGACACCTCCCACCCGACTCTCTTGCACCCACATCACTAGTAGGACATAAGCACCTCCCACCCGACTCTCTTACACTCACCTCACTAGTAGGACATAGGCACCTCCCACCTGACTCTCTTGCACCCACATCACTAGTAGGACATAGGCACCTCCCACCTGACTCTCTTGCACCCACATCACTAGTAGGACATAGGCACCTCCCACCTGACTCCCATTCTCCAAGCTTTTGTTTGTGAGACAGAGTCTCACTAAACATCCCAGGCTGGTGGTGTGAACAGGAATCTTGGAAAGAAGCTCTGTCTGTGAAGACTGATTGGCTAATTAAAGCTTCAGTGGTGTAGAGGGGTTGGATGTTGTCATTCCAGAGATTAAATCGCCATTCCTTACCCACCTCCCTGTGGGCACTAGCAACCTGTGACTAATAGAAAAAAAAAATCTTTCAAAATCTGTTGACTTAGCAAACAACTGGCTCATACCAACCCCAAAGCTACGGCTGTCATCAGATAACATCTGAGGCCTTCCCCCATCTTGCTATAACCACCCCTCTCATGTACCATCAATGTATTTTAAACTTGTCTTGACTGAATGACTTTTTTGTTCTGTAAAACAATGAAACGCCGTAAAACTGTTTCCGTGGAGGAACATGGGTTTTAGAATAACCTACATCTGTGTTACCAAGCCATGATCACTCACAATGGCTCCAGAATAAAAGATCCTTATTCCCTTTTAAGGAGCTTTGGTGTGTTTCTTCTGTATTGACACTTGCCTTGAACTCACTATGTAGTCCAAGCTGAGCTTGAATTCAGGAAGATCTTCCTGCATCTTCTTTCCAAGTGCTGGGATTGCACGTGTGTGTCACCACTGGCAGCTAGCACGTCGTGTACTGGAAGGATTAGGAGGCTGGAGGAGTAAAACTTTGCCCTGGGTTTCTCATGTAGACATTTCTTTATTCCTGTGAACTAGGTCTTTGATTGTCATTTTCTTCCCAACGAAGTCAAGTATGTTCACAATGGATGCCCAATTCTGGACGAAGACTCTGTGAAGCTTCGACTTTACAGGTGAGTGGCACAGAACCCTTTCCTATTATTTATTTCATTTTATTTCTTCCAGATAGTTATGCTGTGTACTCCGTGGACATTTCCTACCACTACATGTTTTCCCTTGGGAGTCTCTATAATCTAGGAAAAACGTACTCAGCAGCAGTTGGAGATCGAGTGGGTGAGGCAGCCATTGCAGCCAGTGTCGGATTCTTTTGTCTCTTCCCCCTTGGAGCTTTTCTACAGATTATTAACATCATTATGTTTTCCTCCAGTCTTATGCAGAGGTTTCTCTTACTGTAATCCATTACTTAACCTTGAAAGTTCAACCCATTAATGTGGCAAAAGTCACAAATACAAGTTCCTTATGAAAATGTGATAGACATTTATTACAAGATTGAATGAAATCTTTCAGTTTGTTTGCCAGCTGCTTAGTTATAGGAAGCACAATATTTTTCACTTCTAGATGTTAAGTAATACAAGTATGTTTAAAGTCAATTATGAAATTAAGCACAGATTCACAATATAATCCTATAAAAACACCTCCCATCTATATATACAAGAGAAAACCTATGCTTATACAAAAGCATACACAAAATGCTAACTCTGAAACCTTATTCATAATAGATAAAATGCTGAACAAACTGAATTGATGAATGGTATAGTCATACAATGGGATATTATTCAGCCACAAAAACTAATGATGCCCTGATTTGTGCGACATGAACTAACCCTAAAAACATTACTAATGAAAGCAGCCAACCACAAAAAGAACTAGTATTATACAGTTCTACTTATATGAAATATCTTAATAGGTAGTTTCATAAACACAGAAAGTAGATTAATGGTTGCCAGAAGCTGGAGGAGGGGCAACTGGGGAATGACTACAGTTGCAACCACCAAACAAAAGTCACAAACAAAACGCTGTGCTCAAATAGTGGCACGATCCCAAGGGATTCCCTAGGAAACTACAACATCAATATGAAGATGGGTTTGATGTTTCCAAACTTTAGAGTCAAACCCAAATAAAGTTCAAAGAACTTGCCAGGAAAGGCTGGGGTCCTATCAGCTTCCAGACCCTTTGACTTTCTAGCATGTAGGAAGATTGGAAGGGGCCTGTGCAAGGCAGGGTTAAAGGGGCTGGCACGCACTTGGTTTTAAGGATATTTGTAATGGAGCATTCAGAAAGACTGGAGGCAAGGGAGCAGGGAGCAGTTGGTTTTCCTTGAATCTCCTCTTCAGCTACTATGTCAAACTATCTGACTGTTCTGCGCCTCAGTCTCCTCATTGGTGAGAGGGATGGACAATGCCTATTGCAGGGCCCAGTGATGATGTGGTGAGAGCCTTTTTTAACACAGCTGGACCACATTACAAACTCATCAGAGTTCAGAGTTGTGTTGCCAGGGCACACTCATTATTTACCACCTTTCTCACTCCTACAGCATGATAACACATCACCAGTCGCCTCTGCTAATGCCCAGAACACAAGTATTATGGCAATAACAAGTACTCACTCAGTTTACATGGCAAGTGCTGAGCTGAACATCCCAATAGGCATTTCTGAAGGAGAAAAGATCATGATACTTAGTGCTTCATCAGTCCTAAGGTGAAACTCAACCCAGCCTTCATGCTCTTAAGTTATGCATGTGCTAGAAGGGAGGCTCTGAGTCTCAGCCGTCATTAGATGTTCAGATGCATGGAGAATCTGAGAGCAGGGTTTGCAAGAGAGATGGGTGACGAAGGAGCGGCAAAGCAAAACAAAACACAAACCATTGGCACAAAAGTGAAGATGAAGCCGTAGGAGCCAGGAGAGGCCAAAAATAGAGGAGGAAATGGAGCCGAATTCCATCTGATGTACACATTTTGTCAAGGATAATTTTTGTTGTTATTCTATTTTGGTTTTGATTTTCTTTGAAATAGGGTCTTGCTAAGTTGCCCAGGCTAGCCTCAAATGCAGTCTGTATGCCAGTCTTTTCTCAAACTGATAATAAAACTGATCAGTGAGTTTTATTAAAAATCCAGGATTGCCTGAAAGGCCTCGTTTGCCTGAGCCTGAATGGAAGAAGGGTCATGGTAAGGTGGTATGCTGTCAAGACCCCAGCTCTCGCCTCGCAGACTTTGAGCTAACACTCCGGGAGGGAGTGCTTCAGGTGGGATTAGAAGCATACATCACCACGTCTGGCTCATGAGGGCAGCCTTTCCAATAAGTGTACAAGTCTCAGAAGGATCTGAGCACCAATAAACATGACCTTTATCCTGTTCTCTCTCCAGGTTTACTGAAACAGACACCTTCGTGGAAACCTTTCTCTTGCGGGTTTATCTCGTGGAGCCAGACTGTAACATCATCAGTATGAGCAGTGATGCGTTGGAAGTGACTGAATTCTATGGCTTATCACAAGCCATTGATAAGAACCTGCTCCAATTTGATTATGATAGGACAGCCGGCCTGGATTGCACCATCAGACTAGACCCAGTGAGGACTCCGCTGCCAGCCCACGGCAAGCTGGTTGTGGTGAATCGTAAGTCAGAGGGGCCTCGTGGTGATCAGCCACACAGCTTCTTCTCTGAGACAGGTAGGTGTGTAGGTAACCTCTTAGTAGTTGAGGTTACTAAGACTGAAGAAAATGTCTAAATGCTCATCTTTCATATTGACAAAAGAAAGAGTTCTGCTTAACAAATAAAGTTTTTAGCCTGTTGAAAACTCTAAGCTATAGGGCTAGTGAGATAGCTCAGTGGGTAAAGGCACTTGTTACCAAGCCTGACCTGAGCTTAATACCTGAAACCCACATGGTATAAGAAGGGAGCCCACTCCTCCACATTGCCCTCTGACCTCCAAACTCACACTGTGGCACAAGTTCTTTGAGACACACGCACACACACACACACAGACACAGATGCACACGCACACGAACATGCACACACACAGGCTAGTGGGATGGTTCACTTGGTGGGGGCACTGGCCTCCAAGCCAGGTTGGCCTGAATTTGATCATCAGGCCTATGTGGTGGAGGGGAAAAAAAAAAAACCCCTAACTTCCAAAAAACAAATAAAATGAAAATGAAACTAAAAACACATTTAAAAAAAAAAAAAAACCAAAAGAAAAATATAGATTAGTTAAGGTTGTGGATTTGTGGAATCAGAATCAGAAACACCTGGGGTTGAGGTTTGTAGTTTTCCTTTATTAGTTTAGCTATCAGTGGTTTTAGCCTCTGTTAGATGGGAAAAGAGAGTAGCCTTTCTATAGGGCTGGGTAAGCACACAGTGTGCTTAGCACAGGTCTGGCCCGTTATAGTGCTCATGGTTTTCCCTCTATGATTATAGCAATGGATAGCAGTGGAGACAGTAGTGTGCTCTTTTCTGAGTAGTATTGGGTTGTATTCTAGTAAAGACTGTAGGTAGCAGCCAGGCTTGACATCCAGAACGTTGATTGACATGCCCCTTGTAGTATCCATTCAGTTACTATATTCTACAGCACTGCCTGTGGTAGTATAAGCCGTACGTTTTGAACACTTGCTATCTGAATAAGTAGTGTTCTAGCGATCACGGGGAGACCTAGAAATAACCGCAGTATTACCTTGAATTTTGAACAGAAGCTTCCAGCTAAAGACAGCTAAAGTTGAACATGAGTCCATTTTGTTAGCATAGCCATTCGTGTGGTATGGAAATTCGACTCCCTGAGCACCACTCCCAAGCAACAGTGAAAATACAGCTGGGAGAGACAGTCTTTTGTTTGTTTGTTTGTTTGTTTTTTGAGACAGGGTTTCTCTGTGTAGCCCTGGCTGTCCTGGAACTCAATCCATAGACCAGGCTGACCTCGAACTCAGAAATCTGCCTGCCTCTACCTCTCGAGTCCTGGGATTAAAGGCATGCGCCACCACTGCCCGGCCAGAGTCTTTTAGGGATAGCTCTGTGCTCAGAAAGTTAGAACAGGCTTGTTCAAGGGGCAAGAGAAGGATTAAGGAAGCATTTGCTAAAAAGACCAACCAGGGGCAAGGAGGTGAGATTTCTGTGGGTGGATAGTCCACATGAGGTTGTGTAATGTAATTAGAAGCAGTGGCTGAGGTGTGACAGGCCACAGTGAGCCACTGGCATGTTTGTCAGAGGTATCCAAATACCACAGAACCCCTCTTTAATAATTATTTTTTTCTCAGCCTTACTTTTGGAAGGCGAGCCCTGATGAGACAACTGATCAACTGGGTTTTGTTTTTGTTTTTTAACTAAAGGAGTGTATGACCTTTCAGAACAATGACAGTCTAGTGGGTGAATAATTGGAAGGTGAATGTGCAAGTGTCCTGGGGCAGTGAGTGAGGGCGTGTCCAAAGCAGGAAGATGCATTCTGAGTTTATACAATCATTGTGTTCAAGTGGATGTCTTAACACAGTGCTGTACACTCTAGAGCTAGGGGCAGGACTAAAGTGTCCGGATGGAAGCTGTGCCCTGGAATTAAAGCAAGTGGCGAGTCTGAAAGTGAGCTGTGAGGAGTTCTTGCTGACCGGGTTTCACTACCAACACATGCGGCCCCCTTCACCCAACATTGATTACATCCCCATTCAGTTGGATCTCACGGACAGAAGGAGTAAAACCGTATACAAGGTAAAGTTTGGAGTTGTGCGTTGGTGTCCTTAACTGGTTCATTGCCAGAAAGCAGTTCTCTCTGGGTGTCCATGCTGGTGTCTATGAAGAAGAGCATCTGTGCTGACGATGGCACAACTTCTGGCTTGTAGGTTGTGCCTAAATGTAGTGTATAGTTTTACAAAACAGAAAACAAACAAAACGAACAAACAAAAACCAAAAACACGATCCACACTGAGTCTGGCTAGGCACTGGCAATAGCGGTCTTGACAACCCCCACGGCCAGCTTGCTGCCAAGTCCCTCTCACTTCCCAGGCCATCCACCCCTGTGGGTAGCCTGCAGAAAGTCAACAACAGATCCCCTTAGTCCTTCAAAATGATAACACTTGTAGAAACTTGTAATACACCAATCAGATTTATAACAGTAAATCTCCAACCCCCAAAAGTGCCCTCACAAAGAACACAAAACCCAATTGATATAAATACAAGCTGCATGCCTAGATTGGGCAAATGTACCCTACACTGCTCTATTGCCCGTCTATGAAATCCCTGGCTACTTGCGACTCCTTCAGACCACATGGCTACAGCTCATCATCTTCTTCTGTCTTCTGTCCTCTGTCTTGTCTCTCTCCATCTCCCCTTCTTCCTCTTTCCCCCCTAAAACTTTCAGCTCCGCCCTTTTCTAGTGTTCCCCCTTTCCTCCCCGACATCAAGGCATCTGCTCTGTAAGGCCACAAGGGACAGAGGGCAAGGCAGCCTAGTGTCTTGACTGCAGCAGACAAGAATCTCATTTGTGCTCATTCAGACTTTAGGGTAGAGAGCTGAGGGGATGGTTTCCCAAAGGTTCCACCCGACTATGTCTTCATTTTCCTCACCCCCCTCCTCTGTGTTTTTTTCACACTGAACCAATGATCAAAAGTAGATGAAACTTTATGAACTATTTTGAATGTTACTCTTGTGTTCACATATTCTACAGTTGGTTTGGGAAGCTGGGCGAACAGTGACCCTGCTGACACTCCCCATATTTATGCCAGTATGAGACGATGCGGGGGTCTGTGGGCAAGACCTCCAGTGCTCTCTGCCTTCCCACTAGCATTTCTCCTAATAAACCCAGGCATCAGTGATTCCCTAAAAATGATGAAAATGATGAAACAAGACCACAGAATTTTGTAGTTGAGGTCTGGAAATGAAACTTGGAGGGAATCTTGCCTAATTGATCAGCTAAATGAGCCCAGAAGCTTTTCAAAGTTCAGGTTTTCCTATCTGTCATTAATAGTTACGTAAGCTGGTACCCAGATTGCTTGGGTTTCTATATATGCTGAACTAGCCATCTGATTTTGGACTTTATGTCTCATTTTCAACTTAAATGAGGCCACTGGAACCTAACTCTAAGTAACTGAGCGGATTAAATGAGAGACTCCTTATAAAGTCCATGCTACAGAGCTTGGTACATGCTAAGCATGTGTAAATAGCTATGAATGGAAAGAACCTGTGGACAACTAGGTTTGACATAATAGGGGACACCAGCCTCTTGTTTCACAGTGGTGGCCTTGCTGTTTGTACGTGCTTGTCTTATGGTCGAGACACTCAGAATTGGTTTGTAGTCCACTAGCACATATTGTCTGGTTGGTTTGTCATGAAACCCTCTCATTACCAGTGCCTTTGTGCCTCCACTTAAACAGCTGATATTTTTCTTTCTGACTGATTTTTCATAATTGTCCCCTCAGTGTGTCAAAGGCTATATTTTTGTTTCTAGGTCAGTTTCATTGTGAGATTGTCCGTGTAAATGAGCCTCTTAGTTTTCTAAGCCTTAACCTACTACATAGTCATTTGACAAGTCACAAAACAGATTCATTTGTAGATAGGAAGACTGTGTTCATTGAGGAAAACATTAAAAACATGGGAATATAGGAAGAAAATAAGACTGATTTTATTGATAACCATTTATCTTACCCAGAGACACACAGTGGGGATGTGTGCCCCAGACCTCATTTTGTTTCTTGGCATCAATTCATCTGTGAAGTTTTAATTAATAATTAATTAATTATAAGTCCTGGGTATTGCATGAAGACTCTCATGTATGCTAGGCAAGTGCTCTACCCACTGAGCAACACCCCCAGGCCAATTTCTTCTATGCTTTAAGGACATTCTCTTCATCTTTGTCTTTGTAACACCTAAGGTTAAGTTATATTTCACAGTGAAGTGCAAAAAAATATTTTTTCTCCATATAGCCAAAATTTGCAGAACTATTTGATAAAAACATGTACTTGTTTTGTTGAAAATCCTCCTGTTGTGTAAAAAAGACCAATAGGCCAACCTTCCGCTCTTTGGTTTCCTGTTCTTCTTTCTTTGCTGGTACCATCCCACTCAAATTCCCTCCCTTGCCCTGCCTCACTTCATGACCTGATTCACGGCCTTCATACCCCTCATCCTTACGATTTTCTTGGCTATTCTTGACTAATTTGGGGTTCCAGATAAATAGTCAAATAGGTGATTTTTGATTCAAACCGAAAATTCTTTGAGGAGGAAGAGGAGCTGGCGTGTCAGAACTTTGCCATGCTAAGTCTTTTATTCAGAGTGAGCACCCCACTTCCCTGCGACGCATGTCATTGGACATGTGTACGGAAAGGAAACTTTTGCTCCGTGTGAGTTCAGCACTTACTAAATCCAGTCCCTAGAAGTTCTTGAGGAACTACCAGGAACAGCATGGTGTCTTTTCATTGGTTATTGATGATAAATAGGAAAGCAACTTTTTGGTGTAATTTTCTTTTATCTGGCTTCTTTCCTAAATTCAATTATTTTAAGAAATTTTCAATTCTCTGGGCTTCAAAGACCGTAATTATATCTTCACTAATGATGATAATTTGGGCCTTTCTTTTTCTGTAATTATTCTCTTTACTTCTGCTCTTCTCCACACTGGTTTGACCAGAACAATACTAAATATAATGTTGCTTGTAGGCATTTTTTTGTCTCGGGTAGTCTATCTATTTCAGCTGTACACATTGTCCTTTTCAAAGCTTCTTGCCTTGGTTCCAAAGATATGAAATGAATGTGGCCACTCTGGTCCCATTCTACATCATAGACTTGGGCTACACTTTTACTTTCAATCTTCCTATGAATCCCAAGTCTCTTCTATGAGGTCCATATAACTAGGCATTTCCTCAAAATTTTAGGATTCTTCTTTTTTGATTAAGGAAATATAAATTATTTTATGGTAATAATGGATACATGTGGATTTTTTCCCCCATCATCTTATTCATGTGTTCATGTTAGTTGAAAAGGAAAAGTCTTCCTAGCATGTGTGAAGCCGTGGATTTGATTCTCAGTAACACACACACACACACACAGACACACACAGACACACACACATACCACTTACATGTCTTACAGAATACAGTATATTTCGTGAACTTGTTTTTGCCTATCTGAAAGTCCTCTCTTCCACTTTATGTTTTATTTAATTTTACACCGTATTCCACAAGCTGGAAATAATCACCTAGAGCCCTGGTGCTTTTCTAGCTCACACACGGTGTGGATCTGATCCCCAGTACTGCCGGAAAGCAAGCTAATGTTCTTTAACCTATATTAATATTATTTAAAGTCCATAACTGCAAGGGGGCTCTTTGGAGTCCTTCCTGTGCTTGGTGAAGACTGATCTGATTAATCTTTCCTTCTGGCTCTATCAACACCGTTTCTAACATAAATTTCATTTCTAACATAAAGCTATTGTGTTTTATTATTTCATACATCATCTATCTTTTAAGTAAGTAAATACTATATACATTTGTATCTTTTTTTTTTTTTACATTTCAAAGAATACTTTTATTAAGATCTAGTTCTACACTTAATTGCTTTCAATGTTCAGTGCTAGCCCTTAAAAACCACAATTCCTCTTTACTGTTGTTTTCCAGTAACACATCATGGGCAGACACTTTGATCCCTGGGGTACCTCAGTATATTGCTTGTCTTTGGCACTATAGGGGAAAAGGGCTGTCTCCTCTGATTCGCTTTTGAATGGCTCTTTTTCCAGATGTTGCTGGCTAGTTTGTGAACCTTTGGAATGGTGCTTTGGCTGGGGCATTGAGAGGGGTGGGGTAGTGGAGAGAGAGGTCTTACATGCTCAGGAACGGATAGACTATGATTTCATGCTCTCTGAGCCTGGCAGATGTCTTAAGCTGCTTTGTTGTCTCAGGGGCAATCTTCTGATTTCTCTGGAAAGCTCCAGCTCAGAGCCTATCCCTCAGTCTTAGAAGGGAGGGTTCACCCTTACCTAACATGAGCCACCACCTGCAATAATTCTGAAGCCAGTAGAATATGATTTATCTCTCCAGTTCAGTCAAGAATGGTCCTCTTAGGTCAGGATCCGGGATTACCCACCCCACAGCAGTCCTCTGCACCCTGTGACATGGAGACACTCATGTGTCTCTTGCCGGAATACAGAAGGACAAGTTGAATCTAAAAATGTCTCCAACTCCTCAATCTCAGGGTATTCCAACATAGAAGTTGAAATTCTGGACTCCCAAATATCAAATGAGGATTAGCCACCATTTTTCCACTTCTGACGATTTAGATTTCTTGGGGGTTGGCCCTGAAGCAGCCCTGTGCATGCCCTACCTGTGAGGCTCTACCAGGAACATTCTCTCCTGCTACCTGAGACAAGGGGGCATGGCATTACTCCAGCCTCAGCCTTCATAGGTTTGGGGGTGCTTAGCTGGGGAGTCAGCATAGCAACCTACTCTCCAGATAAGTCATCTCTTATCTCTCTCAATCTATCTATATTCCTCTAGTGAACGAGAGTATTTCAGAGTCTGGAACCAACAGATTCACATACACTTTGAATATAACACCATGTTTCTTACTTTTGAATCTGACTCCTCTCTCTCTCTCTTTCTCTCTCTCTCTCTCTCTCTCTCTCTCTCTCTCTCTTTCTTTCTTTCTTTCCTTTAGTCAAGACTGATGTAGGATACTATCAGTCAGTCGTTCACCTAGATAAAATGAAGAACTTGCCTGAACATTCCTTTCTAACATCAGGTCCAATATTCAGAGTTCAGGTGTGTGGGATAAGTGTGACTTGGGTCACTGAGCCTGCTTCTCTCAACAGTGGGTCACATCAGCCCCATATCAGCAAAGATCAATGCTCTCAGCTTCTCCTTCCCCTACCCTCACTGAGGCCTCACACGCCATGGTGTCCTTTTATGAATGTAGAAGATCTCACACTTTAGGCTCCCTCACTTGCTGTCCCCTTGTTCTGTTAGCCAAATGGACAATCCTCCTTCAGTTGCACAAGTTCACAGGCCGAAGACCCTGCTTCCCTGTCCTTTCCCTGGCTTCTTTGAAACTGCATGGCCTGAGATTAGTGGTGTCTGTGCCAGACACTGCCTGGTGCTTTATTTTTATGGTTTCATTTAATCCATAGGAGTCTAGAGTTTTCATTTATATGGGGGAGAAACATGGCATTTAGGAATTATAGAACTTGTCTAACAGCATACAAGTTACAGTCTCTGAAGAAGCAATCACGGGGCTGGAGTGACAGTTAGCAGTTAAGAACACTCTGTTCTTGTAGAGAACCAGCGCTCACACTGTGGCTCAAAACCAGTTATACCTCCAGTTCCAGGGGATCCAATTCCCATGAACGTGATGCTATACCCAGACACATACCAAAATAAATACATAAATACATAAAGATACAATCACACATATAGCTCTTTCTGGTAACAACGTAGATGCTCCCATTACCAAACCTTTTGTGCACAATGGACTCACTGGGAGCTCTAAAGTAGCAGTTTTCTGGTTCCCTCCTTGGAATAATTAAGTGAACACCTGGAGGTAGTTCCTGGTGGCCAGCAGGTGATTCTAACATGTGGCTTGGTGGTCTCAGCTGGAGCGCCTTCTGGTCTGCAGCTTCGGTACATGCCATGACATTAACCATGCGTATCACAACTTCATTCACACTATTCTCTCTCTTTTATATTTTTTTTTCTCTCCTTCAAAAGTCAGAGAGTGTGTGGTTGCCTGTCTATATCAGAGTTGGCATTCCCAACCAGGTCCCAAGGGCTGCGTTTATGGCCATGTTTGTTCTCGAGGTGGACCAGTTCATACTGACCCCCCTGACAACCTCCGTTCTGGACTGTGAGGAGGATGAGACTCCGAAACCCTTGTTGGTGTTTAACATCACTAAAGCCCCACTCCAGGGCTATGTGACCCACCTGCTGGATCATACCAGACCCATCTCGTCATTCACCTGGAAGGACCTCAGTGACATGCAAGTTGCCTACCAGCCACCAAACAGCAGCCACCCCGAGAGGAGACATTACAAGGTAAGAAGGAAGGGGAAAGAAGTGTCCAGCCTGGTGGGTTTTCAAAAAAGTATTTGAAAGTAAATACTCAGTTTCTCAGAGGAGACTTGATTTCTGCAAGTCACAGTGTAATACACTTCAGGGCTTCCACATTGGTGTGGCAGATTAAAAAAAGGTGTTTTATCTCCCTGAGCAGTGGCTTCAGTTCCAGCCCATGGCTGCCATGTTGAGATCTAGGTGGACTACATGTGGCTGTAGCTTTCTGTTGTCCAGAGAAATCAGAAGTCTACACTGGAGCTATAGTCCTGGGGGCATGGAAAGGGTGGAGACAGGAGATTGCTGACTGATAGCCTAGCTTCAGGTTCAGTAAGAAATCCTATCCCAAGAGCATAAGGTAGATAGACCAGGACACAAATCCTCCTCTTCTGACCTTGTGCACACTCAGACTTGTGCCTTTGAAGTGTAGATGATATATATATATATATATATATATATATATATATATATATATATATATACCGTGTTCTTATATACATATACACATGGAACAATAAATAAATAATGCTGAAGTATATGTTTCAAAATAGCTAGTGTAGAGGATTTTTATGTTCCCAACATTGAGAAAAGATACGTACAAGAGATGATGGTACAGAGATGGCAGTTCCCTGATATGATTAGGGCACACTGTGTAGGCATGCATGTCTGTGTGATACTATACTTTAAATTTATACAATCATGATCAATTAAAGAATTAAAAAACACCAAAGAGTAATACCTAGGAACAAAATGAGTGACCTCACAAAATTAGTTACTTCCTATAATAACACCCAGTTCACATGGAGGTTTTAATGAGTCAGTGTGTGTGCATGTGTGTATATGTGTGTATGTGTGTATGAGTGTGTGTATGTTTGTGCGTATATATGTGTGTATGTCTCTGTGTGACTCATGCGAATCTGTTTGTTTCCAGATGGAGCTGGAGGTGTATGACTTCTTCTTTGAGAGGAGTGCCCCCATCACTGTCCACATCTCCATCAGAACCGCAGACACGAATGCACCTCGGGTGTCCTGGAATACAGGTGTGGGTGTGGTCCGAAAAGAAATGCAAGGAAGTGGATGAGTCAGGAAACTCCTTTTATTCCATTTCATCCACGAGGCAGTGGAAACCGAGACAGACCAAGAGCAGCAGACTGTTAGCTCTGTTCTTTTTCCTGGTAGCTGGGAGAAACTGAAATCCAGCATCCTTGTGCCTTCAGGCTATATTTCTTCTTTGGGAAAGAGGCCATAACGATGACCCCTTTGAACTGAATGAAGAGAGAAAGTGGCTCTTGTGGTATTGACTGAGAGTAAGACAGAAAGACAGGGGTCTCCAACTCAGATTTTGCAGAGGGGTGGGAGCAAGGTGCAGCCTGGAACCCACTGTCCTGTTTTTGTTGGGTTGCATGGAAACCAAACTAAGTAAATAAGAACTTAAGCAGCTTTTTAGAGGGGGCTTTACACTGCCATTCAATTCTAAGTGGACTGGGAATGTGATTTATACACTTAGATGAGATGTAAATGTGGAATGCAAATGGATTTTCCTTTTCACTAATAACATTAATAACATTTAAAATGTACTTCCAAGCAGTGCTGAGGTCATGCTAGGAGGAATTCATTCACGTCCGATTTCAGGTCTCTGCTTCAGCTTATGATCCTGGCTGTTTGAGGGATAAAGGGAGAAATGAAGGGCCTGGCCAACCAAAGTTAAATAGCAAGGCTACTTTGTGCAGGTTACTGTGTTCTAGTGAGGAGATAGAATCATCTGGATGTATGATAGATACATGATGCTCAGATACACCAAGGGAGCTGCAGGTCTGCCTCTGGCTGCTGCAAAAAATTACAGTCCCTTTTAAAATGAAGTTTTACATAGTATGAGTTTGGTATCTGCTATTATTGAAAAGTTAGAGAATATGCTAAATAGGATAACTCTTCATTTTTTCCACTACATATAATATAGATAGAATTTCTGTTAGCATTTTGATGTGTTGATTGTCCTCTGGTCTTCTTGGATGCTCCTATGATATATCCATGATGCCTTACACAAGCTGTGTTGGGTGTACACACGTCCCCAACACCACTTCAAGAACCGAACAGGCTTCATTTGCATATGTTTGCCTTTCTCTTATCTCTACCCTTTCCCTTGCCCCCACCCCTTTCTTTCTGGCTCCCCCTTTCGCTCTTCCTCTCCCCCTCCCTCTTCTTACTTCTTTCTGTTTCTTGTTGCTGTTGTCTTTTTTTTTTTTTTTTTTTACAGGTATAGACGTCTTAGTCAAATTTATTAGGAAACAGACCTTGAGGTAGATCATCTATGGATGCTGTCCTGAAAAGGAAGAGCAGTGGGCATTAGTCTGATGTCTCTGTAACAAATACCCAAGATAACTGACTTATAAAGAAGACAGGTTAGCAGTTAGAGCATCCAGCCATGGCTAGTTGGCCCTGTCACTCTGGGGCTCTGATGAGGTAGCACATGATGGCAGGAGCTGGTGGAGAAGCGAAGTTACCCACTTCATGGGCAAAAAGCAAGAAGACAGAGGGAGAGGAAGGGGCTGTATTCCACAGTCCCCTTCAAGGGCTTGCTCATGGTGACTTAAAAGATCTGCCCCAAGGCCTCGTAAAACCACTGTCGCCTCTCTCATACCGCTACCCTAGTGACCAGGCCTAAAAGATGTCAGCGTTTAGGTGATGAGTCATGGTCCAAGCTACAGCAGGTGATACGGCTGAGCTGGTCACAACTTTTCCGTAAGATATATGGGTTCTCAGATGTTCTGGTGTCTCTCTGAAGCAGACGTGACCGCTGTATTTGAGAAGAGTATGAGATGGATCAGGATAGGATGAGGTATCTGTCCAGTCCCAGTTCTACTGAGAGATAAGAATGCTTGATGATACAGGGCTCCATCCACAGTCTCTGCTTTTCCTATTACCATTGTGAATGAAACTATAATTTTCCCCTGGCATACTGAGTCTGAGGAGATGGTTTATTTCATTCTTTCAGTGCATAAATCCATCTCTAATTAAAGTTGACACTAATGTATGTTCAGTTTTGCAAAGCGTCAAGCATTCTACATTTAGCATCCTTAAACATTGCCAGGTACAGTCGTTCTTTATAAGGATATTGAAACACTATGCATTCCCCCCACTCCACCCCATGGGACCTGATTGCTCCATAAGTCATGTGCAAAACACCTCCTGACTCTTGTCCACTTAAACCAAATAGAGTCTTTGACAAATTCCCTGTGGATCCATTCAAACTAGGGACCTCTGTGGTCTAGCTTCTGCTCTTTCCTTCATTATTTAGTTTCAGGTATCATCATGCATCTTTATTAAGGATGCATCTTTTTTTTTTTTTTTTTTTTTT